>NC_059352.1:18065703-18383203 GCF_019703515.2 Myxocyprinus asiaticus
CAAAAATCCAAATTCCAAATCATTCAATCCTGGATATTTCATAGCATTTAATTTGTATATCCAAAAAGTCTCTCTTTGATTACGTTTTTGTTCTCTATTACCTTTCCTGATTGAAGTACTTATATGGTCAATAACTTGTATTTTAAGAATAGATGGATTACAGTTGTGCATTGACTCAAGTTTAGCCATAGGATACTCTTCATTACCCCTCCTAATGGCATATTTATGTTCAGCCAAGCAGTCTTGCAATTGTTTTTTTTGTTATACCAATATAGAAAACTTTACATTGTGGACATTCCAACCTGTAGATAACATGAGTAGTTTTACAGGTAATGAAGTGTTTGGTATAATAAATCTTATTTGTTTTTCCATCTAGAAAAGTTTTTCCTTGTACTACATTATCACAATGGTTGCATCTATGACATTTAAAACAACCTTAGTTTTATCCCCTAACTAATGATTTTCATGAGTGGATGGTAGGTAACTATGTACTGATCTGTCACCTAAGGTAGTGCTTTTCTTAAAAGCATAAAACCACATTGTTTGAGATTTACAAGAGGTCTTTTCACAGGTTCACTGTTAAGTTAGCCAGAAACAGTCATATTTTAGTTTTCCATGATTACTGTCCACCCTCTCATCCCACAGTCATCTGAATGGAAATCACGGGATTTCTTAATTTGCACGATGGACTTCTGGTGGCGAAGAATTTCCCCTCTCGGATTTCACGTGGAGTTCAAGTTTGGTGAATTTTGACAGCCGAATTTGCCGCATTGACCAATAGGAAGTTGCTTGGTTTGGTAGTGATCTCTGAATGGGTGGTGCTTCGTACACAGTTGCACTGAATAATCACAATGGACAAGATTATAATTTTAGCTGCAAGTTTCTTTTAAACTTTACTCTCCCAAAGTACAAAGTGCAGCATTTAAAAGAGGCTGATGGTAATTAGACTTTTGCTGGTTTCACATGCGTTCAACATCTGCCTACGCCTTCTTCACCAAGAATTTCACAGTGTAAAGGTAAATGGGACCGCGCATTAAAAAGTGTCTGATGTATTGAAGTCTCTGCATTTTTAAATCCACCCAAAAGCACTGAAAAGTGATCCCAATAGAAAAAGCAAATTTTATAGAGACAATCATTGGTTTCCAGATCATGGGGCCTGAGTGCTTTCTGGTGAATCATTGAATCGGTTCTCTCACCTGGGTTCAATACATCTGTTCAATTAACAAGTGTTAACAGTCAATTGTAAAGATCAGATCAGATTTGAACTAGGAATGTGCACGAGTACCCTAGTACGCAGAAGTGACAATGATCGATAAAGAAATCAATGATTAATACTGATAATTTGTGACATGACTTTTTTAAAATTTAAATTCTGTAACAACCATACACAAACATGTAAAAAACGGGTCTTATTTGAAATTATATTGTTGATTATTTAGTGATTTTTCAGACACTCTGGAGAGCTGCGCTCACACCAGGCAAGTTTTTACTTTCAAACTGCTAGATGGAGCACAACTGTATGGAAGTCTTCGAAGTCTTCAGAGCACCTTCTTAAAACTTGACATGGCACATTAAAATTGTGATGTTATGGCGACTGTGGTGCACGCTTTTTAAGAGAATTACGGTAACCTGCAGGAAGAGTAGAGAAATTGTGCTTTCTGAGCATTCTTTCATTGAGTGCCAACCGAGTCTTCACATAATGACAATATATGATACCTTGTGTTTTGATTCAGACTATTTTATAACAGCTTATAATAATACAAGATGCAATGCATTAGCCAAAGACCATCTATTTACATAGACCAACTTTTTTTAAAAAAAAGGCAGTTGGGTTTTTCATCTTTATTTGTATCTGTCAGTTTAGTGTATGGACCTTTGGGTTTTGTAGAGTTTTAAACTAGCTCACTGTGATCAGTTGTATATTGCCTCAAAAATGTATCTTTCATTTTTTGACTGTCTCACTAACCCTGACTTAAGCCATTGTTTTTCCCATGTCTCAGCTGGTCTAAGTTAGTTTTTTCGCATATCCATGCTAATGCTTTGTGCTAACTGTTCTGATTATTGAGTGGGGAGGAGGTAATGTTGCAATCTACTGTGAAAATGTGTGACTAAAGAATTTACCCGCTCTGCTTCTCTCTATGAGATAAAGCCCACTCTGCTAGACGATTACACACATATCTGTATCAATGGTGTCACTCAAGATTATTTTCAACGCTATATTTATTTTTCCTATTTGCTCATCAAATAACAAAAGACAGAGCTCCTGCTAACATTCTTCCAGATTGTAATAGGAGCTGATTTTTAAAGAGGCAGAATGTTTAAAATTTGTAATAACTCTAATATTGACAAAGAATAAAGGTGTGAATTAAACAGATACACTGATCAGCCACAACATTAAAACCACCTGCCTAATATTGAGTAGGTCCCCCTCATGCCTCCAAAACAGCGCCAACCTGCATCTCAGAATAGCATTCTGAGATGTTATTCTTCTCACCACAATTGTACAAAGCGGTTATCTGAGTTACCGTAGACTTTGTCAGTTTGAACCAGTCTGGCCATTCTCTGTTGACCTCTCTCATCAACAAGGCATTTCCGTCCACAGAACTGCTGCTCAATGGATTTTTTTGGTTTTGTTTGTTTGCTTTTGGCACCATTCTGAGTAAATTCTAGAGACTGGAGATCAGCAGTTACAGAAATACTCAAACCAACCCGTCTGGCACCATCAATCATCCATGCGATTATCTAATCAGCCAATCATGTGGCAGCAGTGCAGTGCATAAAATCATGCAGATACGGGTCAGAAGCTTCAGTTAATGTTCACATCAACCATCAGAATGGGGACAAAATGTGATCTCAGTGATTTGGACTGTGGCATGATTATTGGTGCCAGATGGGCTTGTTTGAGTATTTCTGTAACTGCTGATCTCCTGGGATTTTCACGCACAACAGTCTCTAGAATGTACTCCGCATGGTGCCAAAAACAAAAAACATCCAGTGAGCGGCAGTTCTGTGGACAGAAATGCCTTGTTGATGAGAGAGGTCAACAGAATGGCCAGACTGGTTCAAACTGACAAAGTCTATGGTAATTCAGATAACTGCTCTGTACAATTGTGGTAAGAAGAACAGCATCTCAGAATGCTATTCTGAGATGCGGGTTGGCGCTGTTTTGGCAGTACGAGGGGGATAATATTAGGCAGATGGTTTTAATGTTGTGGCTGATCGGTGTATATTTAACAGCTTGTACAGGGATAGTTTTGCTACAAAAATGTCCATTAAGGAGCGGTCTTCGTATCATCTTTGGTAGCTACTCTCAGCAGACAAGAAACCCAATCAGTCAGCTCTGCAATGAGGATATTAGTATTGTGCTCTAGTCCTGCACTGATAAAACCTAATAAAGAGTCTTAAGTGTAAACAGGGGTCAAAAGATCTACAAAACAGTCTTCTTTTTCCAGGTATTTTCTCAATTTCTTTGAATACTCAGTTACTTAGTTAACAATTTAAATCATTGGTATTTAGAATACAGTTACATTCAAAAAGTATTTTGATTACTGAAGAGATTACTTTGCATTTTATTGTTATTTGTTTCATTTAATATTTAGTCCTTTCAGATGGAAAAATTTATACAAATAAATGATGTGATCCAAAGTGCATTTGAACAGTGGTTAAACACTTTCTTATGATGTGTTACATTCATACGAGCAGACAGAGAATAAGTTTGAAGTAAGTTTGGAGCACAAGAAATAGAAATAAACTTTGTGTAAACCGTCAGCTTTACGCTAAGCTAAAATGCTATTTCTTGCCATTTTACATGCACGTTACCAGGCATGATCATATTTCTTTATCAAGAAAATTCACGTTGGATCATAATTTTTTTTTTTTTCTAGTAAGACCTTTGATATTAGGGCAAAAATCAAATTCTTGATAATAATTTTTGTATTGTTTTCCTGTAAAAATATCTAAAAATCCTTAAAACAAGATCAGTTTGATTTATATTGTTTTAGAAACAACACTGCATAAGATATTTATGTTTTTCAGAGAATGTATTTTTAACATGTGTATTTTTTCTTACAGTACTGGCAGAGTTTTTATAGTCAAAACAAGTGAAAAAACCAGTGCTGAAGAAGTAATCCAAAGTATTTAGAATACGTTACTGACCTTGAGTAATCTAACAAAATATGTTACAAATTACATTTTACAGCATGTATTCTGTAATCTGTATTACAAAAGTAACCCTCCCAACCCTGGCTGTAGTACACTGGCAAACAGATTTTCTGTTTGAAAACTGATTGAATTTTAAACTGAAATCAATCTTTGTATTCTTCTGTTATTTGATGTTGTTGCTGCAGGTCATAAGATGAGCCATAAATCTTTTTTTGCCCACCTGACCATGAAATTCTCAGGCAACATCGCAGACAGAGACAATATGTTTAAACTGAAATGTATGGCTTGCATTTATTCATCTACAAATCTTTGATAAAATTACAAAGTTATTTGATGTGCTAGCACTGCATTCTCTACACAGCCTATTAGGTTTAAACCACATACTCTTCCTCCGGCCGCCTGATGCTCCCACCTTCGCAGGAAGCTTTTGCATGCTGTGATTCATCAGTGCCCCTTTTCTTTACTCACCGAAGCCATTGGATAGAGTTCTGGTTCCCATGGCGATGGCTATTTTTTCCTCTGATTAAGTGGAATTTACTTGTATCTTTTAGCCCATCATGACCTGAGGGTTATACAATAATGAATTGAGGACAATGCAAATGTGGGAGACAGGGGCGGGGAGGGCAACTGTTGGAATGAAATGGTGCAGGAAGGTATCATTGACATTAACCATGGATAATTATCAAAAGGAACATAAAGAGATCTCCACTTCCACCCTAATGAACCTGAGTATGATGTCAGCCAGACAGAAGTATGCCATCAGCTAAACACAGGTTCTTTTTATAATATTTGAAGAACAAAGAGTTTCAGCTAACTACAAGATTGAAAGAGTTTCAGCTAACTACAAGATTGAGAGTGTTACACACTCAAGATGGCGCCGAGTATGGCTGCTGCGTTGCGAGCTCCGACACAACATAGCAATGTTTTGTTTGTTTTGTTTACAATTCTTATGTTTTTTGTCTTGGATGTTGTCTGCCTTATTGTCTACGACAGACAAACACTTTTGGACATTGGTTCAGCGATCTCACACCGAAAACCGGACTTCACATTCCTCAATGCCGACCCGCTGTTTACAAACACGCAAGCGGAGCCCTTTGTCTGGGCAGCACGGCCGCGGAAACGCAGGAGGAAAAGGGGAAACAGAGCCGGCGTTCTCATCAGAGTAAGACGCCGCGCAAATCGACCCCCGCTACCCACTATTCTACTGGCAAATGTTCAGTCTCTGGATAACAAGCTCTGCGAGCTGAAAGCGCGGATCTCTTTCCAACGAGAGACGAGGGACTGCTGCATTATCTGCCTAACAGAAACTTGGATGTCTGCGGAGATTCCAGACTCAGCCATTGAACCCGCGGGGTTCTCCATGCACCGAGCGGACAGAGCGAAAGACCTCTCAGGTAAAACTAGAGGAGGTGGTGTATGTTTTATGATCAACAAATCCTGGTGTGATCAGAGGAACGTACATTCCATCAAGTCTTTCTGCTCTCCTGATCTGGAATTTCTTATGCTTCTGTGTCGACCATTCTTGCTACCGAGGGAATTCACATCGGTCATTATCACTGCTGTGTACATCCCCCCACAAGCCGACACAGACCGGGCACTCAAGGAACTGTATGGGAGAATAAGTGAGCAAGAAACCGCGCACCCTGAGGCCGCGTTCATTGTGACCGGGGACTTTAATAAAGCCAGTTTAAAATCAGTCGCACCAAAATATCACCAGCACATTAGTTTCAACACACGAGGTGACCGGGTTTTGGATCATTGCTACTCTCCCTTCCGGGATGGCTACAAATCCCTCCCCCGCCCACCATTTGGCAAATCGGACCACTCTTCCATTCTGCTTCTGCCCGCGTACAGGCAGAAACTGAAACAGGAAGCACCCACCCTCAGAACGATCCAGTGCTGGTCGGACCAATCAGACTCTATGCTACAAGACTGTTTTGATCACACGGACTGGGAGATGTTCCGGTCCGCTTCTGATGACGACATCGAGCTTTACGCTGATAGCGTAATGTGTTTCATCAGAACGTGCGTAGAGGAAGTGATTCCGACCAGAACTGTACGAATCTATCCGAATCAGAAGCCGTGGATCAATAGCGATGTTCGCGCGGCACTTAATGTGCGGACCTCCGCTTTTAATTCCGGGAACGCGGAGGAGCATAAACAAGCCAGTTATGCCCTCCGAAAAACTATCAAAACAGCAAAACGCCAGTACAGGGACAAGATTGAAGGACAGTTTAACACCACCAACTCTAGAAGCATGTGGCAGGGAATTAACATCATCACGGACTTTAAAGGGAATAAAAACTCCGCCATGAACACCGCTGCCTCTCTACCGGATGAGCTAAATACTTTTTATGCTCGTTTCGAGGGAAATAACACCGCCTTCGCGGAGAGAGCTCTCGCGGCTGAAGCTACAGAGGTCAGTTCACTCTCCGTCTCTGTAGCGGATGTAACCCGATCCTTCCGACGGGTGAATATCCGCAAAGCCACAGGCCCAGACGGCATTCCGGGCCGCGTCATCAGAGCGTGCGCGAACCAGCTGGCTGGTGTTTTTACGGACATTTTCAACCTTTCCCTCTCTTTGTCTGTAGTCCCCACATGCTTTAAAACATCCACCATTGTGGCTGTTCCAAAACAATCAAAAATAACTTGTTTAAATGACTGGCGTCCTGTTGCTCTGACCCCCATCATCAGCAAATGTTTTGAGCGACTAATCAGAGATTACATCTGCTCTGTCTTGCCACTCAATCTTGACCCGCTGCAGTTTGCTTACCGCAACAACCGCTCCACTGATGATGCCATTGCATCTACAATACACACTGCTCTCTCCCACCTGGAAAAAAAGAAAACTTATGTGAGAATGTTGTTTGTAGACTACAGCTCAGCATTCAACACCATAGTGCCCTCCAAGCTAGACGAGAAACTCCGGGCTCTGGGCTTAAACAGCTCGCTGTGCAGCTGGATCCTGGACTTCCTGTCAAGCAGACGCCAGGTGGTTAGAATAGGCAGCAACATCTCCTCATCACTGATCCTCAACACTGGAGCCCCACAGGGCTGTGTTCTCAGCCCACTACCGTATTCCTTGTACACACATGACTGTGTGGCAACACATAGCTCCAATGCCATCATTAAGTTTGCTGATGACACGACGGTGGTAGGTCTGATCACTGACAATGATGAAACAGCCTACAGAGAGGAGGTGCACACTCTGACACACTGGTGTCAGGAGCACAACCTCTCCCTCAACGTCAGTAAGACAAAGGAGCTTGTGGTGGACTTCAGAAGAAAAGACAGAGAACACAGTCCCATCACCATCAATGGAGCACCAGTGGAGAGAGTCAGCAGCTTCAAGTTCCTGGGTGTCCACATCACTGAGGAACTCACATGGTCCGTCCACACTGAAGTCGTTGTGAAGAAGGCTCATCAGCGCCTCTTCTTCCTGAGACGGCTGAGGAAGTTTGGAATGAACCGCCACATCCTCACACGGTTCTACACCTGCACTGTGGAGAGCATCCTGACTGGCTGTATCTCCACCTGGTACGGCAATAGCACCGCCCACAACCGCAAAGCACTGCAAAGGGTGGTGCGAACTGCCAAACACATCATCGGAGGTGAGCTTCCCTCCCTCCAGGAAATATATACAAGGCGGTGTGTGAAAAAAGCTCAGAGGATCATCAGAGACTCCAGCCACCCGAGCCATGGGCTGTTGTCACTGCTACCATCAGGTAGGCGGTATCGCAGCATCAGCACCCGCACCAGCCGACTCCATGATAGCTTCTTCCCCCAAGCAATCAGACTTCTGAACTCTTGATCTCTCATGATCAATATACATCAGCACTGCACTTTATTACCCTTACTCTTATATCTCACACCGGACTATCATAAATTATATTATTATTATTATATTATGTCTCTCTTAACAACTGACTATCAACCAACAGCCTGAATGTCAATACAGTACAATACTGTACATTCTATATATATATATATATATATATATATATATATATATATATATATATATATATACTTTTTTTAATTTATTTATTTTTATTTTTTATTTATTTTTAATATATTTTAATTTTTAATTTTTATTGAATAATGTGTATCTATATAGTAAAAAACAAAAAAACAAAAACAAAAACAGCGTATTGTATACTGTACAGTGTATGTTATTATTTGTATATTGTTGAGTGTAATTATGTGTATAACAGATGTTTAAATTGTGTTGTGTTAATTTGATGTTATTGTAAATTGGTATATGTCTCATCACTGTCACGACTGCTATGTTGATTGGAACTGCACCCAAGAATTTCACACATCATTGCACTTGTGTATATGGCTGTGTGACAATAAAGTGATTTGATTTGATTTGATTTGAAAGGGAGGAATATCCCGTACAGAGGTTTAAAGAAATAGTTCACCCAAAAATGAAACAGAGAGGTTTAAAGGAACAGTTTCTCCCCAAAATGAAAATGTATTCACCCTCACGTTGTTTTAAGCCCATATGCGGTTATGTTTTCAGTGGAACATAAAAGGAAAATTTTGAAGAATCTTAACAGGCCTCTTTTCGACTGAATATTATTACAGTTCATAGTGACCATATCTGTCAAGCTCCGAGAATTACAAAGGAAAAAATAAAGCACAATAACCGTACTCCATATGACTTTTTCATGATAATCCAAGTCTTTTGAAGTCCTGCAATAGCTCATTATTTGCTCAAAATCTTCTACCCCAGTGAGGATCATTGTATCCATAAGTTTGACTTGAGAACCTGATCAGTCCGATTCATAAATAAATAGTTCCATCCAATTTATGAATTAAATCAACAATTTCTGTGAAAAGAACCAGCTCTAAAGAACGACTCATTTAAGTTCAACTCACTGACTCCATCATTTGGTTGCAGCATTTGAGTTAACAGCTCCCTGGAGGATTGGAAGTTTATCAGTGAATGATGGCATACATTCAGATATGTTCCTCATACAAAGATTTTGTATTATTTCAGAAATCATGGAATATACTGCACAATGCCTTTGGATTACCATGCTTTTTTGTCCTATTTGGAGTTTAAAATACATGGTCATAATAAACAGTTCTGACATGAAAAAAGAGCTGTGTGAAGATTACTAATTAAAAAATAACAGCATATGGATTAGGAATGACTTGATGGGGTGAAATATTCTTTCAGCTGAAACTCTTTTGCTAATGCCATGCAACTCTTTTATGTTTAATTGAGCCAAGAAGTTGTAAACTCTTTCAAAACCATTAATTGTTACCCACAATTCACAAGGCTGGCACAACATGATTTAACCAGTGGGAGAGAGGATTTTTCAGTTTATTCCTGTGCCAGTTAACAGAGCACCATTTCTCATTTGCTTTAACCCCTGCATATCTTTACTGGTTACTGCTCCCTGGTATACTTCTAGTGCCAGTTAATGGGATTATGAATTTAATGGATGTCCAATAGGTGTTTATTATGACACACACCAGCTGTTGCTAAATTGGCCCATGGTGTTCAGTATTTTCTCCAAAATGCATAGTTGTATTCAAGCAGACAATAAAACCAATGCTGCCACAAATTAGAATCACAACACAGCAATTAAGGACATTTATATGCATAGTGTAGATATGAAATTACACACTTCTTGTGAGCTGTAGTTGTGATTTGTTCTGTGTGTTGTTGCAGCATTTTAGTTCATAGCTATTGCTATGAGGGTGATAATATTTGAGGTAAAAATAATTGGTATTTTCAAACAGTTTTTGTTGGGGTCAGGGAGGAGTCACATGATTTGTCCAGACTTGACTAAATCAACTCTTATACATCCAGTGCTTCAATGCAGATACCTTAGGATCCATTCTGTATGATGATTTAGGCAGTGCATGTTTTCCTTATAAATATTTCACTAGAAAACATGCTTTTGTGACTGATTCTGCTTTCTTAGTGTGTTCACGCTTAGTATGACCAGTTTCAAGCAGCCAAATTTGACGAGCATTAAATTGAAAGCACAAGTAACTGTGTAATTAATTAAATAGCACACAATCTGTCTGCTGATTCGAAGTCCTATTTCTTGCCATTCGCCAGTGTAAAATGTCAATTGTTTGTTGTCACAACCATCTTAAGTGCTACTTGAGTGCCCTCTGATCATAGACCAAGGAGAATTTTAATGGCATTTATTCAGTTCATCAAAAAGAAAAAGAACAATTTGCAATTAAAAGAGGGCTTTTCTTTATATTTAGTGCACTTAATCTGTTAAGAGAATGACAATTGCCTCAGATGGTTATTAGGCATGATTACCATTTAACCCTCTGTCAACAGAATTCATATGTATTCGAGTAGAAATCTAATCATGCTGTTTTATTAATGATGGTGTCAGGGTGAGGTGCATGATTTGAATTTCAACTCAGTTATAGTACTCTCTTGTAAGTGTTGGGAACTCTTTTAATGGTCCTTGGGCAGTTCAGAAAGTAAGTGGTTAGAAAGGAAAAGTTCGCCCAAAAATAAAAGGGCAGATACTATTTACACCCCTTATTAAATAATAACACACAGTATAGGGCATTACTGCAGTGTGTTTACTGTGTTTATTTAGAGTCCCACATACACCCTACACCTAACCCTAACCTTCCCTCACAAAAATTAACTATGGTTTTACTACAGTAAAAGTATCATCATGGTATTTTGTAGTAAAATCATAGTAACCACAAAATTAACATGGTTACTATATTAACACATTACTGTACTAACACCATGGTTATTAGCATAAAAAAATGGCTTCTCCCAAAAAACATGGCTACTACAATATTACTATAGTAAAACCATGGTCAGTTTTACTCAACTCATCTCAATTCATCACAACTCCCCGACCTTCACCGTGACCAAATCACTGAGAGGAAATCAGCCTTAATATTTATTTTTATTTATTATTATAAGTAGTGTAAAGGAAATATTAAGAGTGTAGACAGGAAACAGGATGGGAAAAAGTGGGACAAAAGGCATATTCGAACCCGTGCCATCCGCATGAAAAAAGCACATCCACACCATTGTTACACTCCATGCCACTGAATTGACACTCGGGGCAGAGTTTTTCTTAAATTTCTTTGTTTCCACCAGACTACTGGAGTGCAAATAGTTGCCCTGTGTGGCAGGTGCTATTAACACCTAGAGCAAATAGTCACTCCTTTTTCCATACAAAAACATTTCATAGTGACCATGTCTATTTAGCTCCAATAACAATACCAAAAAACAGTAGTCCTTATGGCCTGTGCACTATATCCCACTGTATTTATGTGAAGTGCTCTATGATTTTGAGTCACTTTGTCCCAGAGACACATTTTGTGTTTTATGCACTAAAGTAAAATGTAAAGCATTTAAAGATTATATCAGGCAATGGTTACATTATTATATTTCGACAATGGTTTGGAATAAACACATAATAATTATATCATTAGAAAGCTGAGACTTTACTTTAGCTTAATAAAACTCAAAATGTGTTTCTGGGTCAGAGTTACTCAAAATAATGGAGCGGGTTACATATTACAAGTCTCCTGAAGTCTAGCTTTGTGTGAGGGAAAAATGACACGTCAGTGTCATTTACGTCATAACGCCATTGGTTCCTGTGTATGTAGTAAAAAATGTTACACACCATTTTTGAGTTCTGGTCCCAAATTCTGACTAGATGTAAACTTCAGTATAGTGGAAGAATATCTGTAAATGGCGACCTACATTTTGGTCTGTTACTCACAAACTCACAGAAGACTCAGAATATTCTATGCAAGTCATATTGACTATTTTTATGATAAAGTACTAAATGGTGTTTTTTTTTTTTTTTTTTGTTTGTTTTTTTTTTTGTATTTCTGGTATTTTGTTTTCCACAGAAAAAAAAAACAAAAACAAAAAACGCATTAATAAAATATTAATTTTAAAATAAAAAAATAAATGCTAGTGCAGCATCACAGATCAATTAGGTGACCACAGTTTTAAATCCCTTTTCTGTGCCACAAGTTGTGTAAAAGAGACATATATATCAAGATTGGCTGTCAGCATAAAGATAGATACTTTGTATAATCGAACCAAACTTCTCGTTTACTTGCTCTCTTTCTGCATCCATCTTTCTTGTGCCTGTGATCTGTGTTTTATTAGCATGCTCTAAGGTGCAGTTTCACTGGCTGACACTGAGCTGCACTCAGGCATCCATCACAAGTGAAGGGGGAGCTAGGGGTCACTGGTTTCTGCTCTTTGTAATTACAGATGGATACCCACGAGATGAAATGATTTACAAATGGAGAAAGAACTCGGTGGAGGCTGCTGATCAGAAGTCATGGAGACTATATCAGTTTGACTTTATGGGCTTGAGGAACACAACAGACATAATTAAGACAACAGCAGGTAATTGCTTTCTGCTACTCTGTTGTATGCAGTTTTATTTTGAATGGATATTAAATTAAATGAGAGAACTATTATTATGCATCAGCTTTTGATAGTGATGAACAATCATAGTACATGTTTCATGGAAACTTGGTTAGAGGGATTGTAGGTTGTTGAATTGTCACTTCAGTTAAAGTTTCACGTGTAAAGTTTGTGCAGTCCATAGCATGTAATCTTTAACATGTTTGACCTTAGTTGATAGAAATTTGGTTTAAGGTCATTTGGATTCATTAAACGGCTCTCTAACTTCATTTCTAATGTCTTTACAATGCTTCACATAGACAGCTACACCATTATTTACTGTAACCACTTTGCTGAGTAATGGTTAATTATTGTCTTCAATTATTGTCTCCCCCTAAATTCTGCATACAAAAAACATATTGTTATTTTACATGTTGAACATCTTTCAGGATAATTGGTTAGTTCTTTTTAGCAGAATACACCAATGGTCAGAATTCAGGCTTTGGGCAGATTAATTACCAAACCAGACCATCCAGCATTGATTGAAAATCCAAAACCTACGGTGTACTCTAGTGATTTTCTCTACAGTTAGTTTTCAGTCGTATTGTAGTACACATTTATAATTTCAGTGTTGTATTCCTTTTATTTTTAACCTGTCTTTGTTCTAGTTTTAGTTAACCTATACAGATTTCTGTCATTCTTTTTCCAGGTGACTATGTGGTGATGACTGTGTATTTTGACCTAAGCAGAAGAATGGGATACTTTACAATTCAGACCTATATCCCCTGCATACTAACTGTCGTTCTGTCATGGGTCTCCTTTTGGATCAAAAAAGATGCAACTCCAGCCAGAACAGCACTAGGTACATAAAATGAATACAGAACACCCCCCCCCCCCCCAATAATATTTCACCTAAATAAGTTCACAAAGAAGATCAAAATATGAGAATGAAAACTGAGATGGGCACTTTTTTATTCTGTCTGCATATCTTTTGTTATTATATTGTTTATTTCTGTGTTTATAAAAGAAAGAACTATAAGTCACTCATTAAGTTTGTCTGTTTGTTAATATTTATTCTTGTTTCATGAAAGTCCTTCATCTGTTGTTTCATTTGTTTGGCTTTAGTAATTTCTTTATAGTTTCCTGGTTTAAATCCATGTCCTGTCCTGGTTAATGTCTCTGTTGTACAGTAATGTTTTTTTTTTTTTTGTTTGTTTTTTTAATTTTCATCAATTTATTTGATCAGTTGTTTTCAATTCATTTCAGATACACCTGTTGTTTATGTTTTCTAAAAGTGATTCCATTGACTATCATCATATTACTAAATGGAAGATGCTGCTCATGGATTATGTACTCATTTTTATGACTCAAGGAGTGAACTCACTAAAAATGAATTGTGCCCACTGATAGCCTGTTTACTTAGAGAATTACGCATATCAGGTAATGGTGCAAACATGCCCAAAAAATCTATGATGAACGGAATTTATATGGTGCAATTTCTCATCCTGCAGGCCAGTTCTCATTACTAGGTTGCGAAGAATACAGCAGATTAATGAGATCTGGCAACCTGGAATAAGCCGCATGTTTTTACCCTAAAGGCGGGCTAAAGTGGCAACACTGTTTGGTGAATTGGTCACTCATTATTTACTTACAGTGTCTGCATTAATTATGTAACATAATCAAAGTACATTTCTAAAGACTTGATACATGACTTTCATTCTTAACATACCACTCTTAGGCTGCCTGGTTCCATTTGCCCTGCGCACAGCACAAATCAGTGTGGCCTGAGATGGTGCTCCCTCTGAGTATTCCCTAGTTTACAAGCAGGATCAGTGATGGTCAAAACACCAGCACACATTGACATAAATTGGTTATCTGCACAGATCCTGCAGAAAAACTGGAAGAAAGGGACAGAGCCCTGCACAGTCTATGTTTGAAAGAAATAACCTGGCAACATACTGTGGGAAGAAAAAGAAGGATGAATGCAATTAATCTGTCTGACAAAAGAAGTCATTACACCTTCAGTGGAAAGAAAGGGAGCAAGAGAAAAAGTAGAGATTTGCTTTACAGGCGTCCAGTTGATCGATGGAGTCCAGAGAGAGAGAGGCAGCCAAGATACAATATGGGAGAGAGAAAAAGAAAGAAAGAAGGCATGAGATCACAGTCATGGAAATGTCAGGTTAAACAAGGATGTGACCAAGACAGAACCCAGAAGAATAGCTAGGGATCAATTTGGGACCAAAAAAGAATTCAGTGGTCAGTCTAGACTTAAAAGACATGAGCATCACTGTAGTGTAAACATAAATTGACACATACCCTACACTGTTAAAAAAAAAAAAAAAAAAAAAAAAAGGTTGCCTGAGATTTACCGTGAAAAATATAGTAACCACATTTCAGGCTTTACGAGATGTAATTTTGATGCCTGTATATTTTATGGTGCCGTTTATATTATTAAATGATAAACTTGATATTTTAACCTTCTGAAACTGTAAAAATCTGCTTTTCACTATATAATGTATTGTTAATCACCATAGTAATTACAGATGGGCACATGATGACATAAAGTTCATCAATAGTGGCCTTTTCAAGAGCAATGATCAATAAACATGTAGAGACAGTGCTCAGTGTCACTCCCACCAACACTAAACACCATCAGGGTAACACATGTGAAATTAAAATTATGTAATAAACATTAATGTGACGAGGAGGAGGGTGGGGCTGGGCCGTGAGGACACACGCCTGGCCCTGACTTGGGCTAATCAGCCAGAAGGGGGATAAAGACGAGCCAGAGGCACCAGTTCGAGAGAGAGAGAGAGAGCCACATGCGGCCGCTGTGTGTCCATTTGTATGTTTAAGTTGATTTGAGTTCATTTGTGTTATTAAAAGTTATGTTGACTGTTCAGCTGGCTCCTGCCTCCTCCTTGCCCACCTTTACCCCATTACAATTAACTAAACTATATCAAATATAACACAGAATACCCCAAAGTGCATAACTGATATTAAAAATAAGAAGAAACATAACATTCCATTCTATTGTATGGGAATTGTTATGGGTCACGCAGGGAATTCTGGGAATACACGATTATTGTTTTTTACCGAAATGTTAACAATAATTTACTGTAAAAAGTACATGTACTCTCTTGTTAAACATAATATACATTTTTACCCTTTATATTTTATAACGTTTTACTGTATATTTCAAGGTAACTACCCATTAACTAATTAACATTTGTACTGTAGCATTTTTACAGTCTTTTACCAGATTACGGACATTTTTTACAGTGTACAAAATGTACTTCATGACATAACATCTGAATTAACTGGCTTTGTTAAAGTCAGATATATTCTTTAATATGACTACTGTACATCAACCTGACTATATTGAGCTACACCAATTAAAGTTATTTTTAAAGGTCTGGTAATGTAGAAATAGCTCCTTTAGTAAAAAGACACATGAAATCCGATTTTTACAAACCCACATCCATATTTGGTTTTAAATCCAATACAAATCAGATTTTGGTTTAAGTCTAAACCACCAGATTGGATTTCAAAATGTTTCTTCATTGTTCCATGCACAATGTCACTGTAAATGTCATATACAAAGCTCTGTAGTGTCTACAGCTGTTTGAATTTACTCATTTTCGCCCATATGTGCCATACACTATGAACTGATTATAGAATGAGTGAACAAGTGAGTGCTTTTGGACACAGCATGGCTCTGCCTACTGTTTGTTGTCTTATGCCCCTCATGAGTTCAGCACCATGGAAAGATGTCATGATGGACATGAGCAGAGGAAAATTTTCCTCAGTGACAACGACTCTCTTGTTGCCATTGTACTGACGCTTGTATCATCACTATGGCAACCTAACGTTAATAAACATTATATTAACAAAACATATCTGTTTTGATCACTTGCAAAATGACAGTAAGGACATTCAGTTCTAAAGATCGGATTTGAGAATGGATGTATGTGCAGCGTGAACAAAGCCTTAAAAAGCAACTAGGCATCAATGAAGTGTTTTTTTTTTTTTTAAAGAAGCAATCTGGTCCCTAGCGGAACATAGTTTAGTCAGAGGTATTAGTGAGGTTTTGACTGGGGAGGAACATTTGGGAGTTTGCTAAAGAATAGCCTGAATCTAAAATCTGAACCGTAGAGGAACATTTAAGGCCCACTGATAGCCAAGTATAAAAAACTTGGAAAAACAAGTTTGAATTGTGTTTAGTTTTTTCTGTCTCACTTTTGAAAGGTTGAGAGGATTAAAAAAATATAACAGGTATAGGGTAAAAAGTAGAAGAGAAATACTGAACACACCTATCAGACAGTCTACAATTATTACTAGGGTTGAGAATCAAGAACCATTTTCATTTTTAAAATATAGCCGCAAGCGGCAATCATCGGGGTCCAAGCACATGTGAAGAAATAATCAAAATATTCAGAACTGACAGAAATGATCCACTTGATGACAAATAATAATGATCCTGCCTAAACTAAATTTGTTGAAAATTGGGGAAAAATGTGATTTGTTACTTGGTTGCTAAGGTAACCCCATCACTCTCAGCCTTTTTGAATGGATGTCAATAAGGTTTGGTATCTAGGGTGCTCTAAATGGTTGCTAGGGCATGGTTAAGTAGTTTCCATGATGATACCTGAAGTCTGATTGCTCACCCAAGTATAACAAACCAACTGTCATTTCTCTAGGACAGTCTGATCCTAAGATAACACTCTCAGCTTTTTTGAATGGAAGTCAATGGTGTTTGGTTGCTAGGGTGCTCTAAATGGTTGCTAGGGCATGGCTAAGTAGTTTTTCAAGTGGATACATGAAGTCTTATTGCTCACCCAAGTAAAAGAAGCCAACTGTCATTTCTCTAGGACATCCTGATCCAAAGAAATCACTCTCAGCCATTTTGAACGGAAGTCAATGGGGTTTGGTTGCTAGGGTGCTCTAAATGGTTGCTAGGGCATGGCTAAGTAGTTTTTCAAGTGGATACATGAAGTCTTATTGCTCACCCAAGTAAAACATGCAAACTGTCATTTCTCTAGGAAATTCTGATCCAAAGATATCCCTCTCAGCCTTTTTGAATTGAAGTCAATGGGGTTTGGTTGCTAGGGTGCTCTAAATGGTTGCTAGGGTGTGGCTAAGTAGTTTTTCAACTGGATACATGAAGTCTTATTGCTCACCCAAGTAAAAGAAGCCAACTGTCATTTCTCTAGGACATTCTGATCCAAAGAAATCACTCTCAGCCATTTTGAACGGAAGTCAATGGGGTTTGGTTGCTAGGGTGCTCTAAATGGTTGCTAGGGTGTGGTTAAGTAGTTTTTCAAGTGAATACATGAAGTCTGATTGCTCACCCAAGTAAAAGAAGCCAACTGTCATTTCTCTAGGACATTCTGATCCAAAGATATCACTCTCAGCCATTTTTAATGGAAGTCAATAGGGCTGGTTGCTAGGGTGCTCTAAATGGTTGCTAGGGCGTGGCTAAGTACTTCCATGATGATCATTAAGGGATGTAGAAATGAGATGTGAGGAATCTGTTGTCACGGTGAGTCCTTTGGTTTGTTTTTGTTTGTCATCAAATTCTCTGTTGAGTTCATGTGTGGCTGACTGGCCTAATCTGCGTTAGTACTTGTTTCCCTGGCTATATCTACCTCCCTCATATCAGCATGGAATTAGTGCAAAATATAAAACAGCACTTAAAATGGACTCCAACTGATATTAATAATCCATAGGAACATAAATCGATTCTTGCAAAATACAAGAGCACTTGAACAGACTACAAATACTTTTAATAACAATCCATGTGAACACGAGATGAATTCATACAAATAATAGAAACATTCATGTATTAATATAAATAGCTAAATGGAAGTGCATAGGCTTTTAAAAAAAAAGAAAAAAAAAATGTAATTTTTTTTAATGTTTTTAAAATGAAAGAAACACGAGCACGGATACAAAACAATGAACGAATCACTCTCTGAGACTACTCATTATTCAGAGTCATATAAAAGATTTGTTCAAAATGAACGAATCATTCATGAACGACCCGTCACTAGGAACACATTATAAATTAATATCAGTTAAACTTGTAGTAATTTGACACTGACGGTACTCCACTACTTGTTGAAAAAGCTGCACAACTTTAAGAGTATTGACATATCACACTACTACTGCACCCACAATATTAACTTTGTTACTAAGCTCCGTATTCTTACCTGTTCTCTAGCAAGTGATGGAGGTCCCACAAAGTCACGAATTGAAGACGATTCAACTTCATGTGGCTCTTCAGTGGCCTTCCCCATACTTGACAGCCCTAAGTCTTTTTTGCATAACTTACAACGAGCTCTATGTACATTGCTCGTGTCTGGCATGAGCCAGCCATAATAAAGTGTCAATGTCCAGCTATGCTGTATTGAATTTACACTGACCAGGCATGATAGTTATCTAAACCATGACCATTACTAAGGTTCAAATTAGCCGATTAACAAAAATGAGCACACAAAATCAACTGAATCTGAGCATGAAAATGTCACTAAATTTGTATAAAATTCATCCACTGCAGTGGTAGTTCTAAAAGGGTGGGAGAGGGGGACTCCACTGTTAACACTAATTCAAGGTAGAAGGCAGCTGTACTGTCAGTTACACAGCCCTTCCAATCAATGGTGGTTTGTGTCTTGCTTGCGGGGAATATTGCAAATATCATTATAGACTTTAATGACTTTTTTATAATTTGTACAAATCGCATACATATTCCAGTTTTTATTTCAAGCACTTTTAAGCACTCTTCCACAAAACAAGCTGATTTTCCAGGTTTTCCAGACCTTAAATTTCGAAAAGCTAAATTCAAGCACTTTAAGGACCTTGTGCGAAACCTGTTATAACATTTCTTCATTAAGCAGACGCTTTTATCCAAAGCAACTGACAAACAGAAGCTATTCCTCCAAAGGAGAAATTAGGAATAAAAAATCTGTTAATTTAATTATTTATTTGTCTGATTTCAAAGGAGTGGCTGAATGGCAAAATATTTCAGAATTAACTGATAGTACTCTTTGAAGACATTTCTTGTCATGTGGCTCCCTCTGGTGGACAAAAAGTACAACAGCCTATTTATGTATAATTACAGCATTATTACAGTTGTAAAAAATAGCTATTTCTTATGTTATAGCTCTGCCAAATTGCTGAAAATTGGCATGTTACCTCAAGAATGTTATCAGAAAGTTTTGATAAGTTTGAATTTTACACTCACAAGATACAGGCCAATTAGTAATTACAGGCCACACCCCAAAACGTATTCGCTTATATCTTTAAAATGATTTGACATATCAAAATTCTTTTGATAACTTTTTTTGTCAGGAGAGTCTGCAGATGATGACCAAGTTTTGTGCGAATAGGACAAACAGCCTAGGACGAGTTCGAAAAAGTAGGTTTTTCAAAAAAATCGAAATGGTAGAAAAGATTTCATGTGGAAATAAAAATCCATGTGATCATATTCTTTAAGGGCACTAATGGATTTGGAGAAACCAAAAAATATATATTCTAGCCTATACAGTTCCGAAGTTATTAGCAAAAACGAAAATTTGTTTATTATAGCGCCATCATGTGGCCGATTCTCACAAAATTTAATATACAGCTTCCTGTAGAGACCCTCGTTGTGTATAGTAAGTTTCAGGACCATCAGCCATTCACAATTCAAGTTATTACATGCTGAAATTTGATTGGCTGCTGGCGACCATTTTTGTTAATTTGTC
Source organism: Myxocyprinus asiaticus (assembly GCF_019703515.2). Taxonomy (NCBI): domain Eukaryota; kingdom Metazoa; phylum Chordata; class Actinopteri; order Cypriniformes; family Catostomidae; genus Myxocyprinus; species Myxocyprinus asiaticus. The sequence goes on from NC_059352.1 coordinate 18,085,993, forward strand.
GAATCGATTTTTTAAGAATATGTTAGTATTTGAACCAAAGAAGATCCATATTTAATTTTAGCATTGTCGCTCAAATGGCTGCAAAGTTGCACAGTTTTTTAGTTGTAGCACCCCCTAGGGGTGGAATTGTACAAAACTTTGCTGACATCTTCTAAATGTCCCGTTGACTATGTCCTGAGTTTGGTTACGTTTGGAGTTTACGTTGAGTAGATATTGATCAATTACTCAAATTGCGTTTAACCGAAGGAATTATATCGTTAATATCTTTGGAAAGATTTTACGTATCGAAATTATTTTGATAACTTTTGGTCAGGGGGGTCTGCAGATGATGTATACCAAATTTTGTGCTGATCGGACAAACGGTCTAGCAGGAGTTCGAAAAAGTATGGTTTTCAAAAAATTCAAAATGGCGGAAAAAATAGACGGAAATGAAATCAGAGATATACATTTTGTAGGGCTTGACTCAAGGAATCAGAGGAAGTAATTTTGATTCTAGCCCTTACGGACCCAAAGTTATGAACACAAAGGCAAAGGTGCTTATTATACTGCCACCTAGTGTCTGACAGATGGGTGTGTGGGGGCGATTTGGAACCATCCTGCCAAGTTTGGAATCTCTATGACTTTCGGTCTCTGAAGCCCAGACACTTTTAGGGCAGAAAAAAAAGAAGAAGAAGAAGAAGAAGAAGAAGAAGAAGAAAAATAATAAGAAAATCGGAACAAATACAACAGGGTTCCTGCACCTTCAGTGCTTGGACCCCTAAAAATACAGAAAATAATAAATTATTTTCATGACATTTGGTTCCATTTGAATAGTGCATTCTTCTGCTGCTAAAATACTTTGACAGTGTCTCCTGCGCTACCATTCAACGGCACTGCATCACCTCTGTTTGAATCAGCAGCACAAAACATACAGCGTGACCAGTGTAATCAGATTCCCAAATGAATGACTCTTATGAGCTGGTTCTTTTGAATCTGCAGCACAAAATACACAGTGTTACTAGTGTAGTTTGATTTCCGAAGGCATGACTCTTAGGAGCCTGTTCTTTTTAATTTTCTCCTCGAAACATACAGCGCTACCTCCTAAATGAATGACTCTTACCAGCCGGTTCTTTTTAGTGAATGAAAAACTTAATGAATGGCAAGTCATTAATTTTAACATGTCCGACTCAAAATTAACCAAAATCTGTTACTATGTTTTGTCTAAATAAGGCTTGTGAGACTTAAATCAGAGTAATATCTGTGTAAACAACTTTTGAAAGAATCCGTTCTATTTAAATGTGAAATAATCTAATAATTTGATAATAAACTGCTGAGGGCAGTAAATCCAGTCAGAATGCATTTCTTATTTCCAAATATTATAAATATTATTATTTCCTCCAAAGTATTTTAATAATCGTTAAAATTTTAACGGAATCGTTAAGAGGACTCGAAATCAGAATCGTTCAATTCCCATCACTAATCATTATTAACCCACAAACCATAATTAATGACATAAGGATGTACAGCATCACAATAGTTTCAATATCCAGTCAGTTATAATGTCATTCTTAACCATTTTACTGTAAAACCTGATTGGAGAACTGATGAGGCTATAATGGAGCTAAGCAGTTTAGGAACGAGTGCCATTTTGAAAGATATAGTTTATTCACAGCTTTTTCTAACTCAGGCAGGCAGTCATTTATCGGAGTACCACTGCATCAGCTAGGGGAAGTCAGTCTAAAAGGTGAAGGTAATCACTGTAGCCAGCAACAGCAAAGGGAAAAGGAATGGAGTGTGAAATTTATGCCTGAAATAGACGAAGCTTGCTTGTTTCCATAGAAACCCTTGCAAAACAGGCGCACAGTCACTGGATCTCGGAAACAACTCTAAATGTCCATGCAAGAGTGGAGCTAAGGATGTCTTCCTGCATCTATGATTCGAGGTGTTTGTGTGGGTGGCATTTTCAATTTGCAGGTTTCTCTGTTTCTATCAAGTTCAAAAGAATCAGTATCTGGAGATGTGTAAAATTCAAAGACAAAAACAACATATTAGTGTAACCATCTGTACCAAATTTTTTTTTTTTTTTTTTTTAATAGTGATGATGTATGGTGATTGATACAACTAAGTCAATGGTGTAGCTCTTAAATGGAGCCTAATCAAGTCTGCTCAGTGAAAAAACAACACACAATTTGCTTAGAGGTTAGAAAAAATGTTCTGTATTCTGCAGAGTTATCAAACTGCATTTTAAACAGGCTAACCATGTCAGCATACACTTTAGATGGTTTATCTAATATTTTTTTTAATTAGAGGGCATTTCCCTTGTTACTAGTGTCTCCATCTAATATTATCTTTTGGTTATGCAGGAATAACAACAGTATTAACCATGACGACACTCAGCACAGTGGCAAGGACATCACTACCCAGGGTTTCGTATGTCACGGCAATGGACCTTTTCGTCACTGTGTGTTTCCTGTTTGTTTTTGCGGCTCTCATGGAGTATGCCACACTCAATTACTACTCCTACAGCGCTCGCAGATCAACCTGCAACAAGACAAAAAGATCGGTGAGCACCATGTTCTCTACTGCATAAATCAACCAAAGATTTTACATTTTATTTTTTGATTTTATGAGAAAGGCACGCTTCCTGCCCTTTACTCACATGATATGCTCTGTTTTGAGACAGCATTCCCTTTCCGCTGTCCACCAAAGCTGACAAAGAGCTGCTCAGAGCATCTAAAGCTCTACATGTGATCCAAGTAGGTGCGCAAAGCACGCACCGGACACAGCAACGACAGGACTGGGTCTGCCTCCTCCCGGGGCAGCGCTTTCAGGTTCACCACCTGATCCCTGAAGGGGGTCATGGGATCCTTGAGCAAAATTCAGAATTTAAAGGAATAACACAAACAGAAATTACGATTCTGTGATAATTTACTCATCCTTATGTTTTTTTCAAATCCCTACAACTTTCTTTTTTGAAAAAAAAACAAAAAACAAAAAACAAAAGGAGATGGCAGATGTCACAACCGCAGCCACCAATCTCTTTCATTATATGGAAAAAAGATGTAGTGACAGTGAATGGTGTCTGAGGCTAACATTTTGACTAACCCCTTTTGTGTTTAAGAAATAAAGTCATATGTTTTGCATCATAACGGTAAGTGAATCATGACAGAATTGTCATTTTACAGTAAACAATTGGGTCTCAATTTGGCTTTCAATTTATGAGTGGTAATTTGAACTGAGTTGGCTATGTCCCATAGGATGTTGAATTGAAATTGAAATTGGGAAGCATAATATACTCAATTATAATTCAAAGAAATTCAAATATATATTCACATTTATATATATATATATATATACACTGAGAAATTTATTAGGAACACCTGTACACCTACTTACTCATGCAATTATCTAATCAGCCAATCGTGTGGCAGTAGTGTAATGCATAAAATCATGCAGATATGGTCAGGAGCTTCCGTTAATGTTCACATCAACCATCAGAATGTGTAGAAAATGCGATCTCAGTGATTTTGACCATGGCATGATTGTTGGTGCCAGACTGGCTGGTTTGAGTATTTCTGTAACTGCTGATCTCCAGGGATTTTCATGCATATCCCTCTCTAGAGTTTACTCAGAATGGTGCCAGAAACAAAAAACTAGTGAGCGGCTTTTCTGTGGACAGAAACGCTTTGTTGATGAGAGAGGTCAACAGAGAATGGCCAGACTGGTTCGAGCTGCCAGAAAGGCTATGGTAACTCAGATTATCACTCTGTACAATTGTAGTGAGCAGAATAGCATCTCAGAATACACAACACATCAAAACGTGAGGCGGATGGGCAACAACAGCAGAAGACCATGTCGGGTTCTACTTCTGTCAGCCAAAAACAGAAAGCTGAGGCTGCAGTGGGCACAGGCTCACCAAAACTGGACAATTGAAGACTGGAAAAACGTAGCCTGGTCTGATGAATCTCGATTTCTGCTGAGACACACAGATGGTAGGGTCAGTATTTGGCACCAACAGCATGAATCCATGGACCCAACCTACCTTGTGTCAACAGCCAGGCTAGTGGTGGTGGTGTAATGGTGTGGGGAATGTTTTCTTGGCACACTTTGGGCCCGTTAATACCAATCAATCATCATTTAAATGCCACAGCATATTTGAGTATTGTTGCTGACTATGTGCATCCCTTCATGGCCACAATTTACCCATCTTCTAATGGCTACTTCCAGCATGATAATGCACCATGTCACAAAGCAAAACTTATCTCAAACTGGTTTCATGAACATGATGAGTTCACTGTTCTTCAGTGGCCTTCCCAGATCTGAATCCAATAGAACACTTTTGGGATGTGGTAGAACAGGAGATTCGCAGCATGAATGTGCAGAGGACAAATCTGCAGATATTGTGTGATGCAATCATGTCAGCATGGACCAAAATCTCAAAAGAATGTTGCCAACATCTTGTGGAATCCATGCCACGAAGAATTGAGGCTGTTTTGAGAGCAAAGGGAGGCCCTACCAAGTATTTGTTAGTGTTCCTAATAAAGTGCTCAGTGAGTGTGTGTGTGTGTGTGTGTGTGTGTGTGTGTGTGTGTGTGTGTGTGTGTATATATATATATATATATATATATATATATATATATATATATATATATATATATATATAACGAATAACAAATTCATCCGAATAATAGAAATGGTCGCATTCTTGACTCCATTTGCAGTCTCCGTTAATTGTGCACGTCTTAGAAATCTAAGCTTGTAAAGAATATTAACTGTATCATACACATTTTCCACTTCTTGAAATGTCTGATCACATTAACGACAAATGTTTCACACAATTCACACGATTTATAAACCAACCTGAGCGCGATGTTTAATTCCTGAACAAATAAGTGATGATTTTACGTATAGTGGAGCAGGATTGTAAGTTGACCACATTTATATCCACATTAAGGTAATTATCTGGTTATCCTTTATTCCAAAAATGTTTAAACGCTGCATAGAGGTTTAAATACTTCATAGAGTGTGAATCTATTCAGAATATTCCTGTACACGGAGGATTAAAAAAAAAGAAAAACATGCAAAACTTTTCCGCTTTTCATTTCTAGAAATATAGAGGCTCGATCTTGCAATTTATTCCATTGCAGGCTATATTAATTTATTCTCATTTCTTTTAATATTCGTGTACTATTTGTATTTAATATTTGCTGCAAAATGTGTACTTGACATTTTACAATTGCTTGACACCTCATGCCTCCAGAATAACATTGTTACTTGCACACTGCACAGACATAAACAAAAATGTTGTTTCAGCAGATATTAATATCCGAAATACCAGGTGAAACCACAGTTAACAACATTTTCCACAGTTTATGTAGCCTACATATTCATCTTCATCTGGTGAGGAAAAAATAAAGAATATATCAAATATATAATTAAATAATAACAATAATAATAAATATATAATTATAATAATAATAATAATAATAATTACATTAATAATAATAATTAAATAGGCCTATCCGAGGATACTTTATATACAGAAGCTATAGCCTAAATTTAAGAGAGTTATGACCAAAAGAGTTTTGATGCACTTCCAGTTTAAACCATGCCTAAATCTGGTCTATCCAAATACATGTACAGTTACAGAAAATTTTGTCATAGTAACAGATACAGATAATGGCTTTGCTGCATTATCTGTATCTGTATCTGTATTTCATCCAATATATATATATATATATATATATATATATATATATATATATATATATATATATATATATATATATACACACACACAAAGATTGACAAATTTGAATCTATTGGCTATAACCTGTAAACTGTGACTGATTTATATTGAGTAAATTAGAGCATTCTGGTCCATTTTTCAAATGTATTTGTGTATAACATGTTTATGAGCAGTGCGTTATGAAAAACATCTCGGTGATGGAGGGAACGAGATGTTGTGTCAATGTAGTGACACTAGGGGTCGCTCTTGAGAGCCCCGATCACCTCAGATCTTTGAGAAAAGGCCAATGAGAATTGGCGAGTGGAATTTGCATGCCACTCCCTCGGACATACGGGTATAAAAGGGAGCTGGAATGCAGGATTCATTCAGGTTTTGTGCTGAGAAGCCGAGACACGGTCCCGGCCATTTCAGCGGCTAGTACAGTGTTGTGGCAAGAGGGACACATGTCTTGTTACCTCCATCAGGGAACGGAGGTTACGACAGTAACTGCGCCAGCCGCGGCCTTTTCTCTCTATGTTTTCTCTCCACAGAATATTATATTCAGCTGGGGCCATCTAACGCTATCATACGCATCGGGGAAGGTGTTCTTTTCCTTTCCTATTCTTTCAGGGGGAAAAGAACCTGCGGAGACCACATCCTGCCCAAAAGGGGAGGTCAGCATGTTGCAATACGACACTTGGGCTCAGCAGCCCCACATTGAAGAGGCGCGGTGGTAGGTCCTGCCACAAAAAAGGGGAGGGGGGGGGATCTAGAAACACAGCGACCGGGGGCAGAGAGAGCTCTGCCCAAGGAGATGAGGGTCCACCGACAGGGAGACCGTACCACGGAATATACATCACAGGGGTTACTGGAGTAATCGGCACCTGTGCAGCACCTATCCCAATACAGGGTATATTAGACCCCGTAAAAGTGTACGTTTTCACCTCAGGGGAGGGGAAAGGCGCTATTCGCAAGCGATACACCCGGCCAGCTGTTCCATATTACCAAACTCTACCTGTTCGTACCTGAAAGAATACGGGACGAAACCGGCTTAACCCGGAGATTGTAAAATCTCGTGAAAGTATTGGGTGTTGCCCAGCCCGTTGCTCTGCAGATGTCTGCTAGAGAGGTGCCATTGTCCAGTGCCCACGAGGACACCACACTCCTTGTAGAGTGTGCTCAAACCCGCAAGGGGTTGGGCACGGCCTGGGTCTGGTAGGCCAATGCAATGGCGTCCAAGATCCAGTGGGCAAGCCTCTGTTTGGAGACAGCATTCCCTTTCCGCTGTCCACCAAAGCAGACAAAGAGCTGCTCAGAGCGTCTAAAACTCTGCATGCGATCCAAGTAGGTGCGCAAAGCACACACCAGACATAGCAACGACAGGGCTGGGTCTGCCTCCTCCCAGGGCAGTGCTTGCAGGTTCACCACCTGATCCCTGAAGGGGGTCATGGGAACCTTGGGCACATAGCCCGGTCGGGGTCTCAGGATCACGTGAGAATCTGCGGGACCGAACTCCAGGCAAGTGTCGCTGACAGAGAACGCTTGCAGGTCCCCCACCCTCTTGATGGAGGTGAGCGCAATCAGGAGGGCCATTTTTAAGGAGAGGGCTTTCAGTTCGACTGACTCTAGCGGCTCAAATGGGGCTCTCCGAAGGCCCAGGAGGACCATGGTGAGATCCCATGAGGGGAAGAGGCATGGCCTGGGAGAATTAAGCCTCCGGGCACCTTTGAGGAACCTGATGATCAGGTCGTGCTGTCCAAGGGACTTACCATTGACTGTGTCGTGATGAGCCGCTATAGAGGCTTCATAAACCTTCAAGGTGGAGGGGGACAGCTGCCCCTCCAGCCTCTCCTGTAGAAATGAGAGCACTGACCCGACTGTGCATCTCTGGGGTCTTCGGCTTGGGAAGAACAAGCGCCACTTTAGGGCATAGAGCTGCCTGGTAGAGGGAGCTCTGGCTGGAGTGATCATGTCTACGACTGCTGGTGGTAGACTGCTTAGACCTTCCGCGACCCATCTAGGGGCCAGACATGGAGATTCCAGAGGTCTGGGCCCGGATGCCAGAGGGTTCCCCGTCCCTGAGAAAGAAGGTCCTTCCTCAGGGGAATCTGCCAGGGAGGTGCTGTTGCGAGGAGCGTGAGATCCGAGAACCAAGTCTGAGTGGGCCAGTATGGGGCCATGAGGGTGACTTGTTCCTCGTCCTCCCTGACCTTGCATAGGGTCTGTGCAAGAAGGCTCACCGGAGGGAATGCGTATTTGCGCAGCCCCCGGGGCCAGCACGTCTGTCCTGAGGGGGGCTCCTGTCAGGGTATACCAGAGCGGGCAGTGGGAAGATTCCCGGGAAGCGAACAGGTCTACCTGTGCTTTGCCGGATTGACTCCAAATCAGTTGGACCACCTGGGGGTGGAGTCTCCACTCTCCGCTGAGCGTTGCCTGCCACGACAGCGCGTCCGCTGTGGTGTTGAGGCTGCCCAGGATATGAGTGGCCCGCAGCAACCTCAGCCACTGCTGACTCCAGAGGAGGAGATGCGGGCGAGTTGCGACATGCGACGAGAGCGTACGCCGCCTTGGCTATTTATATATGTAACTGTAGCCTGGATCAACGGCAATAGCCTCCTCAGGGCGAGTAGTACAGCCAGCAACTCTAGGCAGTTGATATGCCAACCCATTCGCAGTCCTGACCAGGAACCAGCGACTGCGTGCCCGTTGCACACGGCGCCCCAACCCAGTTTGGAGGCATCTGTGGTGACCACGACATGTCTGGACACTTGCTGTAGGGGAACTCTTGCCCGTAGAAACGACATGTCTATCTTCATATCTATATGAAGATAGACAGGCTCTATCTTCATATCTATTTTGCGATCTCCGCAAGCAGGGTGGCAGCGTTCTCACCCTGCACTGAAGTGAAGCGGATGCCGCTGAACCGGGGCGGGCGCCTGGTGAACTGAATCACTTAGCTGAGTCGGATGGTCCTGGCCAGCCACCGCGACGGGTTGGAAAGTGTTAGCCATGTGTCCAAGCTCCAGGCAAGGGGCACTAAGGGGATGATCGCATCTGACGTACCTGGGGGTGGGGCCTCACGGTGGGGGGGAGCAGGCAATTCCACATTGAGGAGTGTTGCTTTGACCTCAAAAGGGGGACCTCAAAGCACTTACCCTGCTCTGCGACCCGGCATAGGGCGGGTTAGTGACTGAGGAGGAGGGCCTCTTGGGCCATCCTCAAGACTCGTCACAACCAGCTGGCCGTAGGTGTGGCGTGGCCAGTCGCACGAAGGCGGGGGGGCCGCGTTTGCGGGGCCCTGGCTGTGAATGCTCGGTGTCTGGCCGTGACAACGGTGGCCGTGAACATTGATTATGTGACCCAAAGAGTAAGGAAACCGCTCTTTTTTTGACAATTTGGTTACCGCAGCCCATTCGGGGTGTGGCGTACAAAAAAGAAAAGGAAACAAAGGATTTACCTCCCGGCCCTCCAGCGAGGGATGGAGTTGTCTGGATACCAGCTCCGTAGCAGACGTCTCGCTCCCTGGGTTGTCCGTCTCAGGGGCGCTTAGGAGCCTTCCGGGTCCTCGTGCCGGCCCGAGAGACGGGGGCTGTCAGCATCCTGTGGGGGGCTCTACGCTGGGGCCGAGAGCTAGGCTTGGGCTGAGGCGGAGCCACCTGGGCTTTCGCCGCCGCAGGGGGATGCCCTCGGTGAGCAGACGGAGTGCGGGATCTTGAGCCGCGCCGGGGCAAGATATGCTGGATGGCCTCCGTCTGCTTCTTCACCGCTGAGAACTGCTGGGCAAAGTCCTCAACGGTGTCGCCGAAAAGTCTAATCTGGGAGATGGGCGCTTTGAGAAAGCGTGGACCAAGGTGGACATCGCCTGCCCAAGTGCTCGCGTCATGACCTTCGTCGCCCGGAGTGCAAGGTCGGTCGCCAAATGCAGCTCCTGCAGTACATCGGGATCAGTGATACCCATGTGAGTTCTTTTAGTGTCTTGGCCTGGTGTACCTGCAGGAAGGCCATGGCATGCAGGGCGGAGGCGGCCTGTCCAGCGGCACTGTAGGCTTTGGCCACCAGAGACGACGTAGACGTACAGGCTCTGGAGGGGAGCGCTGGATGATCCCGCCAGGTGATGGCGTTTTGTGGGCACAGGTGCATTGCAACCGCCTGATCCACCTGAGGGACCTCCGTGTACCCGTGGACCGCCCCGCCATCAAGGGTAGTGAGAGTGGACGAACCCGGAAGTCTTTTTCGGGCAGTGAAAGGTGCCCTTCACGTCCTTGTGAGTTCGTCATGCACCTCCGGGAAGAAAGGAACCGGGGGGGGCATGGCCATGAGCGGTGCGCCGAACCCAGGAACCAATCATCAAGCCGCAAGCGCTCAGGGGAGGCTGGAGGGTTCCAGTCCAACCCAATACTCGCGGTGGCCCAGGCAAGCATGGTGGTCAGCTCTGCGTTGGCCTCAGACTGGGTGGGCAGACCCGAAGGTGGCAGCCCAGTCGAGTCCTCGGCATCCGACATCGCCAGTGCGCTCTCCGATGCAGCAAACGAAGACTCATCCTGCTCGCGAGCCCCGAAAGAGATGTCAAGCCAGCCATGAGGCGGGCTGGTCTCATTTCGGAACCGGACGGGAGCAAACAAGCGCGCTGGGGAACGGGAGGTCTCCGGGGAATTACCTGGTGAGACCACGCCCATTGAACACCCCAAATCGCCTCCAGCGCCAGCCGGGCCGGCCTCACACCCGTGGGTAGAAGGCACAGTGCGGGGGTGGCTAGAGTGGCTTTCTCTTGGAAGAAGGAAAGCTGCGACCGCAACGTTGCCATGGTCATATCCTCACAATGAGAACATGAACCATCCACAAACGTGGCCGTCGGAGGCGGAGAGATAACGACCACATCCAGGAATCACACAAAGACAGAAAGGCATCTTTAAAAAGACACGTCTTTAAAAAGACATTCAATGTCAATGTGTGTGCTCTATTAGAGAAAATATACTCTTTAGCAGGAATATACGCACTTTTAGCGCTGTCGAAGCGCCCAGGGGTGAAATCTGCACTCATCGTGCAGAAGGAGAGAAAGCCGCTGGAAATGCGCCATATATCCAACAGCATACACTTCTTAAGAGGTGAATGGAACAGCAGTAGTATTCAGCTCGCTGATAGTACAACCGCTCGGCTCCGAAGAAAAAATCTGAATGAATCCTACATTCCAGCTCCCTTTTATAGCCATATGTCCAGGTGAGTGGCATGCAAATTCCACTCGCCAATTCTCATTGGCCTTTTCTCAAAGATCTGAGGTGATCGGGGCTCTCAAGAGTGACCCCTAGTGTCACTACATCGACACAACGTCGAGTAAGTGACAGAAGGGGAATGAAATGTACTATTAAAAACTACAGCAGTTGAATTTGAATTTCATTCCATTTTTTCTTCCTAAATTCTAATTCAAATTACAATTCTGCTTCTTGTTTGTTACCTTAATTCAAATTCAGATGCAGAAGCTGAATTTGCTTTCTCATTTTAATTCTGAATGCAGCACTTAACCCTGTGCATAATATTATAATAGTTAGGAAAGCTATTAAATCAGTAGTTTTCCGAGATGAGTGCATGACCTGCCCATCCAATACGTGCTAATGCCTCGATCAGCAGTCATAACATCTACTTTTATAAAACTGTAGTGATTTATACAGTTTATATATCCGTATGGTATATCGTTACTACCCAAAATATGCTGATAATGGTCAAAATATGGGCCCAGTCCTATCTCCCATAAAGTATGTGTTTGATAGAGACGGATCACTTGGGATGGTATAGTATGCAAATATGATTTTATTAGGTTTATTTATTGTTAGTCTTTGTCTGTCTGTGTAATGTGATGCTAAATTATGTTTGAGCAAGCACATCTTACTTTTAATTCAGACTGTTTCTCCGGTAGCAGGCTCCACAGGTGAAATTTTCTCCCCTCTTTCTCTCTCTCTCCAATCACTCATTGTGATTAGATCTTATCTCAACTGAGAAGCAAGGATAATTACTTTCGCAATTTAACACAAAACAAATATTACCCTATAGGTGTTCTCACATAGATTATCTTTCAGTGCTGTAATTACCATGCTTTCCTAGTTATGTACCAATAATGAGATGAATAACTGGCAATAAGAACAGAACACTGGCAGAATGCTGTTAGAGAATTTTACGTTGTGAGTGTAGCGTGTCTAAAAGGATTCTGAGGAAGGCTGTAAGGATTTAGTCAACCTTCGCTGAGATTCTGAGGGCATTTTACCTGCCTGTGAGAAATTGATGCTGTACTTGACTTGCCCACTGGATAGAACACCATTAGTTCAAGTGAGTGGAAATCTCTAGAAAGATGCCAGGATCTTATACTGTACTTTGACTGACAGCCCACTCTGAAGGATTTGTTTTGCTCACAACATAGATTAGATGCCTGAGAGTACAGTTTACCTAGAATTTTGTTGTGATGAAATGTTTTTCTACAGTAAATGCAAAACAAATCAAAACTTATGACTCCATTTGCATTTGTAAAATTAGTTTTGGGATGCACATTGCAAATGAAGTACTGTAACAGGATGTTGTCTTTGTCCAACAGAACTACTCTGTGCTGGATGTGGGGCCACCACCCACAGTCATTACCCTCAACAACTCCATGTACTGGCAGGAGTTTGATGATGCCTGCGTATATGAGTGTCTGGACGGAAAAGACTGCCAGAGTTTCTTCTGCTGCTACGAAGAGTGCAAAGATGGAGGGTGGCGAAAGAACCGTGTGCATATTGACATTTTGGAACTTGATGCATACTCTCGTGTGTTCTTTCCCACCTCTTTCCTATTGTTCAACATCGTCTACTGGGTAGGCTATTTGTATCTTTAGCGTTCCCAACACAAACCTCACGACTCAAGAAACTTTGATGGTTTTGTTCGAGCAGAAACGAAGAAAAGACTTAACCAAGACCTTTCAAGGTACATTAAAAAGAGTGGATAACAGTTGCCAGAATAGAGCTGTAGTCAAGCAAAGGAATTCTGCCGTAGGTCATGATAAGATTCCTGAAAATGAGACGATGCTACAACAGAAAGCTTCAACAGATATCAAAGCACTTAAAGCCAGGCTGTTTTTACATGGTCAGGAAGAATATTGCCACAAGCTCTTTATCTGGTCGCATTTCTCTGGCAGAAATCTTTGCCTTTTGTTCTTCAGGTACCAGGGAAAAAGATTCACAACGTTCCTCTCACACAATCTCATCTTTTTATGGGTGAGAGAACAACTAAGACGTACAAAGTGCGAAAAATCCTTAGGCCAAGACAGCTTAAGAAAAAAAAAGGCCTTGCTTAGTATGTGACCCTCTAATTTTCGGTGTCTTATACAATCCTGGTAAATCGTTCACATGAATGGCGATCTGTCATCTAGCCATCAGTCAAAACCAGACCGGCTTTTATGTAAGCGGAGCTTTCAGTGCCATCTATTGTGCCTTCCACTGGAGGAGAAGCCATCAGGCAGAGAAGTCTTAGAAATGATGGCAGGAGCATCATCTGGTCTTGACTGACCGCTAAAGGTTTTACTTTGGAGTTTATTCAAACTTTAGTTATAAACAGTCACCCATTATTTTGATACATTCAACATTTCTAAATTCATTATCACTGCATGTTATATGATCATATACAGCTCTACCCTAAATCAGCACAATAATGGCAAGAGAATAGATCCTTTATGAAATATCTGAAATCTTAATTAGTATGTAGATTGCAAAGGTTTGCCTATATTTCTAGGTTTTTATAGCATTTTGTTTTTCCACAAAAGAGAGGTTACTGAAAGATTAAATTATTATATAGTATATTATATTTTGTTTTGAAATGCTTAAATCTATTAGAATAAGTTAAAATTGCATACATATGATGGATCACGATTTTCCTGATTCTCACTCTTCAGTCTCGCCCAAGTTCAAAGTCAACAAAAAGGAGTCTTTTTTCCACAGCTCCTTAAGCTCCCAGCAGCATGTGTTCATAGAAATCACATTTATTATTTTTACTTATTCTAACCTCATGTGCCCCACCCTCTGATATGGCAAAATGTTTGGTAGCATCTATGTGCACACTTGCAGATTGAGTATTACTGTACACTTAAAAGATAATTAAAATTTGACATAATTTACTAATTTGTTTATAGAAACACATGCCCTGTTCAACACAAAATAAGGTATTTAGCAGAATGTGAAGGCTGCACTTTCTTAATACAATTGAAGTGGATTGTAAATGGGGCTGTCAAGCTCAAAAAATTATAAAAAGTTTCTGTGTTTTGCCCTCATGTGTTCTGTGGAAAAAAACGTAAGGGTTTGGAGTAACATGAGAGCGAGGATAGGAAGACCATTTTTAATTTGGGATGAACTACTCTTATAAAGGAATAGGTCACCCGAACAAGGAAAATTCTGTCATAATTGACTCTTGTCGTTCCAAACGTTAATATGGTTCTAAATGGGTCAGAAAGTTCTGCAAGGCCAATGAAGGGTTAAAGCTTAACCCAGTATGGTACCGTGTAGCCATAGGGCAACAATTTATTTTCTTTCACTTTCTCACCTTGCAGAAATACTACAACATAATGCATTGTTGGCCAACTATACAGGGGAGACACTTGCTGTAGTGCTCCACAAATTGCACACATTTCGGTATGTTTCTTCTTCATAATGACTTTTTTTTGTTTAGTTTTTTTTTTTTTTTTTCTTTTTTTTTCTTTTTTTGCTGCATGTATGATAAGTCAATTAGATGTTGTTGTTTTTAACTGATCAACTTTATCTAACATAGTTTTAGAGATAATTAAGATATGGAAATGCTGTACCACAATGGAATTGCACTAATGCATTTTCTCACTGGGAATTTTTGTAGACAGTGGCATCTATTATATTATTGCATTTCTTAATTTATTAGGAAATGTTTACCATAATATAATTGCATTTATGCATAATTAACACAGTTAAAAAATGAACACGGCAATGTTTTATGGTAAGGGCAAGAGGAGTGCACAGTGTTTATTTCTGATTGACAAGAGTGAGGATGAGCTAGGCTTTAGTAACAGTGAAAATAATTGACAATATTGAAGAACGCATTATAACGATTCACAACATATTAGTTTGTAGGAGTCCCAAGTGTTTAAATACATCAATTAATTAAAGAATTATTAATTAAATTTTAGGAGGAATTTATAATTTTTAAAAAAGACTTGAGTTGCCATATGTCAAAGCTTCCCAATTTTTTTTTTTTACAAATAGATAGATAGATGGATGGATGGATGGATGGATGGATATAGATTTTTTTTATTACAAGAGCTATTTTATATCAGAAAACCTAATGTGGAAAAAATATTTTATCGTTATAACATAATGCATACAATACAGGGTTAAAACAGAGCCTAAAAATATCATAAAAGTAGTCCTTACAACTCTTGCATCATACATGAGAACGGACATCAGGATTGTCACTGAAAAAATTACTGAAAATGTTGGCTGTTTCTCACCAAAACCTATCGTATGCCTTCAGAAGACTTGGAACATTATGCACAAATTGCATGAGCTACTTTTATAATACTTCTGGGTCATTTTTAAGCTTAAATGTGAGGCACTATCCACTGACATTCTATTAAAAGGATGGGCAGAGATATTTATTAAAACATCTGCATGTTATGTATAAGAAAGAAAGTCATACAGTTTTGGAACGACAGGAGGGAGAGTAAATAATTACAGAATTTTCATTTTTGGGTAAACTATCCCTGCTATAAAGACCATCTTAACCAGCATGCAATTTCCATGATGGTCTAGGCTGGTTTATGCTGTTGGTTTGTTGCTGGTCTAGCTGGCGGACCAGCATACTGTAGCCATGCTTTTCACCTGTAAAACCTAGCTGGTGAAGCTGGTTTACCAGCATAGTCTTTCTGATAAGATACAGTAGTTTAAAAACCTGGTGCAGACACCTGCAAACCAGCACTTCATGCTGGGGGACCAACACCCAAAACACAATATAAGCCGTAGACCAGCAATTCTGGTCTTTTCAGTAGGGTATTCTTTTATTAATCAGTTAAAATAACATGGAGTGTCAGAATTACACTGTCAAAAAAATATACCACAATAAAATTTTTAAAAAAAAATACATAATCACTGTGCTCATAACCAAACTGTAACCCACAATAAGATTTGCTACTGTGTTGCCTTAGGGTCACCTGCACAGAGTTACTGTGAGATGATCCATTAGAGAAAGACAAATGAATAAATATATAAGGTATCTACTTCAAATTATAGTCATTACCAAAGGATTCATACTAGCTGAAAACATTCAGAGGCAATCTCAATGTTTTTTCTTAACTTTGATTTTCATTATAATGTACTTTGTCTCAAGGGTAATATGTTGATGGTTGATCCACATCAGTGGCAATATTGCATTATTCCTTAATGATTGTAGCATTTTCTTTAAAGTAACATTTCTTTTCTGATACCGCTGTGGTGGTCTGTAATTTACAGTATCAAAATAATTTTTCACCCGTCAACATGGACTTTCTGTATCTTTAATCTTTGAAATCATGTTTTTATTTGATTTCTTCTCTGACATGTACTCATTTTAGTTCAACACGTTTGACATGTTCAGACAGAATGTGCCAAGTGTCCTTTTGTAAGGTTACCATTAGGGTTTATCTTAATGGCATTCTGAATAATCAGAAATGTGCTGTGAATTGCTGCCAAGCTGATTCTCCTCTTGCATTTCATGATGCTATAGTGATTTTTTGTCAATCCACTATTGTCCTGTTTTGCAATTCTATTTGATGATAATCTGTTTGTGAGTGCTTCAACATTTTGTTGTTATTGCAACTGTTAATTCAGTTTGGCGTACAATGATTATTAGCTGTCAATTTTTAGTGGTGCTAGACCTTCAAACTGACTTATGATCATTCAAGTTAATGGTTTTGCTCTTCACACCCAAGAAATCAAGTAAATGTAACTTTGCAAAACTACCTGTAAGTTACCTAAAGCCATATGCCGGAATTGAATCCAATTATACTGCTTTTTATAGTGACCTGATAATGACATCAATTTCCAATGAAGAAGCACGCTGAGGAAGGAAATAGAAAAAGTTGTGCATCAGCCCTTGATTTAGAAGTGTGCGAAATTGAATGCTTATATGGTCTCTTTGGTCATTAGGTGTGGACTACTGGATATCATTATTCATCATTCAGGCCAGGGGGTCTTTTCAGTGCAATGAGTATAATGTAAAAAAAAAATTCTTTGTAAGGAGAAAAAGATTTACATCTAAGTGACCTTTATGAGGGTGGATAGGCTATCCTTAATGAAATATAACATGCATTCACCGAACATTAAGTACACGTGATAGCATTCTTCCCACAATCCAGCCACTGAGCAAATCGGATAATTCTGATTCAAAAGCGATACTTTCTTTCTTTCTTTCATTCTTTCTTTCTTTTCTTTCCTCGTTTATTCCTTCCTTTCTTCCTTTTCTTTTATCATTCCTTCTTTCCTTCCTTTCCTGTTCTAATTCATTCCTTCTTTCTTTCTTCCTTCATTCCTTCCTTCCTTCTTTCGTTCCTTCCTTCCTTCCTTTCCTGTTCTAGTTCTTTCCTTCTTTCTTTACTTCTTTCTTTCTTTCTTTCTTTCTTTCTTTCTTTCTTTCTTTCTTTCCTGTTCTAGTTCTTTCCTTCCTTCCTTCCTTCCTTCCTTCCTTTCCTGTTCTAGTTCTTTCTTTCCTTCATTCCTTCCTTCCTTCCTTCATTCCTTCTTTTCTGTTCTACTTTCTTTCTTTTCTGTTCTAGTTCTTCCTTCCTTTCTTCCTCCCTCCCTCCCTTTCTTTCTTTCTTTCTTTCTTGTTCTAGTTCTTTCTTTCTTTTCTGTTCTTCCTTCCTTTCTTCCTCCTTCCCTCACTTTCTTTCTTTCTTTCTTTTTTCTTTCCTTCCTTTCCTGTTGTAGTTCCTTATTTCTTTCTTTACATTTTCCCTTTATTTATTTATTTATTTTCCTGTTCTAGTTCTTTCATTCATTCTTTCTTTCCTTTCTTTCTTTCTTTCTTTCTTTCTTTCTTTCTTTTCCTTCATTCCTTCTTTCTTTCTCATTGTTTCCTTTCTTGATTTCTTTCTTTCTTTCTTTCTTTCTTTCTTTCTTTCTTTTCTACATCCATTACATTGGAATTAAATAGAAATAATAAAACCTTATGTTCCTACAAAGTGCAGGTCGACCATTAAAGGCTGAATGCCAAAGAAATCTCATTCACTGATTTGCTATGAAGATAGCTCCCCCCGCTCATATCAATCATTCTGCTGAATAATGTTGTTGGGATATGTATGTGCACAACAGTAAATTACACCATAATTTCCCTAGAACGTGTCAAAAATGTTGTGTTTCAAGTGGTCAGATTAGTAGCAATCTTTGAATACATTTATGTCAGTGGCCTACTTGAGAATAGTCTTAAAATGTAATAACCACTTTACCGACACTAATAACAAAAACTTTTCTCTAATGCCCCAGCCACACAGGCACACTTTGAACACCTCTTTTCACACTGAGACACAACTTTTCATTGTAGATTATTGCTTTGTGTTTACAATGACAATTTAGTGTGTATTTTTCTCATGTTTCTATGGTATGTGCAGTGTTGTCAGTGGGGTTGTCATTTGGATTCGGTAATAGAGGGTTTATTTGAGTTTTGGCCTGTCTATAAAATCATTTCTATTTCTCGTGCTATTTTCATATACAGTATGTAGTTCTTTTTATAAATGAAATGTAAAGTGCAGAGGTAAATCAGAAGATGTGATAAACTTTTTTTTTTTTTTTTTCATTTCTGTATCACTGCAATTTAACCTTGCACTTTATAAGTGACAGTTAAATGTATTTACAACAAATTAAAAGGTATTTTGTAAGTAGGAGCAAGTTTCTTTTGCCAGCTGAAAGATTTGACTTTTCATTCATCCATGCATTCATTTTATAACAGCTAACTCTGTAATTAACTGTACACGGTCCAGGATGTACAGGAATGTTTAAGTCGATTCCACACTGATTTCTGCCCCGGCACCTGTCAATATCAGCCTCACTGACAGTATATCAAAATAGCTGTTGTTCATATATATAATCACTGTCTTCAGTGTAAAAGTAAAAGCACTGTCCAGTATAAATGTGTTCTACTTGATGCAGTGCAGCTTATTCAGCTGTGGTTAACCGATAAAACTGCAGATAGGTTCATCTCACGTAAACACAAATAAAAATGAAAAATGCCTCTCTTCTGAAAGGAGATAAACAATGAAAACATCAGAAGCTGTTAGTATGCAAAACTGAGTATCTAAAAGTAGGTTAATACTGTTAGTGCTGCATATGCATCCACAAAGGCACCACACTCTCAAAATAATTCACTGAGCATTACCAACTATAACACAGTATTTCTGAATCACACCGAAACCAGGTGACTGATAAAATTTTATAATGCCACAGATCTGATTCTATGGGCAAATAGATAGATGATACCTGACATCAAAATAAGAGATGATGTATCTGACATTTCATCTAAAATACTAAATAGCACCAAAGTTCACTAACCTTGGAGAGCCATGATATTATTTTTGTAAAATTACACTTTTCATTAAGTTTTTGGGGAAAGGTGATATAAAATGGTATTTGTTATAATATGACAATTGTTATAGAGGTCTCACTAACTCTAATGGCCCTTGAAATTAATTCAGTTTGGTAATTCTGATCTTTCAGCACAATTCTTCAATTGTTGGATGTATCTCTTGATACAAACTAAATGTTAGCTTACTGGTGATACAGATACAGTTGCCATCTAGGTAAAAACAACATATAACGACATCTACAGCAAGTTATTTAGGAATGAAAGTGAATTTAAATAATCATGGAACACTGGAATTGGCTTTTTCTTATAAATGTCTTCATGGCTCTATTCTGATGACGCCTGGATCTCTCCACCACTAAACTGTTGGAGTGGTTGCTATGGGAACATTGTTCGTTCTGTGTTTAATGAAGTGAAACCAAAGAGGAGATATGACTAATTTTGAGCTGGAGTGTCTGACCTACTTTTTAAAAGGCATTTTAACTCCTTATCTAACTTACACGCTGTTTGGCGCAATCAGTCAGCTCTCACTGACCAAAGTTATATTACATGCCATGTCGGACCATCATGCTGACAGTGCACTCTCAGTGCTCCACCTCCAGAATGTTTTCACACCAACTATCTTGAATGATAATTGTTCCATAGAACCATAAAACATTTGTATTCCATGCAATATTTATCAGATCTAGCTCAAAATTCAAAGCTCAAAAGTTTTTTATTCATGCATTTGGATATAGCAGTTCTGCTCATCCTGATTTTGCTGAGTGAAACGCGTCCTTGAGTCAACAAGGGAGGTGCTTAAAATAAAATTGTTAAACCAATCACAATCACAAATTTGTGTGCCATTTTTGATGGAATCCTTCAAGTGGTGGAGGTAATGACATTTCTTTTACATGTTTTGTCTTGAATCATTTTCACACATGAATTGGCCACCACAGAGTCCTGACCTTAACCCCACTGAAAGTCTTTGGAATGTGCTGGAGAAGACTTTACGGAGTGGTTCAATTCTCTCATCGTCAATACAAGAATGAATGCAACTCTGGATGGAAATATATGTTTACCTTGCATAAGGTTGTCGAACAATGCCTCGACGAATGCGCGTCGTAATCAAAGCTAAAGGCGGACTAACGAAATATTAGAGTATATGTCTTTTTCTTTTGGCCAGATAGTGTATGTGGATCCTGGTAACCAGGTAATTACATGTTAGCTTTTTATTAATGTATTTTAATTTGTCCATGTATTTCCTGGGTGATTCTCATGAAACCTGTCAAGGAAATGTCAAGGTCACATTAACCCCTCCATATATACAGTTGAAGTCAGAAGTTCACATACACTTAGGTTGAAGTCATAAAAAAATAAAATAAAAATAACCACTCCACAGATTTAATATTAGCAAACCATAGTTTTGGCAAATTGTTTAGGACATCTACTTTGTGCATGACATGAGTAATTTTTCCAACAGTTGTTTACAGACAGATTGTTTCACTTTTAATTGACTATATCACAATTCCAGTGGGTCAGAAGTTTACATACATTAAGTTAACTATGCCTTTAAGCAGTTTGTAAAATTCCAGAAAATGATGTCAAGCCTTTAGACAATTAGCAAATTAGCTTCTGATAGGAGGTATACTGAATTGGAGGTGTACCTGTGGATGTATTTTAAGGCCTACCTTCAAACTCGGTGCGTCTTTGCTTGACATCATGGGAAAATCAAAAGAAATAAGCCAAGACCTCAGAAAAAAAAATTGTGGCCCTCCACAAGTCTGGTTCATCCTTGGGAGCAATTTCCAAATGCCTGAAGGTACCACGTTCATCTGTACAAACAACAGTGCACAAGTATAAACACCATGGGACCATCAAGGAGATGCATTCTGTCTTCTAGAGATGAACGTAGTTTGGTGCGAAAAGTGCAAATCAATGCGAGTACAACAGCAAAAGACCCTGTGAAGATGCTGGAGGAAACAGGTAGACAAGTATCTATATCCACAGTAAAACAAGTCCTATACCGACATAACCTGAAAGGCTGCTCAGCAAGGAAGAAGCCACTGCTCCAAAAATGCCATAAAAAAGCCAGACTACAGTTTGCAAGTGCACTTGGGGACAAAGATCTTGAAATGTCCTCTGCTCTGATGAAGTAAAAATTGAACTATTTGGCCATAATCACAATAATGACCATATGTTTGGAGGAAAAAGGGTGAGGCTTGCAAGCCGAAGAACACCATCCCAACTGTGAAGCATGGGGGTGGCAGCATCATATTGTGGGGTGCTTTGATGCAGGAGGGACTGGTGCACTTCACAAAATATATGGCATCATGAGTAAGGAAAATTATGTGGATATATTGATGCAACATCTCAAGACATCAGCCAGGAAGTTAAAGCTTGGTCACAAATGGGTCTTCCAAATGGACAATGACCACAAGCATACCTCCAAAGTTGTGGCAAAATGGCTAAAGGACAGCAAAGTCAAGGTACTGGAGTGACCATCACAAAGCTTTGACCTCAGACTGATAGAAAATTTGTGGGCAGAACTGAAAAAGCATGTGCGAGCAAGGAGGCCTACAAACCTGACTCAGTTACACCAGTTCTGTCTGAAGGAATGGGCCAAAATTCCAGCAACTTATTGTGAGAAGCTTGTGAAAGGCTACCCAAAATGTTTGACCCAAGTTAACAAATGTAAAGGCAATGCTACCAAATACTAACAAAGTGTATGTAAACTACTGATCCACTGGGAATGTGATGAAAGTAATAAAAGCTGAAATAAATCATTCTCTCTACTATTATTCTGACATTTCACTTCAATTCTTAAAATAAAGTAGTGATCCTAACTGGCCTAAGACAGGTAATATTTTCTACGATTAAATGTCAGGAATTGTGAAAAACTGAGTTTAAATGTATTTGGCTAAGGTGTATGTAAAATTCTGAATTCAACTGTATATATTTAAATATAATTAAATTTTATTTTGCATAAGGAAAATGAAGCCCATATTTTACTTTTATTATGCCTATTGTTTTCAATTAATTCTCATAAATAGCAGGCTGTAAGTTATGCTGTTCATTTGGGAGACTTAATTATCCCCAGGCTACTGTATTAACAAGTCTAGCCCTTCCTATCACTGAGTAAGAGCAAATCTTTGTTAACCTCATACATACTCCAACCCTTTGATATGTGCACACACTGTTACTGCTGGGCATCATTTGAATGTATAAATCATTTTATGGGTTTATATAAGTACTTTCTCATGTGCATTACCTAATAACAAACCTAAATACAATTTAAAACAAATTTGAAACACCACAAAACCCTTTTCATCTAACAATTTTGGTTGGCTATGAATTATTAACTCTGTGCTTGGATTTTCCTTTATGAATTTATGTCTTCACCATCCCAGAACACAATATTTATCCTGGGATGGTGAATTTTGCCTTTTGTCATTCACTTACATACTGAACAGTGGGGAGTTTTTTATTCTCTGTGAAAAAATAAATGTACATGCATATTTCATTGAAGGATGCACTCAATATGAAACATTCATATGTTCTCCTAACCTAGGCAGGGCAGAGTACATAGTAATGTCTCAACAAATACAGCAGACTCTAGATGCTATCAAATGAGCTGCTGTATATCATAGAAAGAAGGGCACGTGACAGCATGACATCTTGTATATAGAATGTTCACCAACTTGAGCAATTCACATATTTTGCCATCCTAAATATCAAGTCCATATGAATCAATACATCAGCATATATAAAAACAGATATATATGGAGTCTTGACAAATGGCCTGGATGCAGGAAGAGTACTACATTTACAATATTTTATCCCTGTCACTTAATTCAAATGATTCTCTGCATGTTTGTTGCTCATAGATTTCAGGTCCTACATGAAAAATGGTAGAGCATATTCTGGATTATGTAATCAAATTACAAAATCAGATAATAATTTTTTAAAGGATTACATGAATACATTCCATACTAGAGGTAGACCAGTATATCGGTTTTAAGGTTAATCAGTACCGATAGTTGCTTTATGGAACGGTTTTCGGCAAAAATCTCTTTGAGCTCTAAGACATTCACTGGATGTTTTTGGGACCATTCTGAGTAAACTCTAGAGACTGTTGTGTGTGAAAATCCCAGGAGATCAGCAGATACAGAAATACTCAAACCAGCCCATTTGGCACCAACAATCATGCCACAGTTGAAATCACTGAGATCACATTTTATCCCCATTTTGATGGTTGATGTGAACATTAACTGAAGCTCCTGACCCGTATCTGCTTGATTTTATGCACTGCACTGCTGCCACATGGTTGGCTGATTAGATAATCGCATGAATAAGTAGGTGTACAGGTGTTCCTAATAATGTGCGTGAGTGTATATCCTTGTGATATGATTGGCATGCCTAGATGAACAAGCTCTTCCCGAACTTACGTTTGGAACTTCATTTAAAGAATGATTTCAGTAAAAAAAAAAAAAAAAGTCATCTAAGGTAGTTACTTCTGTGATTCATCACCTCTTATTATAACCGTGACATTACTTGGTGATATTATTACATTGTTATTCTCTGTCATTTTCACTGCTGTCAGTTCCAGACTTCTAACACATGCTGCTATTTATTTTTATAAAGCCTGCTGCCAGATTGGCTGATGGATGTTTGTGAATATAGCAGGACAGAATGTCACAGTCTCTCTCTCATCTCTCTGCTCCACTTCCATAACCAAGCCTTCTGCCTCCATAGAAAAGCCTGATGAAAGTCCATCAGCAGCAACAAGCCTCTACATGAAAGATGGAACGGTATTGTGTACGGTCCACAGATCCGGCTGAGCTATAGGCCTCTCCTCTATTAATGTTATACTGCACCTCCTTCCTTCCCATCCCTTGAAAGCTTTCACAGTTCAGTTGTTTGGCTTTCCAACACTAAGAGCCTTCGAGAGGGTCCCTCTCCTGTCACATCTATTAGAGGAGAAAAACATGACCTTTGTCTACCAGGAGAAAATTTTGTTCTTACAGAGCGACCAGTGTCACACAGCATGTTTTAAAAGTGCTACGTTTTCCAGGTAAAAATTCCTGGTCAATAGAAGCTTGGCTGTGTGTCTGCTTGTGAATGAAATCTCAAAAGTTATTGATTAAGAAAGTTCCAAAATAGATTATATATCAGGTTCTGTACTTCTAACAAGTTTGGAATTGTATTGGAAATGAATACTGCATGTTCTGTAATTCAAATTCTACCTGACAAAAAAAAAAAAAAAAAAAAAAAATCTCTTAACATAATTCCACAGCTTCTATACAGTACTTCAGAATTGCACATTTTCTTGCAGATTTTCAATATCTTCCTTTTCAACATCTACCAATATTCATCCTTTCTATTTAGTCTAGTCCTTAACCAGCTATTGTTACCAAGGCAACAGGGAGGACATTTAGCAATTTGAAGAAAGTAATGTCATGAAAAGTCAGAATTGGCACATCCATTCCCTGTGAGACACTTTCATTGAGACATATGTCTAAGGGCTTGAACTGAATTATTGCTGACCAATTTAAATAACACACTTTCTGTTTTATTGAAAATGGGATTTGATGAGAATATCTTTTTGTTTGACATAAGATTATATATTTCCGTTAACTTACTGTTTCTGAAAAAGACATCTATACTGAATTAAACACTAAATTAAAGACAAGTGCCAATGATTAGTGTAGCAATTGTAATTTGCAGGGAATGTGAAAGTTCATTGTACAAGCAATGTCATTATTCAAGTCGTAAATCACAGAAGTGATAATTGTCATACTTTTAAGCCAATTATCTTTTAAATGGAATTAATCTAGAGCACTACATAATTGCAGTTGAATTGGTAAAGTTACTTTAAATGTGCCCCTTGGGTCAGTAGTGAAAATAATAGTATTTTAAACCCTTCAGTCTTTTCCCCCTATTTCTATTGTTCTTCCAGTTTCAGATGGTTTAAATTCAGCAAACTAGTTGGTAAATAATATTAATAAAACATCTGTGGTAAGATTTAGTTTTTTGCCTTCTCAGGTATTTGTTTCAGCTCAAGACTACAGAAGTGTTTCACTGGAAGACTCAGTAAATACTAATGCTAACAACTTGACCCTCCCC
This sequence comes from Myxocyprinus asiaticus, assembly GCF_019703515.2. Taxonomy (NCBI): domain Eukaryota; kingdom Metazoa; phylum Chordata; class Actinopteri; order Cypriniformes; family Catostomidae; genus Myxocyprinus; species Myxocyprinus asiaticus. The sequence continues at coordinate 18,111,395 of NC_059352.1, forward strand.
ATACAGTAAATGTGTGGTATTTCAGAAATAGCTTTGGGAACCAGTGGTAAATTAAATTAGTAATAGCAGCACTTATTGACACAACACTTACCCTGTTTCCATGGCGCCCCCTTGTTTTAAACAAAAGCCTAAATGTAAATCATCTTACATTGAATGTCACAAAAACAGTTTCTATGTGTTTCACTAATAGAAAACTAAAAGAAAAACTAAAATATTAAGGGACAAAACAAAGAAATAGAGGAGGTAAATGAGTTTAAGTTATTAGTATTATTTTAGATTCACAACTTGCATTTGACAAACACACAAAGAAACTTTGAAAACAGGTAAAGATCAACTTAAATTTTTCAAATTTATCAGACAATATATTTCAAATCAGGTCAGCTTTTTATGCATACATTTATATTGTCTGACATTTCATGTTGTATCATAGTTTGGACACTGTTCCTCAGTGGTGAAATGCCCTTGCAACACCCAACCAATCTTTTGAGACCTTTTCAACATTCAAAACAGCTGAAGACATGAGTACTTAATCAGTTCACAAACATAAGGCACTTGCGTTGTATACTTATAAACAAATAAATACAATAAAAAATATGTTTCCTTCTGTGTCTTTCTAACTTCTGTACTACTCCATCAACGATAAGAACTTAGCAGTGCGATACTGCAGATATTGTTGGCTTATGACAAATTGCTTATGTTCCTCATTTTGTAAGTCTGATAAATGACTAAATGTAAATGGATACAAAGAAGTCAATCCACAATAAATCATATTAGATCATTATACAACCATGCCTTAAAAATCATGGACAAAAAAATAAAAAAAATAAAAACAAAATCGAAGGCATTATTGTTACATCTTAAAAAAACAATTAGCTTAGTTTTAAAAACTGTATATATTTAAATTTTTAAAGGTATAGTTCACCCAAAAATGAAAATTCTCTCATCATTTACAGTACTCACCCTCATGCCATACCAGATGTGTATTATTTTCTTTCTTCTGCAGAACACAAGCGAAGATTTTTAGAAAAATATCTAGAAGACATGGATTTAACCACTGGAGTCGTATGGATTACTTTTATGCTGCGTTCATGTGATTTTTGGAGCTTGAAAGGTCCGGCCACCATTCACATGCATTGAATGGACCTGCAGAGCTGAAATATTCTTCTAAAAATATTTGTTTGTGTTCAGCAGAAGAAAGAAAGTCATATACATCTGGAATGGCATGAGGATGTTAAATGATTGTTTTTGGGTGAACTATCCCTTTAAATGTTTGTATAATAAAGCCACCTAGATTTAATTTAGATTGATGAATAGAAATGATGGTAGCAAAACCAGTAGGAGCACAGAAAATGGTAATTGTAGGATTGCTTATCAAAGAATGACACAGGGGCAAAAGGCTTTCTCTGTAAATGGCTCTCAACTCTGGAACATGTTGCCACAGGGAATAAAATCAATACAAGATATAAAGTCCTTTACAATAAAGCATTGGATCAAAGGAAACCAGAGCTGTACTCATGTTTAATAAATCCTATGCCTAATTCATTTTATTAAATGTCACCAGGGTTGGGAGCAACCTCTATAACTTTTGTAGTTATTTTTCCATTTTCTAGTAATATTACTATTATTATTATCTCTTTTTACTTAAGTTTAGTTTATACTTACGTTCAATTATTTTATTTTTATTTTATTTTAGTCTTTATTGTTTAGTCTTTTTTTTTTTTTTTTTTTTTTTGGAAAAGCCTAACTAGGGACCTGAGATGCAAATAAGTATGTGCTGTAATCTCTAGGTAAAATGCATCTTTTTCCGTTTTTTTCTTTCTTGCTGAAATCAAATTGTTGTATTGTCCCAACAAAAATAAATAAATAAACAAATTGAATAAAAAGGACATATTTAAAATACAATAGCTGTAGTTCATCACTCCATTGTATTGCAGGCATAATTGTGGTCTCTTTTGAAAGTACATACTTGAAAGTTTGGTGTTCAAAAGTCAGAATAGTTAGAAAATCTCAAATGTATTGATCAGAAATGTCCATAGCATATGTATATGAAATAATATATAACACTGACCTGGTAGATAAATATAAACACAATGGAGCTAAAGCCACAAGTCTGATGTTCTTATTCAAATTTTGTGGATGATAACTTTAAAACTCTGAGTTTTATTAAACATTTTCCACGATCATGTCATGTGGCCACGTATACTGTAGTATTAGCCATTACCAACACAATGCAAAAGTTATTGTTATAAAAGTGTCTATTCCATTCATAAAATAAGGCAGAAAGCAGATTATTTATAAAATATCCATGTGCACCTGATGTCAGATGCGCAGCTGTTCTGCAGTGACACGGAAATCATAGGCAATCTATTTATTTTTGTAATCAACTATTTATTTACAACATTTTCATCAGTCAAATCATTAGTTTTATGCTTTATACAGAGTTTATAAGACTAATATCCTAATATGGAATGGTATGCAGAAGACCCAGTCATTTGGGCACTGAACTAGACTCAGTGTCATAACATTCTTCTTCTGTACAACCATATTTAGAAAGAGAACTGAACTTCTGCAACTCTAGCTTTGTGGAAGAATTGGGCTTACAATATGAGAGTATTAGAGCGCATCATATTGCATACTGTTAATTTAGTGGAAAATGGACATGAATAATAGCCTACTTATTTCCCAAAATATTACATCAAAAGTAGGGGAGACTGAGATTGGTTGGCTACAGGGGTTGGCTGGCACAGTTAATTTCTGTTAATTTTGAAATTATTTTCACAAAAGTGTAACATTTAATTGTTCACTTTCTTGACCTACACTGATTGACTGAATGTTAAAATCTGTTATTTTGAAGACAAATTTTCATTTTATCAGTAAAAAAAAAAAAAAAAAAAAAAAAATAATAATAAAAAAAATAACTCATCTGCTAAATTTCTTTTAAATACTACCAAGAAATTTATATTTTTAAATATATTGATTTTAGTTAATAATGATGGGTATTAGCTATATTTTGATATAAGATTTGTAAGCCTGTAATGAGCAATGCTACTCTAGCTGGCTAACGTCATTTATAAAAAAGAGTATGAGTAGTGTTGTTTGTCACATTGGTTTTTGGGTAGGTTATCACACTGGGTATTAAAAAAAAAAAAAAAAAGAATAGATAATAAATACATCTAACTTTCATACACACATTTACCAACTTAATACCTCTAAATACACACATATATAACATAAAATGATGTATAATAATAATAATAATAATTCTTATTATTATTATTATTATTATTAATAATAATAATAATAATAATAATAATAATAATAATAATAATAATAATAATATAAGGCCTATTACATATGCACATGCAATAACACAATTAGTTCCTTTCATTTATGTGATTAAAAATGTTTTACATTTATAGAGAACAAGTTTAAGTAAAGATTTATATATTTATTTAAGTAAAAATTATTCATATTAATTGCAAACTGTAAATTTGTATATATTAATCATAAACATAAAATCATATTAATTACATAATCATTACTCATATTAATGATAGAAGACAAACATATGTTGTTCTGTTGTCCTGATTAATAATAAAAATAATAATGTTTGTTGTTCTGTGTTGCTTCTCTCTTAAAACTATATTGTTTTAACACTGTGGCAACCAACCTCACAACCTGTGCACAACTGCACAACATAACTTTGACAATTAATTAACAAAAGTCAATAAATATTTGGTGACATTTAATGTGTTTGTTGTTTCTTTTTACCTAAGAACTTTTTTTGCTTAACGTTTTTTCTTAACATTTATTCCACCAGATATATTCAACAAAGTATAAAAAGTGTGCTATCTAACCCCAGTATCCCCTACATAATTTTATTATTTAAAGAAATAAATATGTAGGTACAATTTATATTTGTCTAAAAAAAAAGCATTTAAGCATAAGTCTTTAGATCATTATCAGGAAAAAGTCCTTGATGTTTCATTAGTGAGTAATAACACATCAATAATATATTTATAATATAAGTGAAATAACTTACAATTCATATGGGTAAGTTAAATTCATTTTTACTGATGAATGTGAAAAATGAATTCAAGGATGTGCAAGTGCATTTTTCTTAAAGTTATTAATGTATTACATATTAATAGCTAATATCAAATGAGATATTCCACAGCATGGATCAGTTATATATTTGTGTAAAACCATAGACTTCATTGGTTGCTCAGTTCCACTATAGTTCACTCAAAGTGGTTGATTCAGAAGGTTAACTAAAATTTCATACTATACATAACAAATTCAAAGCCAACAATAGTGCATTGTTTCTTTGTATATCCGATTTACTGATAAGAAATCCAATTAGGTTCAGGCAGAGCCAGTCTCATTTCCCTTAAATGCAATTACTTTATACATGTTTATAAATGATAAGCCTTTGTGATTGAAATACGTTTAAGTCATAGAAATGAAAATAACTTATTATAGCAGTTGAGAGAGTGAGAGACTCCTCTATCAGCTCTGATCAAAGAGGCATCACTTTGGTACTTGCCCTCTAAAACCTGTATTCTTCTTATCAAAGTATGTTGGGAGAAATTGTGGGGTGCCATACTGTCAGGTTTTCAATTTGGTTGACAGCGACACTAAGTCCCCAGGCACTTCATGAACAGTACTATTCTCCAATAGTTGCTCTAACACCAGCAATTTCATGGGTTAGGATTTATTGCCATTAGCCTCTCTTGCTCTGTGTCCCATTTTTCACCTTGTATGCCCAGAGTGCCTTTCTGACACATTGTTTACAGGGCAGTACAAAGTATAGAGTTACAGTGCAATTTGTGTGCATTTTTCAAGTTAGCATAAAAAAGATTCCTGTCAAAATTTAGATTTAAACAAATAGTTTAAATTTAATGTATGTAAATGCTTAATATTAAACTAGTTCAATTAATGCCAAAGCAAATTTAGTTGTTTTTGTCATACAACTGAAATACAAAAATCTTAAAAACAGACTGAATTAACAACCTGTTCTCATTCCCTCAACATCCAATTTTGACGCTTGTGCAGAAGCCGTCCGCATCTGAATGATGACGCCAAAGGTGCCCCTTGGCGTCCTCTCATTGACGCAGTGAGAATCCCCATTGTTTTCAATGAGAAAACTTTGTCGTCAGTTATCAATCATTAAATATTATTTCAAGTATTCAACCTGAATGTTTTATTATTATAAATATATAAGTGTGATATTATATTATACAATCATATATAATATTTTAGATCCCCAAACCCAACTCAATTTCTAAACCTAACTGATAATCAACAATATAAAACATGAAAGAGACACTTTGATATACATAATTTGATATACATTGCACTATTTATAGATATTTTTAAGCACCCAACCACACATTTATACCTAAACCCAAGCAGTTTTCAACAATAGAAAAGACGTAACAAGCCGATAAAGTACAGTCACGATCATTTATTTTTAAAAGTGCACTATAATAATATTCCAAACCATATGATGGCATTGTGTGAGTAGCAGAGTGAAACTGAAGGTTTTAATTGGTAAAAATATTCCCCCTCCATGAAGGCATACAGATCTTGTGTCATCCTGATTCTACCGGCACGTCTCATTCCAGAAATTCATGTACATCCGGACATGAGGTCATTGTAATCGGTCACAAGACACGTGAGAGCCAAAGGTATAACCGTTGAGTCTCTAATGTCAAACCCATGTCATCACGCTTGAGGCGGCGAGTTTTGAATGTGTTATAACGAAACTTGTGCAGGATATGTTACGGTGGATGCCGGGTGACCGTGATCGATGAATAAAAACCTACATTTAGGTTTGTTCTTCACATAATTGTAAGACCCTGAATGAAATGGGTCACTTCAGCAGTGCAGGTTGTGTACGGGGGGCAGGGGGGATAAACAAAACAAGCAAGTACAACACCCATGATCAATGGAAACATGTAAATGCTTCACGCTGAAACATGTAAATGCTTCACGCTGCAACACCCCCAATGTTCAAGCCAAATCTACTGCCTTGGTACAGACAGATTAAATAGACAGATAAACAACAGATTAAATATTAACCACTGTGAATAAATCTTGCTGATTTAAAATTAAATGAAAATCATTCCCCCAAGTCATGATGACAAAATTGTACCCCAAAGTATAATTAAACAATGCTAAAATTATAATGCCCATCGTGTCAGTCAGTTGATGTCAAAAGTTTCTTGTTGAAAAGAACACACTTGCCGGATGCATTGCAAACTGATGCCAGAGGGCGCTTTTGGCGTCTGTAGATTGGCGTGCTGGGCTCTTGAAAAGCTTCAGTCTTTGACACCTTGGGAGTGAGAATGTGTTGGAATTAATTGTTTTAATTGAAGAAATTGAGTGAAACACCAAATATTTACCTAAAAGGTTTTTTTTTTATTATTTATTTTTTTTTTTTAACTGACGTTAAATTGATTGCTTTCTTCTTCTCCTTTATAAGTATATATTTTTTGCATAATAACAGAAATACGACAGACTACCCACTGAAATATGATGCTTTGTGCACAAATGTTATTGTCTGATAGAGTTGTATAAATTATTCTAATTTGCAGTCGGGAGTAGTAGTACAATGTATAAACTGTAGTAACCTACATGGCAAGTTTTTAAGGTGTCTTCCGAGCCATTGTTTAAATGACTGAGGGTCAAATGAGCCAACAAGCAGTGGTGAAAATAGTTAAGGATTAGTCAATCCCATAAAGAAGATCCCAGAGACCTATCACCATTATAATCGGGCAAGTCATTTAAACCCCAGTTAATCTGTACTTAAAGCCATAATGGATGAAAATCATATGGCAAGAGGATAACTAAGCCAACCAGGCATATTTGACAATTCATAAAATTGCAATAGTAGTTTGAACATACATCACCATACTGGTATAGTTAAAAATGAAAGACAGACAGCTAGTATAAGCACAAATGCTTTATATTCTGGTTATATGTCTTGACAGGGCACAAAATCCAACTTTGTTTGCCAGTAGTTCGTCTGTCTTGAAAAGCAATGGGCGCTGGCTGTGGTATATTTTCGCTTGCGTTCATTCAGTTCAGCACATAAACGACCGTCAGCTGTCCTGGCAAGTAGGTTGGACTGTTGTCACTCTGCAGGTTTCAACAAACCATCATTGTTTCAAAGACCTGATGAGATAATATACATGCAAAAGAAGATAATATCCACTGTTCAGCGAAATTGAGATCTTATGTCTGACATCTGTGTTTAATTGTGAACAGTTTACAACGTAACCTGGTAAGTTTAAGGTATAAAGTTTGAACTTTGACATTATTTGGGGGAAATAATCAACGTTATTCAATCAAATATATATATATATATATATATATATATATATATATATATATATATATATATATATATATATATACAGTATATGTATATGTATATAAATGCATGTACATACTGTAGTAACGGAACAATATTCTTGTAAATTGTAAAGAGCTAGATATAATAATATTTTATTTATGTTTGAAATAGCCAGCTAGGTAGCTATATCAAACATAAATAACCTAATGTTGGGCAAATCAGTTATTCAATACGTAATGCCTTAGAATCTTAGAATGATTTTAAATTACTGTAAATTATGCAAGTATTCCTGTAAAAGGATTATTTCAGGCATATTGAGGAAAAATTTGAAGGTGTTGTCTTTTCTTGATTTAAACTCAGTCTTTGCGAAATTCGAAGCACTACCCCCAGTGGCCAAAGCTGGAAGTGTTTTTTAAAGTAAGGGTACATGTGCGCTCCGGGTGAAGTGTCTGCAGTGGGGAACCAAAAGCGAGTTGTAAAGTGAGTTGTTTTTAGCTGTAAAGGATGTAAGACAGTGAAGAGGAATGCTTATTTTTTTATAAACTCTATCCCAAACCCCAATGCTAAATCTATAAACTCAGTGGAGTAAAAATCTATTCTTAGAGAGAAAATGAAACCTTCAAATTGCACTCATCCCTGATTATTTTAATCTGATTACTTACGAGAACCCAGGTCTCCCACGCAGCTGATGCAATACACTTCCTGTGCCTGTAAATCCAGTCCTGTGCTTCCACAGAAGAAGGTAAACGTGTGAACCACTGCAAAAATGTCTGATGGGAGATAGCGCTTGTCAGTAAATGGGCATGCCTACCTATTTGGCTATCTATCTATCTGTCTGTCTGTCTATCTATCATCTATCCATCTGTCAGTCTGTCCGTCCGTCCGTCCATATGTATATGTGCTAGAACTGCACTTTGAAAACTAATGAGATCAAGTTTAAATTATATATGTTTTCCAATATTTCTGCAGCATAAGAATTTCGCTGTAGTTTAGTATGGAACCAGAGGATGCTTAATCCTTCTAAACACTTTTTCCCTCTGGGACAGCCAATGCCTTCTGGTATGAAGAGGCATTTTAGTCTCAATTATTAGATTTGTTCTCTCTTCTCCTATCCAGGGCTGCACTGACAGCCCTACCCTGAGGTTGGATTTCGGCTTTGCGCTCCCTAATAGATCTGATTTCTTTTCAGCCTGATGGGATTGCTAGATTGATTGCTTCAGTCTGGAACCACACGGTGGTGGGGAAGTGAGATAGAGTGTGTTCCCATGGAGATGTGCCCAGATGTATCTAACACAGGAAGGAAAAGCTCAATGTACTAAAAGCAAAGAGACAAAACAACTGTCAGTACAGTGCACAAAGACATACATTACAACAATAAACGTGTCTTTCTTTAAAAATAAACAAAGCAGAGTATTTATTGGACATCTGAACGGTCATGTCTTCCGCAAAAGTGAACAAAAAGGGAAAGTAGAAAAAAGAGAACAGAAAAGTAATGAATAACTTTAGTGAGTAGGCTTAAAGAAAATGAATTGCTTGTCACAGACAGTAGGTAAAGTCAATTGTACATTCATATAGGCTTTCTATAGCAGGATAACCTCAGGCTCAACATCAGTCTCTCCCTCCATTACCCGTATTATGTCTGCAAGGATCTCTTACTGTACATCCAGAACCTCTTTCAAATGCACCTCTTTCCTCTTTCTTTGCATCCACTGGCCTGGTAAATGGATGTAGAGGACCAGTACTAATGAGCTTTGATCCATTTTTAAACATTTTTAAATTCTGTCCTACGCACCTCAACATTTTCCTGAGATTCACAGGTGAATAAAAGCAACAATAAGCATAGCACTGCAGAATAAAAAGAAAGGTAATGCTTTACTTTACAGTGAAGAACGGCACATTATATACTATATGTACTTTCAACACACTCTCATAACAAAATGTCCCCGAAACATCCCTTTTTACCCGTGACACCAAAACATCCTCCTTGGTCTGTTGCCTGCATTACTAAAACATTACCCTTTGTCCGTAATTTAGAGTAAATGTCACTCTGATGCCATACTCAACTAATTTTGTAGGATTTCAATAATTTATCCAAGGCTACAATTTAAAATTAAATTAAATTGAAGATTCTGTCATCATTTCCTCATTGCTTTATTAATTTTTTGCTTATTTGCTCATTGTTGTATTTGCGATGGGACACAAAGGGAGTTTTCAGAATGTCCGAGTTGCAGCTCAAGAAATAAGAAAAACACTATCAAAATTATTATAAAAATATGATATGCCATGGGTGCTCTGTGTTAAGGCTTCAATCAACGATCAACATTTATGGTGTGACTATACTTGTATCTGCTTGTTATTATATTGTTGGTTAGTTATATTGTTGTGATTTTATTGGTTAGGTTTAGGCATAGGTGGGGTTGAGAAATTAAATTAAATGTCACTGTGAAAATTAAAGTAAAAAAGGACTTAAATATTGATCCGTTTCTCATCCACACCTATCATATCGCTTCTAAAGATATGGATTTAACAACTAGAGTCTAATGGATTACTTTTATGCCGCCTTAATATGCTTTTTGGACCTTCAAATTTCTGGCCATCATTCACTTGTATGGACCTACAGAGCTTAAATATTCTTCTAAAAATCTTTATGTTCAGCAGAAGAAAGAAAGTCATACATATCTTGAATGGCATGAGGGTGAGTAAATGATAAGAGAATCTTCATTTTTGGGTGAACTATCCCTTTAACGTTCTGTATTACACATATGATATTGAAATACAATTAATTACAATGTTAATAAATAAAATAAAATGTATTCACAAAATAACTAGATATTCAACATAAAACTTCGTAAAAGTATTACTTCATTTGTATTATTCAGTAATTACTAAGTAATTACATTTTAACTGATCACTAATGTAAAGGGTGACCAAAAAAAAAAGCCTGTCCCCTCTGTGTCTGAGGGTAACAGGACAAGAATTTACAACTACAAACTCCGTGATGAGAAATAGTAAACTAAAACAAATGGCGATAAATGACCACAATTTGAGACAAGCACTATGTAAGAACTAAACTACAGTATAATGGAATGTACTTTTGTGGCACTTTTGTAAGACCTCAACTCAGTTTGGAAACCACTGATGTAAATAAAGTGTCAAGGTAATTTCAGCAGCATGGTCCTTGCTTAGAAATCTGTAAACAGACTTAGAAGTGTGCTTAGAAGGTAAAACAAAAGAACAAGACAACAAAAACTGAGCTTATTAAGAACAAAAACAGTTCATCCTGTAGATTAACAGTACTGTTAACCAAACTTTTGGTTTCAAAGTGCAAGTTTTTGAAAACGATGCCGTTATGGTCTCCGTGTAAACATACAAAAATGCGAATTTGTGAAAATGATGACGTCATGCGACGTCATGCATGCACGTGTATTAAGTGTTAAATAAAGTATGATGGATTGATAGGCATCAATTTGAGATGTATAATTATCAATATGAATACTGGTGTCTGTGCAAATAACAATAATCAACAATTTATTCATTTGGTGTGTTTTGTATGGAGTGTGAACATTGTACAGTAGGCAGAACCTGCTATTTGAAAATCTTAAAATTAATGTATGGATTCAGATGGGAAAAAAAATATATGTATTTTAAATGCTATTTATTTATTTACTTAATTTTATTTGATGTACCTTTACCCTGCAATTCATTCACCCACCACTTATGTACATAGCCTATAGACAGAGATGTGATGCCATGTACAGTATTCAGTGATATGCTTAGAATATGAAAACATGAGGCAGTGAAAATGCATGTTAAATCCAATGTACACAAGACCTCTCTCTCTGTCAGAAGATATCCATATATCAGAGTTCTGTCTGATATCCAAAACCAGTCAACATCAACAGCTTGCTATGTTAACTTACTTTCCTACCAGCCCAAGAGTCAGCAGGGGGAATACAGAAGAAGGCAGGGGACGAAGTGATGGTAAAAATGAGCAGAGTTTATTGAATAATCTTGAGAGTTCAGTCTATAGGCATGCGCGCGAGTACTTCAAAACAACGCGCGAGACATTCAAAACTACAATGGTGGACTACAGGACTGTGTTTGTGCTGCTCAAGATTTTGAGTTTATTGACGCTTCTCCAGTAAAGTAATTGTAGTAATAAAGCAACCTCATCGTCCGTCCAAACAAAATTGCTCAATGCTTTTGCCATCTTCATTGTTTGTATTCACCGCTCTGTGGAAGAATGCTTATGTGCGCAGGCGCGTAGTGTTTCTTTACAAAGTGACATCGCCAACTATTGGCCTGGCATGCATAATACAGCATTTTTAGTCATTTTGACAACGTTGTCATCTGTACGCGAGACTTTTCAAAAACGCAAAGGAAAAACTTTTCCATTTTTTATTACATCGTTGTTGTGTAAACGTACCATTAGTTTGACTGATTTAAACAAAAAAAGAATGTTACAAAAATTACATTATTATTCATACCCTCAATCTGTGAATCCAGAATAAGGAATGTCACTATCATTGGAGCAATTCAAGTTTGATGTGTCATTTTGATGATTTTACAAATTTGTGGGGCAGTCAGCGCAACTCCAGCTGTACAGGCAACAACAAGCAGCACAGCTTTCCACAGATGATACGCATTTGCGCTCAAAGACAGCTGGACCAAGCACAACAGAATTCAGGGATCTCATTTTTCTAAGTTTCCAACTACGTTTAACTTGACACAGCATCTTAAAAACACAGTGCTATGACTACAGACGCTGAAAATTGAGACACAACGCAACCAAAGTGAGTCGCTCCAAAAGTATCTGTCTGACGTATGAGTACATAGACCATCAATTAAAAATAGTGCAGACAAAGTGGACCAATAATAGTATTATGCTCAATGATATGGAAATAGGACAAACAATATTTTGACTTTTAAAGACACTTTTTGTATGATCTAAATGCTTGTCTGTTGCCAAAACATATGTTTATGATGTAATGTATTTAAATTATCTGACTTTTAATACATAGGTGAGAGTGGGGTAAGATGAGCTGATTTTTACATATGCTGTCTCCTACAGACAGAGGTAAAATGAACAGAGCTACCTTTATTTAAAGATGTCTGCTATCGCTTGATATTATAAAAATGAGTCTGTGTCAGAAAGCTACAAACATATGGCCTTTTAAAAAAATGTGATCCATTGGGTCAGCTTGCCCCAGGTTAGGGGCAAGTTGCTCATAGTTAGTGGGTAAGATGAGCCATCTGGGGGTAAGTTGACTAATTGTGTTTTTCATTTGTGTTTTATGTATACAGTCTATTGAATTGAATTGAATTGAATTAATTTTTTTTTCCAGTGAAACACTGAATAAAATTCCACAAATTATTTTTTAACTTCTAATCTATAATCTATTTATTTATTAATTATAATATCCTACTTTCCCCTTGCTCCTTCAGCACAGAGGATTGTTATTGCATTTAATGATGGAACGATTTGGATAAATCACTTAGCATAGCCTATACAGTAAATACCTAACGTCTTTGCCAGAATTTATATATATATATATATATATATATATATATATATATATATATATATAATGTTTGAAGTTAACCCTTGTGCAAACTTCGGGACATTTTTGTCTTTTTCATTATTGTTTTTTCGATCATTTTGGCTGTGTTAATGCCAACGGCATAAATTTTGCCAAAGGTGTGTATTTTGGGGGAATTTTTATATTTCAACCTTAGTTCCTATAATACACTGTGTACACAAAATAGTTACACTCAGGACCTTTGGAACAAAAATGTCCCCATTAAAACCCATTAAACCTGCAATATTTGATCCCAGTGCCATTAAAGCATAAAATCATGAATTCTATGATATTATGCTTACATTCCGGAGCCCTGGCTTCAAAATTTAATTTTTTTATATTTTCCACCAGATGGCACCATTTTTCGCATGTTTAGCCTATGGAGCAAATACATGCTTTTCCTATTTTCTGTATTATAGAGCACTGCAGGCCAATTGAATAAATGATGCAACTAAAATTGTGTGGGTGTGTTGGTATGGATGTCAGAGTGTGTTTTGTATGTGTGTATTGAGAAATTTGTGTGCGTGTCCCTCCTCCCTGGGTTTTGGCACCAATGTAACAGGGTTCAATGGAAAGGAGCAGGCGGGAACCGGACGAAGCATCAAATTTTCATGTAAACAAACTGAAACAAAATTCAGAGGGATACAATCCTGAAAATGAATGAATATTTGGTAGTTATGATCAGGACTGATGTTAGTTAAAAAAATCTAAGTCAGTGAAAGTGGAAAATAAATCTGAAATTAAAAAAAAAAAAATACATCTGACACTGCATAAAAAATAATAATGCATCAAAATCAATGTTGTTGCTAATCATTGACATATCCCAGACTGTGATAAAAAAAAAAAAAAAAAAAAAAAAAATTAAAACAAAAAGAGCAACAGTGGCATTAAATAAACAAACTGGCATTTAAAGGGTTATAATCCTGAAAATGAATGAATATTTGGTTGTTATTATCAGGACTGATGTTGGTTAAAAAAATTAACTCATTGAAAGTGGAAAATAATATTAATATATAATATTATTATGGCAGTATTTGACACGGACATTTTTGTCCTCTAAGGCCCTCTGAGTAACTTTTTTTTAATTGATGCACAAGGGATAAAAACATATTTACCTATTTTCCCATGTGCTTCTCTTTACAGCCAGATAGAAATTATGGATACTTCCTGCTTACAAGGTCACATGACAAAAAATGTGTACAGTTGCCTTACCCCACTCTCCCCTATTATATTATATTAATAATAATTTTAATGATTATATAATAAATTAACATTATTTTGGGGCCTTTCTCAGAAAATATTGATATGCGATTCATTTGATTAATTAATCACCACATAATTTAATAAATTGACAGCCTTTACCAGAACAAGTTTAATGGCTTTTGGACCAGTAAAAATACACATTGTTCCAATTTGGCTTGGGAATAATGAAGAAAGGGTAACATTTTAACATAAGGCTACATTAGTTAAAATGAAAAAAACAATGAACTATAACTTTCCAGAACTTATTCATTTTGGTTAATGTTAATTTTAACATATACTAATACATTTTTTTAAAGTAAAAGTTTAATATGTTAACGTTAGTTAATACATTATAGTTAATATATTAATGCAAGATTATTAAATGATGGAAATATAATAACTTTTTTTTTTTTTTTTTTAATTGTTAGACACCTAATGCATTTGTTGTAATGTTAACAAATAGAACATTTCTGTAAAGTGTTATCAAAGAAAGAGATATCACATGCTATGTTATGGCTATACTGCAGGTTATGTGCTTTAATTAAAGAGGCCACTCCTTTCTGTACATTTGTTTTAGACTTCAGAACAGCTTACTCAAACAACTCACAATTACACTGTTTGAAACAGAGATCTAATGATCCTCAAGCAATAAAGATACAGGCTAATGTTCAAACTGTGATAACATTTAGGAAATGCAATAAAAAGTCTTAATTTAGCAACAATTAATCAGGAAAGTTTAAGTGATTGAAAAAACAATGTAAGATGGAATTAACAACATCAGCAATGCAAAACTGAGATACTTTAAAGAAAATGATAAGGATTAGCCTAAATCACACTGTGGCAGTGGGTTACATGCTACAGTATCAAGGTCATCCTCTCCAAGTGTGATGTGATGAAAATCTTGCTCACTTTCTGTTTCTCATGGGACATGGCTCCCACACAAACTTGAGACTCAGTGCATCAGGGACTCTTTCACAAGGCCACTCTTGCTAAAAAGACCTATCAATGTGACAGATGGTGTGTTGCTGACAGAGCAGAAAAGATGTTCTTTGCTGTTAAGATGTGTCACTGATAGGGTGAGTGGACAGTGAGTCACCTCGCTCACTGGGGTCACAGCTTACAATGGAAACGTTGACATGCCGAAGAAGACAGCGTCCTCCATTCAAACTATTTTCTTATATATTTTGTGACAGGCTATGGCAAGAAATATCCTTCTAAAAAGACCTGAATGATGCACACCTCAAACATCTTGACAAAACAGTTGCAAAAACAAGAACGTATAGGGCATGCTTGAATAAAAATGTTAGGGGTGTTGCTACCAATATAACTTAGGGGGACATGTCCCCTCCATTTTTTTTTTTTGTTTATTTTTGTTTTTTGACATTTTTTAATTTGTCCCAAACAACACACACTTTTTGGGCAACAGTTGTTATAATTAAAGAGCTTTATTTTGCTTTGCAGTAGTGCCAATAAGAAAATTGTAAAACAATTTTAAGCCCGAGCAAAAGCCTCTTGCATGGTCAGTCGATTGAACAAATGAATAAACATGGTCTGGTCAGGTGACCTTCTTCATCGTTGGTTTGTGTGTTACTGGTAATCTAAATCAAAGAATGCCATTATGATGAATAGAAAACAGTCAAACAAAATCGCCATGATACCACAAGTCAATTCTTCTGTGGGTACCAAATAAGGTGAGAACTAGAGTCAAATTTGTCTAAAATTCATTTGATGCTATTTATCAACCTTTTTGTTATGTACCTTAATGGAATGGAAGGAGAAATGCAAAAAGCATTAAGAAGGAAGCAGGCTAATTATCAGACAAGACATACTGTACCAGAAATTTAATGTTTCTGTATTCATATCCCATACAGAGTTCGCACTGTCAGAGTGTTGGGAATATTCACATATCATTTATACACATTAAAACATGATATTAGAGATAATTTTTTTTTTAAAAAACCTAACAATTTAGAAGAGAATGAAACATCATGGTTGTTTAAGCCAATGAGCATTAAGCTGTGCTGTCAGCAAGTCATTTCCCATTGTGCTTGCAGTTCGCACAGCTTGGAAAAAGCAACTGCGCTGCCTGCTTGCTACAACTGTGGCCGCCTCGCTCTCGCGGGACGTTTTTTGGCATACGTCGTCATGACATCACAGCAAGTCGGACAGATTTCTAACCAGCATGCACCTGCCAGTGATCAGTTCTAGACAGAACTTGCTCATCTCAGATGAGCCTACTCTAATGCCGTATATTCAACTCATCACTCAAATGCCATTGGCCCTTGGCTGTCATGTGACCAATTGCAACAATCTAATGTTTGGATGTATTTTCATGGAGAGGAACATTTTCAGTGATTAAAACCTTCAGTTTCACTCTGTTCCTCACACGAAGCTATAGTATGGTTTCAGAAGACTTTAAATGCAGTATGAGTCGTTTGTTACAACAAACTCTCATGGCAAAATCGTAAGGATTCATACGACTTTTCTAAATTTGGCTAATTCATATGCTATCATATGACTGCACTCTCAATTTGCACGACTTTCACTACAGCCAATGACATCGCTGGACATCATTTCATCTAATACACAACAATTAATTGCGTCTGTCACACACAACAGCTTCCTATCATGTTTACACACTCTACTGATCGGTTAGGTTTAGATAAGGGGTTTGGGTAAGGGCATAATATGTCCTTAACGCCTCATGTGCGGAACTCGTGCTTACTTCCGCATTAGACATCCGGGCATTTGCACGTGATGAAATCGTACAAAATCATATGAAATAGACAACTTGTAAAATAAACTCAGCAAAAAAGAAATGTCCTCTCATTTTCAACTGCTTTTATTTTCAGCAAACTTAACATGTGTAAATATTTGTATAAACATAAAAAGATTCAACAGCTAAGACATAAACTGAACAAGTTTCACAGACATGTGACTAACAAAAATAGAAAAATGTGTCCCTGAACAAAGGGGGGGGGGTCAAAATTAAAAGTAACAGTCAGTATCTGGTGTGGCCACCAGCTGCATTAAGTACTGTAGTGCATCTCCTCCTCATGGACTGTACCAGATTTGCCAGTTCTTGCTGTGAGATGTTACCCCACTCTTCCACCAAGGCCCTAGCCCTCACCCTCTGATGCAACAGGTCCCAGACGTGCTCAATGGGATTGAGATCCAGGCTCTTCGCTGGCCATGGCAGAACACTGACATTCCTGTCTTGCAGGAAATCACACACAGAACGAGCAGTATGGCTGGTGGAATTGTTGTGCTGGAGGGTCATGTCAGGATGAGCCTGCAGGAAGGGTACCACATGAGGGAGGAGGATGTCTTCCCTGTAACGCACAGTGTTGAGATTGCCTGCAATGACAACAAGCTCAGTCTGATGATGCTGTGACACACTGCCCTAGACCATGACGGACCCTCCACCTCCAAATCGATCCCGCTCCAGAGTACAGGCATCAGTGTAACTTTCATTCCTTCGACGATAAACGCGAGTCCGACCATCACCCCTGGTGAGACAAAATCGTGGCTCGTCAGTGAAAAGCACTTTTTGCCAGTCCTGTCTGGTCCAGCGAAGATGGGTTTGTGCCCATAGGCAACTTTGTTGCCGGTGATATCTGGTAAGGATCTACCTTACAACAGACCTACAAGCCCTCAATCCAGCCTCTCTCAGCCTATTGCGGGCAGTCTGAGCACTGATGGAGGGATTGTGTGTTTCTGGTGTAACTCGGGCAGTTGTTGTTGCCATCCTGTACCTGTCCCGCAGGTGTGATATTCGGATGTACCAATCCTGTGCAGGTGTTGTTACACGTGGTCTGCCACTGCAAGGATGATCAGCTGTCCTTCCTGTCTCCCTGCAGCGCTGTCTTAGGCGTCTCACAATACGGACATTGCAATTTATTGCCCTGGCCACATGTGCAGTCCTCATGCCTCCATGCAGCATGCCTAATTCATGTTCACGCAGATGAGCAGGGCAGCCCTGGGCATCTTTCTTTTAGTGTTTTTCAGAGTCAGTAGAAAGGTCGTTTTAGTGTCCTAAGTTTTTATAACTGTGACCTTAATTGCCTACCATATGTAAGCTGTTAGTGTCTTAACGACCGTTCCACAGGTGAATGTTCATTAATTGTTTATGGTTCATTGAACAAGCATGGAAAACATTGTTTAAACCCTTAACAATAAAGATCTGTAAAGTTATTTGGATTTTTACAAAACTATCTTTAAAATACAGTGTCCTGAAAAAGGGACATTTCTTTTTTTGCTGAGTTTATGTATGAATATTCATGAGATCGGGTTGTTTGTTAAGTTATTGTGACTGTACTTGTATCTGCTTGTTTTGTCTTTTATATTGTTGGTTGGTTATAGTTATATTAGTGCTAAGGTTTAGAGATAGAGTTGTGTTATAGGGGATCTAAAATATAAATATGATTGTATAATGTAACTAAACTTATACTAAACATGGACAATAAATCCGAAGATTGCAAAGTGTGTGACGGAACCATCCAAACTAAGGTGAGAATGGCATGATAAGGGCATTTTGATGATGCAGGCAAAAAGTCGGGATGGCGAAGTTTTGGTCACATAAGTAACAGATCAAGTAACAGATCTGTGGAATATGCAACCAGAGTTGTGGAAGTATATCTATTTCTGTTCCAGAGAATATAGGGGTGCAGGGAGGGAGGGAAGCAAGGACTGAAAGATTATACAGAGAGAAAAAGAAGAAAGGGAAAGAGAGACAGAAAGAGACTCATTCTATGTTCAGTAAATGAGGGAAATACTTTGAAATGAGAGAATTATGTAGATTTTCTAAGAAGGGAAGATTAGTCACTACGTAACCTAAATGTAATTTTTTTCATTGCCGTAGGATATCATTCAGACCAGCTAACCTGAGAAAAAGTTCATGAACAGTCTCGCCCCAGCTTGTCCAAATCTCTATTTGCTCTGAGCAAAGACACAGTCCCAGATGTCATGAGCATATCTGGCTTTCTTTTTCCTATGTTGTGTAGAAACTTCCAGTACCCCCAGGTCTTATCCTATCTCTAAAACCTATCTGAGTTCAAAAGTTTCATGCAATAAATGGAGTCTAAAGCTCCATTTTTGTATGAGATTATTTTAATTTTCTGAGTGACGCCTACTCTTTTATGATATGAGATAAGATGAAGACTTAGGCATTTAGAACATTACAGCTTTTCACCGAAACTTAATAAAATAAGAAAGGGTCAGTGTACAGTCAGCCAGTTATCATCGCAAAATAATCTGTGGAGTCATAAGAGAGAGACATGAAACTACCATATGTAGGACATTGGCTGCCTGGACAATAGTCAGTTTTAGTTTAGTGGTTATTTGACTGCAGAATGACGTGATTGACAAATCAGAATCAAGTATAAGTCATATTGTGTAAAAAGCATATGGAATATTAGCCCCTTCAGTTCCTTACATAGTAATTTATTGGCTTGAGTATTGCAGCTTCCTCATTGTCCTGCACTCATTGTCTTATAATGGGAATCATCTAGACAAGTACATGCACAATAGCATACGGCCTGCATATTCAGTTACTTAAAAACTTGCTTTGATGTTTATGCGTTTGATGTTCATTGTTGTTGAGGTTGCCACAGGATTTTCCTTGGCATTGAAGTCCAAGCTTAGCAAGCATTGTGTATTCTCAACTGCCTATCCTTGTACCTGCCCTTTAATGTGCAACAAATTTGTGCATATCATTGTACGTCGCAAGAAAATAAATGTAACGCAGGCCTCGGCAGAAAGTTTATGAACTATGAAAAGATGGGCTAACCTTCAAAACAAGATGCAGAGAACTCAACCGATAAATAAATAAATAAAAATAATTAAATAAATAAAAGTATCAGTTTGACAGTGGAAAGCTTTTGGCAACCTCTGGCTGCTCTCATCTAGCTGAGGAAAGGAATAGTGAGAGTGTCATCAGTATGAATGTCACAGTGACTAGACTGCTTTCACTGCCACTGACATGACTTGTGTGTCTGTGTAGCTTGCTTTTCCCAAAGCCCCAAAAACCACCCTATCACAACAAAAGGAAAACATATGACATGATATTGCTGTAGCCATGGATACGAGAAGAGCCTCAACATTAGCAGCAGGGATTTGGTGAAAACATTTTCAAAACTGTCAATCAACAACTTGTGTAGTCATAGCTTGCTACAGGTGCTAAAATTTAATACAGACTCCTGAACATAGCCCTTATTTCTGTTTCTTCTTCTTTTTGAGTTGGTATCTACTGAAAAGGCACACTTTTAATAGTATTGTGTGTTAATGAGGACAATAGAAAACTCTCTGATAATATTATACTACATTATATTGCACTAAATGGATAGTTCCAACTCTAGATTCTGATCATGTGAACAGTGTAACTAGCCATTGTAAAATGAATAACTATAAACGCACACCTGTCAATGTGCATTCTATGCGCCAAGGTTCTACATTGCTTGACATCTGCAAGCCTATAGTTAGAAAATGAACTATAGGCCTATTAATTGCCTAACTTTTTTAAACATCACAAATAATAGTACATTAATTTTACTTATATAAAAAAAAGACATTTTTTATTTATTTTTATATATAAATAATATTAGTGAACAATGTGTAGTGAAATATGTTATAATGAACTATAAAAAATGTATGTTTATGGCATTTATTAATCTTGGTTAATGTTGAGTTCATTATTATTTCATGTTAGTTCATAATGTGTTAACTAATGTTAAGATACAACTTTTGGGGGCCTGGGTAGCTCAGCGAGTATTGATGCTGACTACCACCCCTGGAGTCATGAGTTCAAATCCAGGGCATGCTGAGTGACTCCAGCCAGGTCTCCTAAGCAATCAAATTGGCCCGTTTGCTAGGGATGGTAGAGTCACATGGGGTAACCTCCTTGTGGTCACAATTAGAGGTTCTCACTCTCAATGGGATGCATGGTAAGTTGTGTGTGGATCACAGAGTGTAGCATGAGCCTCCACGTGCTGTGACTCTCTGCAGTGTCATGCACAGTGAGCCACATGATAAGATGTGTGGATTGACGATTTCAAAAGCAGAGGCAACTGAGACTTGTCCTCTGCCACCCAGATTGAGGTGAGTATCCATGCTACCATGAGGACCTACTAAGTAGTGGGAATTGGGCATTCCAAATTGGGAGAAAAGGGGATAAAAAATAAATAAAATAAGATATAACTTTTAATGTTGAGAATGAATTAGTATATGTAGAAATTGACATTAATCTAAATTAATAAGTGCTGTAAAAGTATTGTTCATTGTTAGCATATGTTTACTAATGTAGTTAACTTATGTTAATGAATACAACCTTACTGTGAAGTGTTACCATTCTAAGTGTATATTATTTAGCAATATACAGTGGCAAGAAAAAGTATGTAAACCTTTTGGAGTTAGCACGTTTTCTGCATTAATAATTAGTCATAAAATGTGATCACATCTTATAAAAGTGAAAAGTATAGACAAACACAATGTGCTTAAGATAAGAACACACAAACAAAAAAGTAAGTGAACCCTTGGATTTAATAACTGCTCGATCCTCCTTTGGCAGCAATAACCTAAACCAAGCATTTCCAATAGCTGTGGATTAGACCTACACAACATTCAGAAGGAAATTTGGACCATTCTTCCTTACAGAACTGCTTCAGCTCAGTCATAGTCTTAAGATGTCTGATGTGAACAGCTCTCTTGAGGTCATTCCACAGCATCTCTATGGGGTTAAGGTCTGGGCTCTGACTGGGCCACTCAAAAAAGTGGATTTTCTTTTTCTGAAGCAATTCTGTCCTGGATTTACTTCAATGTTTAGGGTCATAGTCCTGCTGCATCACCCAACTTCTACTGAGTTTCAGCTGATGCACAGCCACCCTGATATTATCCTGTAGGACATTTTGTTAAACTTGGGAATTAATTATTCCCCCGATGATGGCAGGCGTTTCAGGCCCCGAAGCAGCAAAGCAGCCCCAAATCATGATGCTCCCTCCACCGTAATTCACCGTTGGGATGATGTTTTCATTTTGGTATGCGGTGCCCTTTTTACGCCATACGTAGTGCTGCGTGTTCTTCTGCGTGGTCTTTGGGAAACTTCAGGCGCGCAGACTTTTTTGTTGGAAAGCAGTGGCTTTCTTTGTGGTGTCCTGCCATGGACACCATGCCGGTTTAATGTTTTCCTGTATAGTATACTCATGAACAGAGATGTTAGCCAGTTACAATGATTCCTTCCAAGTTTTTAGCTGTCACTCTAGGGTTCCTTTTTACCTCATTGAGCATTCTGCGGTGTGCCCTTTGAGTTATGATGGATGGACAGCCACTTCTAGGGAGAGTAGCCACAATACTAAATTATCTCCATTAATAAACAATTTTTCTAACTGTGGACAGATGAATATCTAAGCTCTTCGAGATAACTTTGTAAACATTTCCAGCTTTATGCAAAGCATCAATTCTTGATCGCAGGTCTTCAGAGATCTATTTTTTGTGAGGCATGGTCCACGTCAGCAGATGCTTCTCAAAATTTCTGAGTGCTTTTTATGAGTCAAAGTAGCTCTAACCCACATCTACAATCTCGTTTCATTAATTGGATACCAGGTTTGCCAACTCTTGACTCTAAATAGCTTTTGTTGACATCATTAGCCTAGGGGTTCACAGCCTTTTTCCAACCTACTGTGTGGATATTTTAATGATGTATTAAATATGTACAAGAACAATAAAATATGTTTTGTGTTATTAGTTAAAACAGTTTTTTTTTCTTTTTTTCTCCTCATTATTGTAACTTAGATGAAGATCAAACCAGATTGTTCATATACTTTTTCTTGCCACTGTAGTACTCCTACTACTAGGGGCAGTGGTGGCTCAGTGGTTAAGGCTCTGGGTTATTGATCAGAAGGTCAGGGATTCAAGCCCCAGCACCACCAAGATGCCACTGTTGGGCCCTTGACCTGTATCATGGCTGACCCTACACTCTGACCCCAGCTTGGCTGGGATATGTGGGGGAAAAAAAAGAATGTCACTGTATATGTGCAAATGTGTGATAAATAAATATAATTATATATATAATATATATATATATATATAACTGTTGTATAGGCAACATGAATAAGAACCATACATGATATGGTTTAGTTATTGGATGTTGAATATATTAAACATGGGAATCTTTATTAAGCCAAGGATTCTTTTATACAATACAACCAATTCTTATTCCTCCACCTGCTAATAAAGCGCCCAATCTGTTCTGTGATTATGTCGATTTATAATGAGCTCCGGTAACATATGCTGTTTTTGGGATGAATTTCTAAGGTCATCCCTGAAAACACTGAAAGGTTGATGACTGACAGTGCCAACACTGATCTCATCTTGTGTCTTATTACTTTGTGCTTTTGCAGGCCAGGGTTCGATTATTCAGAAACCTTCCAGTGAGTCTCCCCTAAGCTCCAAACCAAACTTCTTAATTACAGTCGCATAACCCATTTAATCCCATTCTAATTAGTACAAGACTCTGCAGGAAGTAGTATTGGGGGAAGAAAGGCAGTATAAATTAGACACAGACTACAATCAGGGAGAGAGCAAACTTGGTCAGAGAGCTGAAAGGACAATTAGAGTATCTATCTGGATGGAACAAAGGAGTAACTATTTAATTTACATAGTTAAACTGCCATGTCAGTCGAAGACTCCTTTACAGTTTACCGGGTATTTTTCTTATTCAACTTTTTGCAAAATGCTGCCAAAATAATGGAGATTACAGATTAGTCAAATGCTATATTAATATTCAAACGATGATACTGTATGTTTATAAAAGCTTCTACTGTTTGTGGTTCTAAAGAGCATCACTCAGTATCCAGCATGCTCTCTTTGCAATGCATAAATATAGACCAAGATTGAGTTTACTTAAATGACCCTCCTGGCTAACACCTGGCACCAATTCTATGTTCTGCAGAATCTGAACTCACAGGTTTGAAATAAATCAACTGGTTTGGACTGAAAAAATTATCTGACAAAGGAGAGTGCAAATGTGGAGAGTCATTCCTGTTATGCAGTAGCTTTTGAATTCTGTAACCAGACTTTCAGAAATATTCTCTGGTCAAGTTCAGGCACTTACACAATATAAATGATCTATGCTTTCCAAATTTCTCTACCCCCAGTGGCCAAAGCTGGAACTACTGTTGTGCTTGTGTGCATGCATACCTTTGCGTGACATACTGCACAAGTGCAAGACGTGAAAACATTATACAATTTGTTGTATCAGGTGTTTCAGGAGCAAGGATTGATGAGCCAGGAGCCAGGGGTGTCTTGATCTTTATTGACCTTCATAGACAGAGTGCAGAGGAGAAACTGAACTTCCTGTATCAGCAGAGCCCTATATAGCTACGTGTGCTTAGGGTGTGTCCAGTCCAGGGCCTTAAGGGCTACCTGCTTGAATGGATGTGACACCAAAGGACATTTTCGGAAACATCTGAGTAGTAATTACATAAAAATACTCCTAACACAAACCCTAAACCTAACTCTAAGAGTAATTTAGGATTCTTATCTTATCTTACAAAATCGTAACATCAACAGTTAGGAAATCCTAAACCGCTCCATCGAGTTCGATAATAAACTCTCATGTCTGTTAGCAACAATGCGCAAACAGCTGCTATGACTTAAACATTAGATATATTGAAATGGAGAAACTAAATCAATGCTGTTTTAACTTCAAGGCTACAGAGATCCAGGCTTTGTGGGGGCCATACCATCTGTCGCAGGGCTCCCTGTTCTACTTCTATTCTATTCTATTTGCAAAAGGAATGTTTTGGAATCTAATTGATATTTCCTGTTGACACACTAAAGCAGAAGAAATAAAATAACCATCTCAACCATCCCAAAGTTTGTGTAAACATACAGTAAAATGTGCCAAACATTTTGAACAGTTCTTTATATGATGGAAATTTGCAAATGTCCTACAAAACAGGAATGACCCTGGAATCCTGTTAGTATTTACACAACACAGTAATGTGAATTTTTGCTTCTACTCAACGTCAGTGGGTTTGTCTGCTTTGGCATATAACTCCAATAACCTGAATGACATTTGACAAGCTCAGGAAGGCTTTCAGTGACATACTCATACACAAGACTTCAGACTGACTCACAGACTAGACTTTGAGCTAAAACTACAAGAATATATTGTTGGAAGAGAGCCAAACACTTCCTTCCTTCAGGGATCAGCCCTCAAACAAGCGTAAAGCACATAGATTAGATAGCGGGTGATAAAGCACCACAATAATGAGTCATTCAATGCTAACTAATGTTAATCAAAGCTGGCAGCTGGGGTGCAGATCCAGAGCTTTAAATTACATTTACATTGCATATCAGGCCTTGAAAGGCTAACCTGGAAGAAAGAAACAGAGACAGACACACTCAAATGAAGGACAAAATTGCATCAGGTTAGCTTTAATGAAATTGTATCTTCATGTTCTTTGTTGCCACCACCCAAAAGCCTGTTTAAGCCTTCTATAACAACATTTTCTGCCAACCTCACCGCCCTGGAGAGATGTAATTTTCACTTAAAACAAGCAAGAAAGGGAAAAATAGAATTTTTTCCAGGAAATAAAAGGGAAAATACAATACTTCAAGAACATTGCACCAATTATGAGACCCCTGAAGGACTGACATGGCAACACCACGAAACAATTCTAACACAGGCCTTTGTGGGTTTTAGTTAGAATCATAGTATTGCAGAAATAAGCTTTTGTTTAAGTTTCAAACTACCTTTAGCTTAACACAGCGAAAAAAAAAAAAAAAAAAAAAAAAACGCTTCTGACTAGAGAGGTTGAAAAGTAGTGACCTAATCACAAGTTGTCAGCACTAAATAAAGGTATAAACAGGGTGCTAAACATTTTGTGATCGGATCACAAAAACCACATACAGAGGTAGTCAAAAACGCATGTGACCACATCACATTTAAGGTGTGAAATGCTAATCCATCCTGATGTGTCCTAGACAGCAGCGATGCACCACCCCATTTACCTATTAAACAACTCCTGTGCTAAAACAAGAGTTTAAACTTTGCCTATTGTGGATTTGAAAGGAAATAACCATCACATTGGAAAAATGGAAAAAGTGAATACATATACATGCACAAGAACTTGTCTGTCAACATGCAGTGACCAGTATTGCCACTCCCTATACACATATTACTTAGTCTGCGTAGTGCACCAACTCCCTCGGCGGGCACCAGAAACTCCACCGGCTACCCTTCATCGCACGTTATACGTTATTCAAGGAGTCGCAGAACACAGATGCTCGCAGTTCGCAACAATGTCAGATTATCGCCTTGCCTAGATGAGAAGCACACACACATCTGAAGCTTAATACAGGTACTCCACTAAAATAACTGAGAATTTAGCTCAAAATGATAAATTTGTGCTTGGATGAAATCTCAGCTGCATCTGCGAGAAACAGTGCACCATTTTTTTCTTTTATTTTTTTTTTTCTTTGTATTTTATGACTTTTTTGCACTTTTATATTCATGCAGTAGAACACTGACATAGTGATTGATGTATGGCATCATGAAATCAAAGACCCTCTTCTCGAAATCAGGACACAAGTGATCACAGGAGACACATTTACACATGGTAGTACCAGGTGTAAACAGCAATGTGTCTCATCTGACCACATGTGATCGGATCACCCGAGACACAACCTAATACCAGATGTAAACATGGTCAGAGAGACGTTCCAAAAGCGTCTGTCTGATGCATGAGTACATAGACCAACAATTAAAGATGGAATTTGGCCAATAAAAGGGTTATATTCAATGAAAATGGTTATATTCAATGATATGAATATAATAAAACAATATTTTGACTTTTAAAGCCACTTTTTGCATTATCCAAATGCATTATTTGTCTGCTAACACAATATGTATATGATGTAATGTATTCAAATGATCTGCACTATAATATTTATTATATATTATATTTATAATTATTTAAACTGTAATATTAAATTAGATTTATATGGGGGCCTTTCTTAGTAAATATTGATATGTGATTAATTGCGATTATTTTGATTAATTATTTGGCACATCATGCCATTAATATCATTAAATGTTTTAAACGGTTGACGGCTTAGTTTTTGTAACTAAGAATCACTGGCCCCAAGATTTACGTTTTTTAAGATTTTTCATAACAATCTGAGATTAGGTTTATTAGTTGACATTACTAATATTATTTATTAAAAATAATTAATTTATTGCTTGCTAACTTGTTGCGTAAGCAAATACAAAATGTATTCAGTGTTTTTTTCCAACTGGGAAAATCTTTTCCTCCAAATAAAAAATGTCACACAGTTTAAAGAAGTAAAAATTAGCCCTAATTGAATCGCTCTACATTATATTGCTGTCACTGGAGAAGCTGGACTATGACACCTCACTGGGGAGTGTTAACTGTTCATGACAGAGATGTCTATCATTTACTCATCCTCAGATTGTTCCAATCCTGTATGTTCTTCCATGGAACACAGAAGGAGATGTCTGGAGGACTGACAACCTTAGTCACCATCCACTGTCATTGTATGGAAAAAATATTAAAGTGTTTTACTAGTTGTGATACTTGTAGTGTTTTGCCTGTTGGAATAATTGCTTCTGCTTGTTGTATTTTCATCTGAAGTCTTTTTGGGTGAAAGGGTCTGCTACATGAATAAATGTAAAAGTAATGATCGTTGTTTTATTATAAGCTTCTGGTTAATCTCTCTGAGCAAATTCAGGCAAAAACCACAAGAAAAAAAAAATTTGGTCAGTTTAAACAAAAATGTAAATTTTCAATCTTGCTAAAAAGCTAAATATAGCTCTGTCAGAAGACTCCCTTTCCTTCAAATTCTGCAAAACACAATTTAAAACACATTTCTCTTCTCAACCTCTTGACCCAGGTACATTTCAGGAATATAATGACTCTTGTTAGAAGCCATTCTCTGCAACTATTGCCCTATAATTCTGTACATTGCCTTTGCAATGATGTTATTTGTGTGGTTGGACTGAAGGTTTTATAATGATTGCCTTGTTTGATGAAAAGTGAAGAGAATGCTAAGCTGGAAATTATACTGTAACCAGCTGACACAAACACTCAAAGAATCTATTGAAAAATTCAATTAGAGGAGGTGTGTTCTGAGATAGCAAAAATCCAATGATCAGGAAATTACATGCAAAGAAGTGCAGCATTATTTTGTAATAGAAAACTGTCTACCCAATATTTCAAAATTATACTTAAGTTTAGCATTGGTGGGAAATCGTTTGAAATGAAATAGCTAGCTCATTATGTTCCCTGTTTATAATGCACAAAATTTTGCTATATTCAAAATTGTAGGTCAGAGTAACCTCCAATCTCTAACTTCCAATTTGTCACAGTAATACAATAAGAAAATAGCTAATGCCAGTATGCCAATGCTCCACTTGGCTGAAACATAAACAGTTGATTCTATGAACGCTAGGCAGATGTTGCCACGGCAGACGTGTTATCATGCCATATGTGCAATTGTCTAGTCTTGTCTACCCCACAGTACTTTTTTTTTTTTTTTTTTAGACTGAGGGGAACTGACTTCCTTTTTTATATCCTCTCTATGCAGATAGTCCCCACAGCTAAACAAACACACACAAACAACTAAACAAAAAAACACAGCCATACACAAACATTTCCATTTCCATACACAGCAGAAATTTAAGCTGTAGCTTTCCAAGATTTGATTCATTTGAATTTACTTTCGTAGTGAGAGCCAATGTATAGGAATAAACTCAATTTATTCCTCCAAATGTGATACAGTGTTATATTTTCGGTAAACAATGTCTCAGATTTATCTGTCACCCAACCAGATTGCTTTACATTCTTGGGCAGAGAGTTAGGTGTCTAGAAAGGTTAATTTAAGATAAGTTTGACACCTATATTGCTAAACGATTTGCTGATACTCTACTTGGCACAGCCTTCTCAAAGAATTTTGTTTGCAGCGCTTGTATTACAATGTGACAAATTCACAAAACAATCTGTGCTGGAATGTGCCAGACAAACTGTTAAGACTGAATTGATCAGGGAGCTTGTTAAAAAAATTATTTCCCTTGTTTTTCTCAATTGTGCAGCACTTTGGGTCAACTTCTGTTGCTTTTAAATGTGCTTTATAAATACATCTCGACTTGACTAACATTGGGATCTTTCAGAAGTACATGCAGAGCAGTAGGTGCTACACACAGCCAGAATTAACACAAGGTTTTATAAACGTACCCTCATTTTACTCTTAGGGCCCTTTTTCAAAAGTGCTGCAGCACTATGCCATAAGTCATAAACAATGGGCATGGCCATGAAGTTTTGTTTTTTTCATGAAAGCATGTGCTAAGTCATTGGTGGGTTTGGGGAAATCGGGCACGTAAGACCTTAATAAAGTCAAGTGCAATTCAAATTAATTACCCGTCTTCATGATAGTGAAATTCATAACGTCAAAAGTTTTCTACAACCCCATTTCCGAAAAAGTTGGGACAGTATGAAAAATGCTAATGAAAACAAAAAGGAGTGATTTGTAAATTATATTCACCCCTTGCTATATTGAAAGCACTACAACTACACATTATATGATGTTTTTCCTTGTGAATTTAATTGTTTTTTGAAAATGTACAGTAATTTCAAATCAGATGATTGCAACACGCTCCAAAAAAGTCGAGTGTTTACCACTGTGAAACTTCACCATTCTAATAACACTTATTACGGATTTGGGCACTGAAGACAAAGAAGTTTGTTAAGTTTAGAAAGTGGAATTTTCCCCCAATCATCCATTATGTAGGTCTTTAGCTGCACAATTGTACGGGGTCTTTGTTGCCATATGGTGTACATCATAATGCACCACACATTCTCAATTGGAGACTGCAGGCAGGCCAATCTAGCACCCACACTCTCTGCTTACACAGCCATGCACTTGAAATCCGGGCAGTATGTGGTTGGAAGTTGTCTTGCTGCAAAATGCCTCAACATCCCTGGAAAAGACGGTGCTGGATGGCAGTATATGTTGCTCCAAAATTTGTACATACCTGTCTGCATTCATGGTGTTCTCACAGATGTGCGATTTACCCATGCTATGGGCAGTGACACGCCTGGCCCATACAGACACTGGCTTTTGGACCTGACTCTAATAACAGCTTGGATGGCCCTTTTCCTCTTTGACCCAGATAATACGACAGCTTTGTTTTTCATAAACTTTTTTAAATGTGGACTCTTTAGTCCAAAAAACACAGTTCCACTGTTCTACTTTCCATCTAAGATGAGACCGAGCCCAGAGAAGTCGGCAGCGCTTCTGGACAGTGTTGATGTATGGCTTCTGCTTTGCATTGTATAGTCTTAATTTGCATCTGTGGATGCAGCGGCGAGTGGTGTTGACTAACAAAGGTTTACTAAAGTTATCCCAAGCCCATGTTCATGATATC
The DNA here is from genome assembly GCF_019703515.2 of Myxocyprinus asiaticus. NCBI lineage: Eukaryota > Metazoa > Chordata > Actinopteri > Cypriniformes > Catostomidae > Myxocyprinus > Myxocyprinus asiaticus. The sequence continues at coordinate 18,142,017 of NC_059352.1, forward strand.
TATTACAGATGAATGCTGTTTTTTAAGACAGTGACGTCTGAGGGATCGGAAATCACACGCATTCAGAAATGGTTTTCGTCTTGCCCTTTACGCACTGAGATTTGACCAGATTCCTTGAATCATTTAACTATATTGTGCACTGTAGAGGGTGAAATGCCCAAAATCCTTCCAGTTTGTCTTTGGGGAACATTGTTCTCAAAGTGCTGGACTATTTGCTGAAGCATCTGTTGGCAAAGTGACAAGTCTTGAATGATCTTTGCTCTAGGACTAGGCTGTTTTTGGAGGCTCCTTATAAACTATGAAACAATTGCCTTACCTGTTTAACATCTCCTGTTTCACATCACTTTGTAATTTCAAATCATCAAATTTTTATTAGTCTTAAATTACCTGTCTCAACCTTTTTGAAGCGTGTTGCAAGCATCTGATATGAAATTACTGTTCATTTTCAAAAAACAATGAAATTCACAAAGAAATTCCTCATATAATGTGTAGTTGTAGTGCTTTAAAAAAATGTATATATATATATATATATATATATATATATATATATATATATATATATATATATATATATAATATAAATAAATCACTCCTTTTTGTTTTTATTAGCATTTTTCATACTGTCCCAACTTTTTCGGAATTGGGATTGTATTTCACTCCCTACTCACATCATTTCTTCTAATGAGTTAAAGATTTAGCAGCTTCCCAAAAATGATTCATTGGCATTTGGAAATGTTTAGGCATTTCTGGAAACAAATAAAAAACAATGGTGTTCTGGTTTCTGAGTGACTGCTCCGTTGCCCTGCATAGCCAGTGACATTTCAAGGCTGCTAGAGGTAATCAGCACCTCTATGCCAAGATGCCAGATATTCCTCTTCATAGTAGTGTGGTGATATTATATGCTCAACTTCATTCTCTGATAATGTGCATTCAAGATATGTACAAGGCATGTGATCAAGCAAACAAATGGGCAAATTAGAATTACTGATCATTTGTCATGCACTTTGCATTAGAAAACCCTGTGTACTGTATACTGTAAAAAAAAAAAAAAAGAAAGAAACCAGGGATGCACCAAAATGAAAATTTTTGGTCATGAAGGATAAATAGCTATGTTGACTGATATGGAAAAAAATAATAATAATTATAATAATAATAATATATTATTATTAATATTAATATTATTATTATTATTATTTTGTACTTCTAGAACATTTTTGCACTTCTGTTTTCGCAAAACAACAGAACTCACATTTTACATGTATATACTGTATACTGTATGATAGAACATTACAAATTCATACTATGCATATGTTGGGCAATTCCACTGAAATGTCAACCACATCATGGAAAAATAAAAAGTTTATACCAAAGGGGAAAAAAAGCCTTTTTAATTCTGTATTATAGTGGTATAATCATGGATAGCGGAACGCATCAAAAACTAGGGGGGGGGGTGCATAATTTTAACTCATCGGACCATTACATTTCACATACAGAGATAGACATATCACACTTTACGTAGACTATACAAAACATTAAAAAATACTAAGATTAACGTGTGCTCCCTGAATGATAATAATGCATGTTTCTGGGGCCTGGGTAGCTCAGTGAGTAAAGACGCTGACTACCACCCCTGGAGTTCACGAGTTCGAATTCCAGGGTGTACTGAGTGACTCCAGCCAGGTATCCTAAGCAACCAAATTGGCCCGGTTGCTAGGGAGGGTAGAGTCACATGGGGTAACCTCCTTGTGGTTGCTATAATGTGGTTCGCTCTCCGTGGTGCGCGTGGTGAGTTGTCTGTGGAAGCCGCGGTGGATGGCGTGAAGCCTCCACACATGCTATGTCTCCGCGGTAACGTGCTCAACAAGCCACGTGATAAGATGCACGGGTTGACGGTCTCGGATGCAGAGGCAACTAAGATTCATCCTCCGCCACCCAGATTGAGGTGAGTCACTACGCCACCACGAGGACTTATAGCACATTGGGAATTGGGCATTCCAAATTGGGGAGAAAAAAATTCAAATAATAATGCATGTTTCAAGTTTAGGAAACCATCCACAGCAAAGGCAGATTCAGTTTTCTTGTTTAATGCCAGTCTTTTGGCTGCACAAAAGCAACAATAACTATGTGTGTTTTTTTTAATTTTTTTGCTAAAAAAGGTTTAACGCATCAAAATGTTTATCGATATAGCTAACGTAAATTACCGATAACATTTCCCAAGTGTTTTTTGTTTTTGTTTAGTTTTTTTGCTTAAAAAGGTTTAAGCAATTTTTTGTTTTATTTTTGCATTACAAAAACTATATCTTATTTGAAAAGTATAGAGTATAAGTGATTTAATTTTTAAAAATGTATATGCGTACTTCAATTACCTTTAAATAAGTGCTGTCTGAAAGTTCGCTCCATTGGCCATCCCAGGTGCCACCCCAAAATCTTCACTATTGGGGCTTTTCCACTGCACGGTACAGCTCGACTCGACTCTACTTGCTTTTTGGGGGTTTTCCACTGTGGATAGTACCTGGTACCTGATACTTTTTTTAGTACCACCTTGGTCGAGGTTCCAAGTGAGTCGAGACGATACTAAATGTGACGTCAAAACCGTTTTTACAACGATCACATCTGTTTATGGCGGTTATTGCATTAAAATAAGAACAAGAAAGAATAAAAATGTTAATTACCCTTCCACATATTGTGGTTATTATTATTTCTGGATTGCACATTTAAATTCAGAGTTTTTAGAAAGTGTGTTGCTAATTAATTATAAATCAACCATCGGTTTTTCATATCAGCATATTCATGCTTTATAACCGGTATGCCCATGGTTTTATTTTGGTCAATAATTGGGCGATAAATATTGGCAGCTGATGCATCAGTGCAAGCTTAAATACAGTTCCCTATCTGTCACTCACTCGACGTTGTGTCGACGTAGTGACACTAGGGGTCAATCTTGGGAGCCCGAAACACCTCTGGTCTTTGCATACCACCCCCCTTGAACATACGGGTATAAAAGGAGCTGGTATGCAACCACTCATTCAGGTTTTGTGCTGAGGAGCCGAACGGTCAATGCTCACTGAGCTGAATTCCCACGGCTGTTCATTCACCTCTGCTGGATCTGATGGTGCATTTCAGCAGCTTCTCTTCACTGGGGGCAATTTGGGGACACCAATGGGACCACCTCTGCTGGGTATCCCCCCACGGACCTCCCATTCCCCAGCACACTCATCTGCCCCAATCGGGCTTCTGGATGAGTCCGCCGGCTCGTCTCACAGCAAGTTCGACCTCTTGTTCGGAGCACGCGAAGGTGATGAGCTCTCGAGTGCAGCATCGGAGAGCGGGCTCGTCCAGTCGGACGCAGAAGCCTCAGCTGGGCTCCCCCCCTCAGGTACAGTCGCCCAGTCACAGGCTGATGCGGAGATGACGGACATGATTTCCCGGGCAGCCACGAACGTCGGGCTAGAGTGGAACCCTCCGCTCTCCCCTGAACCCTTGCGGCTCAATTATTGGTTCCTGGGCTCACGGCACTGCTCACATCCATGCCCCGCCCCAGTTCCTTTCTTCCCGGAAGTGCACAAGGAGCTGACAAGGTCGTGGGAGGCACCTTTTACTGCCTGATCCCAATCTTTCAGCTCCCCCGCCCTCACTACCCTCAATGGTGGGGCGGCCAAGGGCTATTCGTGATTTCCCCGGTGGATAAGGCGCTCGCAGTGCACCTATGCCTGCAGAGAACCACCACCTGGTGCGGGTGCCCAAAGCTCCCGTCCAAGGCGTGTAGGTTTACATCATCCCTGACGGCCAAAGCCTACAGTGCCGCTGGACAAGCCGCCTCCGCCCTGCACGCCATGGCTCTCCTGCAAGTCCACCAAGCCAAGGCGCTAAAGGAACTGCACGAGAGTAGTTCCGCCCCAGGATTGATGCAGGAGCTGCACTCAGCAACCGACCTCGCTCTCCAGGTGACAAAGGTCACGGTGCGGTCTCTCAGGTGGGCGTTGTCCAAGTCGCTGCGAGCCACTAACATCCCGTGCGACCTCAACACTACAGCCAGATGGTGGACACTACAGCGGACGTGCTGTCACGACAGGTTACCCTCAGGAGAGAGTGGAGACTCCACCCTCAGGTGGTCCATTTTATTTAGAGTCGATTCGGGCAGGCACAGGTAGACCTGTTCGCTTCCCAAGAATCCTCCCACTGCCCGCTCTGGTACGCCCTGACCGAGGCACCTCTCGGTATAGACACGCTGGCACACAGCTGGCCCCCTGGACTATGCAAATATGCATTTCCCCCAGTGAGCCTACTTGCACAGACCCTGTGCAAGGTCAGGGAGGACGAGGAGCAGGTTGTCCTGGTAGCACCCTACTGGCCCACCCAGACATGGTTCTCGGACCTCACACTCCTCGCAACAGCCCCCCCCCCGGTGAATTCCCCTGAGGAAGGACCTACTTTCTCAGGGGCGGGGCACCATCTGGCATCCGCAACCAGACCTCTGGAATCTCCATGTCTGGCCCCTGGATGGGATGCGGAAGACCTAAGCGGTCTACCACCTGTGGTGGTAGACATGATCACTCAGGCTTGGGCCCCCTCTACGAGGCGCCTGTATGCCTTGAACTGGTGTCTGTTCGCTAAGTGGTGTTCTTCCCGATGCGAAGACCCCCAGAGATGTGCAGTCGAGTCAGTGCTTTCCTTCCTGCAGGAGAGGTTGGAAGGGTGGCTGTCCCCCTCCACCTTGAAGGTGAATGTAGCCGCTATAGCGGCACACCACGACACAGTGGACGGTAAGTAATTAGGGAAGCACGACCTGATTATCGGGTTCCTGAGAGGTGCCAGGAGGTTGAATCCCTTCAGACCGTGCCTCATTGCCTCATGGGACCTCCCTGTAGTTCTTCAGGGTTTACGGAGAGCCCCCTTTGAGCCCCTGCAGTCAGCTGAGCTTAAGGCACTCTCTTTAAAGACTGCAAGCGTTCTCTGTCAGCGAAACATGCCTGGAGTTCACGTGATCCTGAGACCCCGACCGGGCTATGTGCCCAAGGTTCCCACAACCCCTTTTAGGGATCAGGTGGTGAACCTGCAAGCGTTGCCCCAGGAGGAGGCAGACCCAGCCCTGACGTTGCTGTGTCCGCTGCGTGCTTTATGCATCTATTTGGATTGCACCCAGAGCTTTAGAGTGTCTGAGCAGCTCTTTGTCTGCTTTGGTGGACAGCGGAAAGGAAGCGCTGTCTCCAAGCAGAGGATCGCCCACTTGGTCATTGATGCCATAGCAATGGCATATCACGCTCAGGACGGTGCCGCCCCCGGCAGGGCTACGAGCCCATTCTACCAGGAGTGTGGCGGCCTCCTGGGCCTTGACCAGTGGCGCCTCTCTAACAGACATTTGTAGAGCAGTGGGCTGGGCAACACCCAACACCTTTGCAAGGTTCTACAATCTCCGGGTGGAACCGGTTTCGTCCCGTGTAGTGGCAGGCACAAGCAGGTAAGTCCGGGACAGCTGGACGGGTGTATCACTTGCACATAGCGCCTTTCACCTCCCCTGACCTGAAGACGTGCGCTGTTGACTCCCAGTAGTGTTCACAAACTGTGTTCCATGGATGATTCCTCGACACAACGTCGAGTGAGTGACAGATAGGGAACATCCTGGTTACTTGTGTAACCTCCGTTCCCTGATGGAGGGAACGAGACGTTGTGTCCCTCCTGCCACAACGCATGACTACCCGCTGAAATGGCCGGGACCTTGTCTCGGCTCCTCAGCACAAAACCTGAATGAGTGGTTGCATACCAGCTCCTTTTATACCCGTATGTTCGGGGGAGTGGTATGCAAATACCACTCGCCAATTTTCATTTGCCTTTTTTCAAAGACCAGAGGTGTTTCGGGCTCCCAAGAGTGACCCCTAGTGTCACTACAACGACACAACGTCTCGTTCCCTCCATCAGGGAATGGAGGTTACGCAAGCAACCAGGACATTTTCTTTCCTGTGTTCACATATTTCCTGTTGAAACCAGAAGTTGCAGGTGCAGGACATTCTCTCTCTAGAGAGCATTTGATTGTAAAAATATACAAAGTGTAGTGCAAGATGAGTCATCACCATTTCCCTGAAAAAATAAAAAAAATAAAGACACACACACTCACTCATGTATACACTCACCAACAACTTTATTACAGTAGGTAATCCTGTACAGCCTCGTATTCATGCGACTATCTAATCAGTCAATCGTGTGGCAGCAGTGCAATGCATAAAATCATGCAGATACAGGTCAGTAGCTTCAGTTAATGTTCACATCAACCATCAGAATGGGGAAAAATGTGATCTCAGTGATTATGACCGTGGCATGATTGTTGGTGCCAGACAGGCTGGTTTGAGTATTTCTGTAACTGCTGATCTCCTGGGATTTTCACGCACAACAGTCTCTAAAGTATACTCAGAATGGTGCCAAAAACAAAAAAACATCCAGTGAGCGGCAGTTCTGCAGAAACAAATGCCTTGTTGATGAGAGAGGTCAACGAAGAATGGCCAGACTGGTTTGAGCTGACAGAAAGGCTATGGTAGCTCAGATAACCACTCTGTACAGAATAGCATCTCAGAATGCACAAAGTGTCAAACCTTGAGGCGAATGGGCTACAACAGCAGAAGACCATGTCGGTTTCCACTTCTGTCAGCCAAGAACAGAACACTGATTTTGATGGCAAGGGGCCATTAGGTTTCATTGCTGCCTTAAAGTTTTAGGTACAATTAAAATTGTGCCAAAGTTACAACTGGCTGTGGTAAGCTTTTTGCCACCACTTTTAATTTAATTACTAAGGCCTCCGAGAAACTCATAAAAAAAACAATGATAAGGCAAGTAGAAATGACAAATTGTTCAATGGAGATAAGCTGTTTAAGCAAATGTAATGATGAAAAAAAAAAACTTTTAAAGTGTGCAATGAAACTTTTTCCTGTCATCTGACCTCTAGTCAGTTTTATCGCAATGAGAATATAATATAATAGTGATTCTAATGCAAAGATTGATAGCTGGTCCTGTATTCGGTATTTATTATAATGTATGTAACATTTGTTATCTTAAATTGAAAACAATGGCTATTTGTCTATTTCTCTTTCAAACTGACTTGTGTGGTGAAAACAGTGACAGAAGAAATCTGATCATGAACAGGATAAATTGCATGTACTTTCCATATATGATTGAGATGCTGGAAATAAAGAGATTTAATACACAGATCACATGAGGGTTTGCCTGATATGTTCCAACAATTGATTATGTCACTTGTGCATAAAAAATAAATAAAATAAATTTTCAAACAAAGGTTTGAAATTACATACAGATTTTACTGTAAAATGGTTGTCAATTCTAGAACATTATTACAGAGGTGTGCAGACAAGCAACCAACTGACCATCCTTTACCGGAGTTCTTCAAGTGTACAAATGGGGGGAAATAATGAATTACTATGATGGACAAATGTGTGATTACGAAATATGAGCAAATATATTACGACACATGATTATTCTTAAATATAAGCTCTACAGGTACAGTGCAATATAGTATGATCAATGAAGAATCAAATTCATTGATGTAATGTTCTAATCTAAAGCTTACTATTATTCATTCACACATAAACTAATACTTAAATTGAGCAGGGTTTTAATCCTATATATCCTGTGTATTTGCATAGATTTAGCTGTTTAAAAAAAACAAAAAACATTTGTGGGCTTAATAGTAATGGGAAAAATGTATGTTTTGCCACTGATTTAATTTAAGAACTTTTTAATACTTCATATCGCTGGTAGGTTTCATAAGAAATGATGAATTACGCTCAGTGCTGAAATAGTCGTATTAAAAAACCGAATGAATGGCTGATTAAAACACAGGCTATCTAATGCATCACTGATTACATAGATTTTCTTATGGCAATCAGAAAGAATCTTTTTTTTTTTTTTTTTTGGTGGAAAAAAGCGACTGAGCACAGTGCTGAAATAAACAAAAAACATGGTAAAATAAGGGTAATACTTTTTATACAGCCTGTGTATAATTAAGCAATATAATATGTGCAAGTGTTGTACTGCTGATATTCACAATATAACAAATGCTGATGTGTAATCAGTATTTAATGCACTATAGTCTTAAAGGGTAAGGTGACTAAGTAAGGTGCCCATGTATTATAACTGTGGTCATTTATGTGAACATGAATGCATTATAATGTATTAAGAATAGAATTATAATGCAATATCCTGTATATAGGCTTCATAGAAAGTATGACCCAAATATGTTTTGTGTAAATTGCAAACTTTTGGACATTACAACCATAGAATAAACTTGGTAAATCCAAATAATATGTTATATCATCATATATGTTATATCACATCCTCTTTATGAAAGCTGAATTTCCATACAGGTCTACAATAAGAGGAATAAAATAAATAACAGTTGAAGTAAACTGAAATAACACAACTGAACAATTTTGTGACTTATAGTAGCTAATTAAATGCAGACTATGATGTCTCATTATTCAGGGATACATACAAGCAGGTGCTTCAATTGCTACATAATTCTATTATTTTAGATAATCTGAATGTGCTTTATGATGCAAGTGATATAAAGTACATTAATTTGATTAATTCTAAAATGCTAATATTTCAGCATTTATTGGGGGCCACAGAGGATCCCTTTCAGAAGATGCCTCAAAAATGAATATACTGCAATTCAAACTGTGCATCCATAAACATACTGTTGTGGCCCTCATTAAAGAATATAAGCAGACATTCACATTAAAAAAGAAAGTTTTTGGCAAATATAAACAGGCTTTCCAACACCTCTCACTCACCACATTTGTAACATTATTACAAAGTAGAAGTAGCACCATGAAGCAGTGTGATACACTGATGACAGCCTGTAAGAATACAGTAGATTATCAGATGTTCCCATGGTTTATCATCTCTGTACCTCTCCATCATTGTTTAGTTGAATGTAAAGCTTAGTTTTTCAGGGTGGACCAGGTCTATAAGCAGACTAAGTCTTTATCAATCCTTGCAAGAAGAATCAAGGTGTCATTCAAAACACACAAACACATCCACACATATACACAGATACACACAGAGTCTCTTCTGGTCTCTGGTATGGAGGGCAAGCTTAGGTGTTCTGATGTGAGTTGCAAGCAGGTAACACATGCCTATTGTGCAGGTCATCAGCATCATGGGGAAGCCTAACCTGTAAAATGGAGCACAGTGTGAATTCTAATTCAAAGTCCTACCAAGTCAAAAATGTAAACTTTTTTTATGTTTGTGAATCCTACTATGTTTGATGGGAAAATTCAATTGCTTCAAGACCTAGTAAGCTGCCTACTGCCTACATGCTATCCATCATGGAACCACATAAGCGACCAATTTGCTCTACATAGGCAGTGACTTTATGCAGCACACAAATAGCATTTTTTTAAAGAAGACTCAACTCACGATTGATTTAAGTAGTTTAGCTGTTCAGAGTTTGATGTTAGCGTGTTGCTAAGTTAATAGTCTACTGTGAAACTCTAATAAACATAAAAATACATGTTAAATTATGATTTTTTTATTTCACTGAAGTATTTTTATAGATATTTTTCAGTATTACTCCTTGTCTTCACTGTGCCCGCCTGTTGATGCGATGGGACGTAATGGTTTGAGGCTGTCTACACTGGATGTGTCGACATGAACGTTCTAAACTGTTTGTTTGTGTTGTCTGCAGTTATAGCACAAGCACGTGCAGTGCAAAATGGCACTATTGCTTTTGACGCGACGCTTGCGTCCTGTGAAGACAGGGTGTTAAACTGACAGTGCTGGGTAGTAACGGATTACATGTAATCTGGGTTACATAATCAGATTTCAAAAATCAAGTACCTGTAATTAGATTCAATTACATTTTAAAATACTAGTAATCAGATTACAGTTACTTTTATGGATTACATGATTACATATTAATAACGTTTAAGTGTTTTTGTAACATTTATTTACAAATATGACTGGTCTGATCTGTTTTTATCACACATGGATGGTGTTTGTAATGGCGAAATTGCCAGAGAAAGACCATGTTTGTTTTACCCTTCCCTGGGCACGTCCATAACTCTAGAAACTCTCCACTAAAAAAATTACAGATTAAACACAATCATGTTCTGAATCTGTCATTGATGGAGGGCCTAAAGCTCTATCAGCATAACAGAGAAACATGCAACTCCCTTCATATTTTTACACTGTGTAAAATACATTTATGATCCATGGTTCTGAATTTCTGGACAAAAGCACAATTTAAACGATTAGACTATGCCTTCTCATGACGAATAATTATGCAAGGAACAAAATACTGCTGATATATAACTGTGAAATACTATGTCTACATCAAATGCAGTGACCTTTGCTTATTATTGATTCTAAAAGTCTGGACCAAAAAAAATAAATAAATAAATTAAATCATGGATGACAATAGTCTAAATAAAAATTCACACTATCTTTGTCTGCCTTTTTTGACTAAACATATATACAGTATCAGTTAAAATGTGTTTCATGACCCTGTAAGTGCCTATTTTATTTCACTCATTAACAGAAAAATAGCAAGTAAATGACAAAAAAAGAAATTCAGTAGCAATTCTTATATTTTGGTTCATTATGTAAGTATTCTTAAATGCATTTAAGCAACATTATGTTTATGATTTATTTTTTTCACTGAGCTTGTTGCAAAACATTCTGGGATTGCCCTCACTGTTAAGAGAGCTCAACTGGTAGAGCATAACACTTGCAACGCCAAGATCATGCGTTCGATTCCCAGGGAACACAAACTGATAAAATGTATACTCTGAATGCACTGTAAGTCGCTTTGGACAAAAGCTTCTGCCAAAAACGTAAATGTAAAGACTTTGTGTCAGGAGTGGACACAAAAAACGTAAAATTATGTTATCATTTACTCATTATATTGTTTCAAACCCACTTACTTTTTTGTATGGAAAACAAAAAAGTTATCTAGTAGAATGTATAAGCTGCTCTTTTCCATGCAATGACAGTGAATGGTGACCACAGCTGTCATGGTATAAAAAAAGCAGCTTGAGTATTCTGCTAAATATCTCCTTTTGTGTTATCCATAAGCAAAAAATTTATATGGGTTTAAATTTGCACAAGGGTGCGTAAATTATAACAGAATTTAAATATTTCGGTGAATTATCTCTATAGGCAGCTCACAAGGTTATGGAACAGAGCAAATATGTTTTTTGGGGGACAAAAATATGCCTCAATGATGAGTCATGAGTCATGCTTGTGTTTGCATTTTCTGTTATGGCAGACTGGAACACAGTTATTCTTGTGTCCCACTAAAAGTTCATTCCTCGACTTTTCCCAATCACAAAAATCACTCTTTATTTCACCCCCACTCTTTCGTTGTTGCTCTGTCTATCAACTCCGAGCAGTTCCACATTATTCCCACTCTGCGGTGTGTTTATGTGTGTTTGTGTGTGCGGGATTCGATTCCGAACAGCAGGGGTCTCAGTGGTCTCCTGCTGAGGTGCATTGTTTTCACATTACCCGCTCCATCGAAGTGGTATAACAGTGTGAATCTTTAAACATTATGGCAAATAATCAAAAAGCAAGGGACAACAGTATTAAAGTATGATCTCTAGGCATTAACAGTGAAGTCAAATGCTGGCGACACAACAGACTAATGATACCTGTCCCCCCATTTAGTTTAAGCTGCTTTCCTCAGCCTCTGCAAACCCGTCAACTCTCAGAGACATGTGGAACATCCTTTATATGCTCACTTGTAAAAACATCCATCTGGAGAGTGGAATTACCATTGTAATTACTACTGGACGCTGGCCTAATCTTCACACTTTATTGGCATGAATCAGTATATTTCTAAACCTATAGTTCAACATGCTGCATCTCATCTAACCATGAGGATTATACTGCATGCCACTACCCATCCAACCTCCCATGTTATATACGATGCATTGTATGTGTCCTGGTGTGACTCAAATGATCATGTGTTGAATGTGGACAAGATGGAGGAGATGACAACTGACTCTAAAGGAATAGGGGTCCACACTGCCCCTAAAGGAAAAACGCAATAGCTACACACAGGAAGTGTACCCCAAATGGAACAGAATGCAGGGGCAAGTTCAATCTCAAAACCGTTTTGCTATGGTTTCCGGATTGAACGACATGTGAAACAGTGTGCAACGGGCTTTGAGGTACGTTTTCTCTCGTTTGGTGGGTGTGTCAGAGGTGTTACCCAATCAGCAGCGATGTGTATATAAACCCTGCCTAAAGTCCTTTACAAATGTGTCCACTGCAGCTTGGTGTTTGCATCAATTGAAGACATTAGAAGAAATGTTTGCCTTGTCATCCTGAAATGCGAGACAAATGTTGGATCACCATAATTAGGAACCACAGTTTACACATATCCCTTCACTCGATTGGGATGTTCTCTGCTATTCTGGATGGCAAGGGCAGTGACTGTAACATCGAGCGTATTTTGTAGTATTAAAAATGTATTCAAACTGATTTCATCAGGCTCCGAAAATTCTTCGAAAAGGATGCAAAGAATGGCCTTCTCAGCTGCCATAATTGCAACGCTTGCGTAACACAACAGCAACGTACACAACGCACCACAATTTACATTTAAATAAATGTTTTGCTACGTTTTGTCGGGGCTGAATGTGCCCCAGGTGTCTCGAGATGTGTTTTTAAAAGTTTTAAAAACTTAGCTCAAGACACTGAAAAAAACAGTGAGACACTGCACAATGTTTAAAGACTTCCATCTAGTGCATGTGAACAGCTATGATCTTGTCCTGTGACAGACTAGTTTGGCTCAACTATTCTCACATTCAGAGAAAACAGATTGAGACTATTTTATAATCTGAATAATCAAAAACCTTTGAAGCCATTTTTCTCAGTGGGGCTAAAATAATGTATTCACAATGAATTGTGTATGTGGATGGTTAAATGTATTTTGATGCAGGCAGGGGCGTAGAATACGCAGGGGATGCAGGGGACATGTCCCCCTCACTTTCAATAAAACCACAGTTCATCCCCCTCACTTTTTCACAAGGCAGATGTGTTTACGCTTTGTCTTTCATACAGCAAATGTCTAAATGTGTAAATGCAAAAGTTAAAATTCACTTGTCAATCATGTAATTAATTCAGTAAAAAAAATAATTTATCGATGGAGAGTCTTAAAATATATATTTTATATATTTATTTTCGTCTTGCGCTAATCATTCTGTCCCCCTCACTTTTGAAATGACTGCTACGCCCCTGGATGCAGGTTGTGTTTTGCATATAATATTTTTATGGACTGATGCTGCTGTTACTGATTTAAAACCATGTTTCCATGTCCACATGTTTCACAAATCCAAGTAAAATTTCCTGTAAAGAGACTAATAAAAGAATATTCTATATTACAAATTTGAACTAAGAAATGTGTATGGATGGACCATTAAGTACAGGAATCAAAAGACTGTAAAGAGAAAGGCGACAATGGACAATAGCACCAATCACACATACCAAAAACTATATTTATTTTTTTTTCAAAACAATGGCAATCTCTGCCGAACTTTCTTTGAGCTATAATCAAGGGATGTAACAATGAGAGAGGAATTATTGTCATCACCACATCCATCCATCCTACTGTCTACTAAGCAGACCAGAAAACGAAGTCCCCACTCTCCATTCCACATATCACACCAAAAACCACATGCAACTTTAATCATTTCTGTTCTGCTTACACCAATACTTCACAAAAGTATAGAGTCCGGATGGATTCTGGAATGAATGAAGTGAGAGATTCTGAGAGGACCGAGCACTTGTGAGGATGAAAGCCCTGGACATTCATTTAGGCCAAGCGAATACCTACAGCAGCCCAGTTGATATTGACTGAGTGCATGGGTAAATACTGGGGCATTGGGGCAAAGATAGATCAAAAAGTTCAGAACAGAAAGTGGCCACTGACTGAGATAGAAAGAGAGGCAGATGGAGAGAAAACAAATGGATGATAAAAAGAGTGAACAAGTCACTTAATAAACAAAATGGAGAAAGAGCGAAAGGAGCTGTGTTTTGGGGGAACAAGTTACAAGTAACACAAGTTAGGTAATAAGATGACTTTCTACGTTAAGAGTAATGTAACACGTTACTTGTTAAAAAAAATAATAATAATAATATCAAGTTACAAATTACATTTTAGACACAATATTTAGATTTTTCCTCCACTAACAAAAATAGTTCCAAACCTCTCCATTGCATCCAAGCATTGTAGGAGTAGTATATGTGTGAGCATGATGGGTATTGTACTCTAGTTTTAGAAATTGTGTGTCATGCTTATCAGTGATGTACAGAGCCTGACAAATTTTTCTTTCAGCCCACTCTGAGATTTATGTTTTAAAACTCTAAAGTACTGCAAGAAAATAAATAAAAGTGCTTCAGTGGAATCCAACTGTGTTCATTATTTGTAGATGACAAAATAATAAAATTTTGGTGTTGCCTCAAAACAGCGATGGATTTGCTCTGCCCAGGAGCTTACAAGTACAGCCAATATAAACTTTGCAGTTGGCCATTGTCTTGAAAATCAAGTTGGATAAGCACAAAAAAAAAAAAAAAAAAAAAAAACAGCATTAAGCCATTTTTGACAAAAATTTAACATTTGGGAGCATAATAAATTGTTTCCCGCGATTGTGATTCCTGTAAAATGCACATTTTCATATAGAATATATTTTTTGACTTTATTTGAAGTGTAAAAACTAGGGCTGTCAATTGAATGGGTTAATTCAGTGTGATTAATAATAATAGAAAAAAATATTTGTTAAAAAATTTATGCAATTAATCATGTTCCAGGAATGTAGGGAATGCACAGTTGTACGTACAAACAACATTCAGCCTTGTTTGACACTGAGAACATGTTCAAACACAGCTGGTTGAGCACAATTCCAAATGCAGGGATGACAAGATGTGTTTTTCTAAGTTTCAAGCTGTTTAACTTTACACAGTAACATAAAAACACTGTGATTATGATGCAAAGTGAGATGCTCCAAAAGTGTCCATCTGACGCATGTGTATGATTGACAGATCCTTAGAATAGCCCTTATAATAAATCTATCTCTGACAAATTGACAAATTTTATTGCAAAATGTATTGTTGTGGACTGTAGGCCAATAACAGGCTTATGTTCATTAATATGTAAATAAACAATGTATTGCCTTCTAAAGCAACTTTTTATATTGTCTTATCAATGCTTTACTCGTCTGCCACAATAATGTAATGCATTTAAATGATCTGACTTATTATATTTATAGTATATATTATATTTATATTTATTTAAATAACTATTTATAATTATTAAATCATTATATATTGAATTATTGTTATTTGACTGCCTTTTTAGCAAATATTTATATATTTGATTAATTCGTTAATTGGCATATCATGTAATTAATTAGATTACAAATGTTATAGATGTACAGCCCTAGTAAAAACATCCCTAAAAACATTTTACATTGCTTTTTATTAAAATAGCTAAATGATTTTCCCAATTTTCCTTCTCTGTAAAAAGTTTTATCCGAATAGCAAAATGCGTAAATAAATTCAGACTAAACTATTCTGTCCAGCTCAACCACACATCGGTGTCCGCTGTGTGTGGCTTCCCATACAGCTCATTGCTGAAAAAAACCCCCCAAAAAACGGGTACTTGACAATGAGGAACGATTACTGCAAGAGGTGCGAATGACTTCATTGCGAATGACGTCAATATTTCTAAAACAGCTAAAGAAATGCCAATGTTGGCATGCATGCCTAAGGTTAACAACCCCTGGTGTACCATATTTGTCACTGCATTCAAACTATACCGCAGCAATTAACACTTATTAAAAGCAAAATATAGAGTAACACTTCCAAGCAAAGCAGCACATCCACTCTGGACGAGAGAGTCTCAGGCAGCTGATGGTAAGAAAAGTGATGCAAAAGTAACTGAGTAATTTGTTACTTTTTATAAAAGGCAATGATAAAATGTGTTACTTTTTATAATAAGAAATGTAATGTATTAACATGTTACTTTTTAAATGTTACATTCCCCAACACTGGCTGTCAGATCACAGAAATCTAGACAGGAAATTGAACAGAATTGGAGAAAGACTATCCCACGTCCAACTTGAAGGTCATTCAGCAATTGCCTGTCCTCCAATTCATCTCTTTCCTCTTAAATTAGATTATTGGAAAGCACATATATTAAGGCTGATTATGTAAGTCTATGGCAAAGAACACAGCTGGTCCAGTGTACAGACCAGGTGTTCAGTATCCAGAAGGCAGGTGGTGAGGCTAAATGCTGGATTACTGAGGAAACAGGTGTGTATTATCTGTAAGGCGTTTGTGTGACATACATTAAAGCAGGTGTGCATACCTCAGGTGTGAAGGCAGGTCAACCAGCTAATGCACAATGTGTGTGATGTGAATGATGCCAGGTGTCTGATTCATACGTAGTGAAGTGGACAAATCGATGTGCACCAAAACACTGAGTATCAAGGGCATGAGATGTAGAATCTGAAAAGCGGTTCCACATGCACTTTGTTAAAATCAGGCTGAATAAATGGTGCATTAATGGTATTCAGTACTGCATAAGCCATCATAAAGAAATATACAGAGTTCAATACAAGTTAAGCTCATTTGTGGCATAATGCTGAATACAACAAAAAATAATAATTTCGACTCATCCCTCCTTTTCTTTAAAAAAAAAAAGCACACATCTGGGTTACTGTGAAGCACTTACAATGGAAGTTAATGGGGCCAAATTTTGGAGTGTTTGAAGGCAGAAATGTGAAGCTTATAATATAAAATTGGATATAAATTTAGACATAAAGATAAGAAAGTGATGTTATCACACTAAAATAATTTTAACATGCCTATTGATTACGTCTTGCGACTATACTTTTTTGTATTTTAACGATTGGCCCCATTCACTTACATTGTAAGTACCTCACTGTAACCCAGATCTTTATTTTTTATATATATATATATATTTTAAAAGAGGCACAAGTCTAAATACATTTTTATACGGTAATAATAATTATAATAATAAAGTTTATTTTTATATAGTGCAATTAAAGGTTTGCTTCTCAAGGCGCTAAAAAAGGGTCAAGTAAAAGCCCTTTTAAAGATTTTTTTTATTTTTTTTTATTGGTTTTCAACATTATGCCACGCAGGCTGTCGATTAAGCTTAAAGGTATAGTTTACCCAAAAATGATCATTCTCTCATCATTTACAAACCCTTATGTCATCTCAAACTTGTATGAGTCTCTTTCTTCCGCAGAACACAGAGGAAGATATTTTGATGGAGATCTCTGAGATCTCTTGATGTCTGTTTGTCCGATATGATGTCAGTCTCTTGGCATGATCATGATTTCAAGTTCAATTACACTTCCTAGTGTTTGACCTATGCGCAGAACTCTTGATGGCACTAAGGAAGTGTAATCGAGCTTGAAATCATGATCTTGCCTAGAGACTGCAATGGCAAGATGTATAGTAAAAAAGTTAAATTTCAGTCTGCTCTTTCCCAAAACTGATTGGATTGCTTTAGAAGACATGGATTAAACCACTGGAGTTTTATGGTTTTACCTTTATGCTGCTTTATGTCCTTTTTGGAGCATGAAAATTTGGTCACCATTCACTTGCATTGTATGGACAAACAGACATCATATCTCCATTAAAATATCTTTGTTTGTGTTCTGCAGAAGAAAGAAAGTCATACGTGTTTGAGACGACGTAAGAGTGAGTTGATGAGAGAATTATAATTTTTGGATGAATTAATCCTTTAACTTGTATTGATCCCAGAATATTCCTTTAAAATGACATTATTCAATACGGTTCAATTCAGTTCAATTCAATTCAATGTAATTGTATAGCACTTTTCAATACATATTTTTCCATTTGTTTTTTCTCCCCTTTTCTCCCAATTTGGAATGCCCAATTCCCACTACTTAGTAGGTCCTCGTGGTGGCGCGGTTACTCACCTCAATCCGGGTGGTGGAGGACAAGTCTCAGTTGCCTCTGCTTATGAGACAGTCAATCCAAACATCTTATCATGAGGCACTACAGCAACCTGTCAAACACCTTGCTCAAGGGCACAACGGTTGCAGCTCATTACTTGTTCCTTTCTGGGGTGCAAACCTACAACCTTTCAATTACAATCCCATCTTTTAAACCGCAAAGCCACACCACTCATATTCATGACCTTGGGGAAAAAAATCTGCTTTGAGTTAATGGAAAAATACATGATTTGATCAAATTCCATCCTTCCCTGCTCAAGGCTATCAGCTACATGCCACATTTTGTTGATGAAAAATGACCTACACATCTTAAACTTGTGATATGATGTCAGATCAGAACAGCTATCTTCCCGAATCTCTCACCCACTGTCACTCCAAAATTGCTGATGTACACAAGATTTCCTTACAACTGTGAAAACCCATTTCATGTGGAACAGAGAGTGCAAGAACACCCATCTTACAGTAGCTGGAGCAAAACAGTGGAAAGCTTAAGGTCATTCCTGAGCTTTATTAGGACTGATATTTCAGACATTATTATGAAGGTCAACATTGCCATCATTCAGTACTCTCCAATAGGGACACAGCAGATGGTTTGTAATTTGCCCATTCACCATAATCTGTTCGGGGGCACATGCTTTATTTCTGAAGGCCAAAGTGGCTTGGCAAAGCACTGAGAACGTCCATGTCATCCAAGCTCTGGGTTTGTTTGTACAAAAGGCCATGATTACCCATGGTTACACACACACACACTGCTTCTCTTCCCTGTGTAAGCACAGAAATTGTAAGTATATTCACCAACAGATGGGGGAAAGAGACTGATTGGAAGTGGAAAACAGGATGATCATTTCTAAATATGAAAAGGATAAAGGAAAGGAACGGTTTCTACATGTATAGTGTATATACACTGGTGGCCAGAAGTTTGGAATAATGTACAGATTTTGCTGTTTCAGAAGGAAATTGGTACTTTATTTCACCAAAGTGGCATTCAACTGATCACAAAGTATAGTCAGGACATTACTGATGTAAAAAAACAGCTCCATCACTATTTGAAAAAATTCATTTTTGATCAAATCTAGACAGGCCTCTTTTCCAGCAGCCATCAATCCAACACCTTATCCTTGAGTAATCATGCTAAATTGCTAATTTGGTACTAGAAAACCTCTTGCCATTATATTAAACACAGCTGAAAGCTATTTGGTTCGTTAAATGAAGCTTAGCATTGTGTTTGTTTTTGAGCTGCCACAGTATGCAATAGACTGGCATGTCTTAACCCTCTGGGGTCGACGGACGCGCCGGCGTGTCCTGCTGGATTTTTTCCTCATAACAGCAGAAACAACTTAAAATACTCCGTCATTTTTGGGCATACAGATAAGTGTAAGACATCATTAGAGACTTTAAAGGGTCTACTTTTATTTGTGTACACACAATAATAACAAAACCTTGCGCTTTTGTAAAATAAAGAAAATAAACAGGGTGCGCTTTCAGCCGTCTCTGTCTCTGCGAGCATCTTTCTGAAACACGTCACAAAAATGAACTGAAACTCCGCGAATATTTATCACACAAACATGAAACATATGTCTAAAGAAAGCTTAAAATATCTACTTTTAAATAAAATAATTCAAATTTAAAACAAATATTCTCCTGCAATGTAATCTGTATGAAACAAAGTGATGTACAGTTTCTATGGGCTCAACTAATTATCCCTAATGTGATCCCACCCACCAGCGAAACGCGCTATTCATACGGTAATGTGCTGAGGCGATCAATGCAAATGTAAACGCCCCCAACAGTGCCTTAAAAAGCATCAAGTTCATTCACTTTTCTGCACGTTTGGAAGATGGCACGCTACACCGGTGAGGAAGCACCTGGATAGTGACGAAGAGTTCACATTTTCCTCAGAAGAAGAGCGGGAATCCGACGATGAACGTTTGCATTTTGAAGAGCGACTTGATCCAGCCGAGGATACAATTTCGGATGAGTCAGTTCTTTAGTTTTACTTACATATTAGTTGACATACTATTTTATATAAACATGTACATATTTTACTATTTGGACAATTTCCAGACTTGCCAGCCAGGATTCAGAGTATTGAAATTTGAAATATGTCCTAATAGGCAAGTTTTAGTTACATTTAAATGTTGTTTCGGCTAAAGCAGGTATTTAAATTGTATGCTGTATGATATAAATATGATATGTAATATGATATAAAAATAATATGAATATTTAGATTATATTTTAACTAGTGTTTATGCTGTCTCATTATCATCAACAAAGCTTGTGCTTGCAAATATCTGTTTGGGTGTAAATGTGTAAAATGTGCTGTAAATATGCCCATATTAGAAAATCAGCATATTAGAATGATTTCTGAAGGATCATGTGACACTGAAGTCGGCATTAATGATGCTGAAAATTCAGCTTTGATCACAGGAATAAATTGCATTTTACAATATATTCAAATAGAAAACAGTTATTTTAAATTGTAAAAATATTTCACAATATCACTGTTTTTGCTGTATTTCGGATCAAATAAATGCAGCCTTGGTGAGCAGAAGAGACTTCTTTTAAAAACATTAAAAAATATTACAGATCTAAAAACTTTTAAACGGTAGCGTAGGCCTAAAGTTTTAAGTCTTTATGTAAAGAAAATGAATAGTCAGATTACTTTTAACTTATACTTGATTTTGTGAATATGCTACAAACAATACATTCAATCATTAAGTCTCCTCACATTCATTCTCTCTCAGGGGAGGGGTCTTTGTCTCCTCAGGTGTGAATCACATCAGTATTCATGATCATCCACACCTCCTTGCATATGTCTCAAAAGTCTTGTGAACAAATGTTTAGTATGTGATATATGGCCTTATTTCAGTGACTTAAAATTTTTGTTTTTTTCAAAAACCACGCATAAACGTTAATTTCTCAAAAATACAAACATGTACATACATGTTGCTCACATATTATTGTAGCCCAGTTTGAGCTGAATACAGTGTTATCAGACTTTAGCCATTAATATGTTTTTAAGCAACTGAAAAATGCACAAATGTCAAGGCATGTCAAAACTTCTACAGGGCCCAAAACACCCTCAGACCCCAGAGGGTTAAGGTCAATATTAGGTCAAAAATGGCAAAAAAGAAAGAGCTTTCTCTAGAAACCCATCAGTCAATCATTGTTTTGAGGAATGAAGGCTATACAATGCTTGAAATTGCCAAAAAACTGAAGATTTCATACAAAGGTGTACACAACAGTCTTCAAAGACAAAAGACAACTGGCACAACAAGGACAGAAAGAGATGTGGAAGGCCAGATGTACAACTAAATAAGAGGATAAGTACATCAGAGTCTAGTTTGAGAAATAGATGCCTCACATGTCCTCAGCTGACAGCTTCATTGAATTCTACCCGCTCAACACCAGTTTCATTTACAACAGTAAAGAGAAGTCTCAGGGGTGCAGGCCTTATGGGAAGAATTGCAAAGAAAAAGCCACTTTTGAAACAGAAATACAAAAAGAAAAGGTTAGATTGGGCAAAGAAACACAGACATTGGACAACAGATAAATGGAAAAGAGTGTTATGGATCTTTAACCCACTGAGCTTTTGTGGGATCAGCTAGACTGTAAGGTGTGTGAGAAGTGCCCGACAAGACAGCCACATCTATGGCAAGTGCTACAGGAAGCGTGGGGTGAAATGTCACAACTATCTGGATAAACTTACAGCTAGAATGCCAAGGATCTGCAAAGCTGTCATTGCTGCACATGGAGGATTTTTTGATGAGAACTCTTTGAAGTAGTTTAAGTACTAGGGTCTATTATTTGTTTTGTCACACTGGCTCTCATTCACAAACAGTTGCATAAAAGTGTCTTACCTATGTGCAAAGAAAATGTTCTCATGCAAAATTTCCACTTGGATTCACAAGTGGATATGCATCATTAGTTCTTTTTACATCTAGATTTGGGTGTTTCCAGAACATGTATCTTTACGCTCTCAGTGCGCTTTCACTTAGAGCATATGTAGATCTTTGATTAAGTGTGCCATTCTCAAAACCACAATAAATATAGGCATAGACTACACATGATCGGCTGCATTTTAATGCAGAACACATCATTTGAGAATGGTGAGAGAATAAGATCCACTGTGTTTTGAGGTCAGACAGTGCACCTCTTTTTCTTGCAAATTGCAGTTTAACCATGAAGGTGGCACATAACCATCCTCAAATACAGTGCATCTTATTGATAATGGGTGAAAGTTGATGATACCTATAATCTATCATAGAGTATGATCCTAAAAGATTAAAGTGATTACCCTTCACTGCTGAATGAAGCTCAGGTGAGGTTCTGCATTTTACCATGATGAATATCACAGAAAAATCATCATTAATGTGTTCTAGGAAATGAAAATGTGCCTCTATAATTATAGCCTGTTCTGGCTTGATATCTGATAGTGTGGACTTTTTGTAAACAAATTCTGCATTTTTACCAAAAATGACCACTATGACATTGAGTACTACCAAGTTTAACATCCTTAAAACAAGAAAAGATTAAGCACAATGGCATTAAGATATTAAGGGGCTGTTTACACGACAACGTTTTCAACTAAAAACGGAAAACTTTATAAGCGTTTTGGCTGTTCGTTTACACGACAATGGTGTTTTGGGGCCTGAAAACGCAAACGTTTGAAAACGGGTTTCAAAGTGCAAATTTGTGAAAATGATGACGTCATGCACACGTGTATTACGTGTTATGTAAAGAATGATGGATTGATAGGCATAAATTTGAGATGTATAATTATCAGTATGAATACTGGTGTCTGTGCAAATAACAATAATCAACAATTTATTCATTTGGAGTGTTTTGTATGGAGTGTGAAGATTGTAGAGTAGGCAGAACCTGCAATTTGAACATCTTGAAATTAATGTATGGATTCAGACGGGAAAAATGTATTTATATTTTAAATGTTATTTATTTATTTATATACTTAATTTTATTTGATGTACCTTTACCCTGCAATTTATTCACCCACCGCTTATGTATATAGCCTATAGACAGAGATGTGATGCCATGTACAGTATTCAGTGATATGCTTAGAATATGAAAACATGAGGCAGTGAAAATGCATGTTAGATCCAGTGTACACAAGACCTTTCTCTCTGTCAGAAGATGTCCATATATCAGAGTTCTGTCTGATATCCAAAATCAGTCAACATCAACAGCTTGTTATGTTAACTTACTCTCCTACGAGTCCAAGAGTCAGCAGGGGGAATACAGAAGAAGGCAGGAGACGAAGTGATGGTAAAAATGAGTTTACTGAATAATCTTGAGAGTTCAGTCTATAGGCTTGCGCGCGAGTACTTCAAAACAACACGTGAGACGTTCAAAACTACAATGGCGGACTACAGGACTGTGTTTGTGCTGCTCAAGATTTTGAGTTTATTGACGCTTCTCCAGCAAAGTGTAGATTTACTGCATCACTACCATGACCAGCGATCGCCATCTTCATTGTTTGTATTCACCGCTCTGTGGAAGAATGCTTATGTGCGCAGGCGCGTAGTGTTTCTTTACAAAGTGACATTGGCAACTACTGGCCTGACATGCATAATACAGCATTTTTAGTCATTTTCATGGATCCGTGTGAACGGGGATCGTTTTGACAACGAAGTCGTCTGTACCTGAAACTTTTCAAAAACGCAAAGGCAAAAACTTTTCCGTTTTTAGTACATCGTTGTCATGTAATCGTACCCTTGTTTTTGTGGGCTTTATGATTAAAACAAGAAAAAACCTATTTGCTAATGGGGTAAGAAAAATAAACATTTTTCCCTTTGAATCAAGTGTTTTTTCTTACCCCACTGGAAAACAGTTTTTACAAGTTATAAGTATAGACGTTACAATTTTTATTTTTTTATTTTTTAGATTTCCCTGAAAACACAAATTATCTAATGCCATTTTGCTTCTCAATGTTTAGATATTTTTACTGGAAAACAAGACAAAATACTCAGTAAGAAAATATTTTTTGCAGTGCAGCCTGCTCAGGCTGGTCTGGTTTGCAGGTTTTAGAGGGATTGGGCACTTGTCAACTGGTCAGGCTAGGAGAACAGCTGTCTGACCAGGTAAACCAGCTAGACTAGCTTAAACAAGCTAAGACCAGGAAAACAGCTTAGGCTCATTTACATTTTTTTTTTTTCTTCTTTTTTTTTTAAAGCAGGGTAATGAGTTTGAATCAATACTGAGAGTTGAAATGGACTGACATGATTTGAAAAACGTACACCATCTACACCACCATTTTCCATCACTATGAGAATGGCACCTGAAGAGAGACTAATTAGAAACAAATGGTATGGAACTCAGTACCATCTTTAAAAACGTAAGACCCTTTAGAAATCTGTGGAGATAGATTGGTTGAGAGATACTGTATAACTAAGCTGTCTACTCTAGAGGGTTTAAAGCTGAAAGGAGAAAGCAGTAAGCAATTCCATTATCTTACAAAAAAAAAAAAAAAAAATAGAACAATGCCTTATATTATGAAATTAGATCAACCAGGTCTCCCTGTGCTGTGGTGTAAATAAAAAAAATAAAAAAAAGGGATGGAAATCCAAGGTTAAAAAAAGAAGTTGGCACTACCAACCCAGTCTCATGAAATTTCATACATATTTTACAAGTTGGCTATTTCGTATGATTTTGTACGAGTTAATTTGTATAAATTTGTACGATTTCATCACATGCAAATGCCCGGATGTCTAATGAGGAAGTAAGCGCGAGTTTCACGCACGAGGCGTTAAGGACATGATTATTAAAATTATGCCCTTACACAAACCCTTTATCTAAACCTAACCAATCAGTAGAGTGTGGAAACATGATAGGAAGCTGTTGTGTGTGACAGAACCAAGTAATTGTCACGTATTAGATGGAAACGATGTCCAGCAACGCCATTTGCTGTTGTGAAAGTTGTACGAATTCATATGAGTGCAGTCGTACGATACCATACGAATTAGCCAAATTTAGAAAAGTCGTATGAATCCTTACGATTTCACCGTGAGAGTGTGTAGGCACTACAGTGCTTTAACTAAATAAATGAATTGGGTAATATTTCAAACGAGTGAAGACATACAAACTGAATACCAACTGTCAGACTAAATAAAATAGTGCTTTGGTTTTGTGTGTAATTTTTTCTATGCAAAAATACCTTACCCAGCTTAGGACCCTATTTTAAGAGTGCTAGCGCAGCCCTATTCCATAAGTCATATACGCAAAGTTATTGGTCATGGCTATGAAGTTTTGGTATTTTTGTGCAAGCATGGCAAAGCGCTAGTGGGCTGGGTTAAGTGTAATTTAATTCTGAGGTTCTTCTCCGTCACCGTCTCAGTCATATTATAAAGTCTATTGCCTGTCAAGCACCAGCAATATAAACAAAGACAGCACATTCATAAGAAGTTGGTAGTGTAAATGGGCGGTATATGCAATAAATTAAAAGAATAGAAATTTGGACTTACGTTCTTTTGTGCATTAACTGCATCCCTGTTGATAGTCAGGCATATTTCTATGACAGTGACACATTTCTTTTACACGCATGCAGTGCTGGTGTTAGCCTTTTGGGGGCCCTAAGCAAAAGTTTGTGTGGGGGCCCCCATCAGTATGTTCGTAACACTACTTATAATGTCTTTGACAATGTGGGGGCCCCCTGGCGGGAAAAAAAATCATACCAAATTCAAACATTTTATTCTCTCCAACTTCTTCCACCGGCCCCTTTTGCAGTGATAAAAAAATCACTCTACGACAGCAGGTGGAAATACAAATTAGATCATAAATACAATTGTAATATAAACATAATAATAATTGAAAAATAAACCATGACCTAAAGATAGTTTAACACAAATCTCATACATATTTGTTTTATTAAATGGCTACAACAGTGATCGTCATGAATATAATTTGATGTTCCACTATATTTTTAGAGTTTGGAAATAGAGTTTACTACCACCAGCTGGTGGAATCTCCAAACTGCAAATGCAGGAACTGAGTTTAGACTTTGCACTCAGACTAGATGTGCTTTAGAAACATCTTGGCGCAATGACCTATTTCTCAGGAAAACAGCTAATTGCGCATTGCACCACTTCATTAACATACATTACACCCACTTTCAGACATTGCTCTGTTTGTTGAGCATCCCCACCAACAGATGCCATAAGTTTGGGGCAGGATTATCTGTTTGTCGGAGGGAGTTCAATTCCATTTGGTGATACTAGTGGGCCAACTATTACAGACTTCAGTTTCAAACAGCAATTAAATTACGGTATTTTAAAATTAAGTTGAATAATCTCACTAAACTAAAACAACCACATGGATACATACATAGGAAGGATGCATACAAATAATAAATGGATGCATCTGTCCTTCTGCATCACTTCTCTTTCACGCACACACACTGATCTTACCTTGCTGTGCTCTAAACCTGTATACCCAGGTGTGCCACTTAAACTCCCTCCCTTAATTACAGAAACCTGACAGCATCCATCATGCTTCCAAAATGACTCTACCGCAGGAGCTATAAATAGCACCAATCTAGGTCCTCCCTACCTGCAGTAATGGGCTCCTAATCACTTGCCAAGACTCCACGTAAAACACTCACACATACACATACACACTATCACATGAGAATTTGAGATTGACAGGCTTTATAGGTATGTCACCTTAATGGTCCACTGACTGAAGCATCAGGCTAAACTTTGAAAAGCCCTTTCTCTTTGTTCCTAAATTAATATTAAAGAGGAAATCCATTAGCATGTAGTCCGATCTCTAACAAGCATCCCTTTGTGACTCTTATGGCCCTTCAGACAAATGGGAGCATGATATAATTTGACATTGAGAGAGGGTCTTATTACAGCCTGGTAATAGCAAAAAACTTTGATCGTAAAAGGTCTAAATGGGCTGCAAATCATGAATAGGTCAAAAAGCTATTGCATAAGGGTTAAAAAAGTACTTATGGTGCGACATACTCTGAAAAATAATCATTTAAATTGCTCAGTTCTCAACCATTGCAGGCCAGTTGTACATTTGTAATCTATACAAGTATAGCACTAGAAATTGGATCTGAACAACCGAATGACTCTGATAATATCAGTACAATCTTTGAGAAGTTTTACCTTTCAACGATATCATAGCACTTAGACAGCACAATCTGTGCATGAAGTACGAATAACAAGTGGACTTTTTTTGTATAAGCCTTACTGCAGTTTCATTGTGCCATGCTCAGAACTAGGTCTCTTTGATTCAGATCTTAGTTTAGGGCATTCTCTGAAAGAGTTTTAATTGGGCTTGGTATCGAGATATGATCATATGCAATTCATTATTGACTGGTATTGTAATTTGTACCACATATACACTCACTTAGCACTTCATTAGGAACACTATGGTCCTAATAAAGGTCCCGACATGGTCTTCTGCTGTTGTAGCCTATCCACCTCAAGGTTCGACAAGTTGTGTCATTCTGAGATGCCTTTTTCCTCACTACAACTGTACAGAGTGGTTATCTGAGTTACCGTAGCCTGTAAGCTCGAACCAGTCTGGCCATTCTCTGTTGACCTCTCTCATCAACAAGGCGTTTCCATCCACAGGACTGACGCTCACTGAATATTTTTTGTTTTTGGCACCATTCTGAGTAAATTCTAGAGAATGTTGTGCGTGAAAATCCCAGGAGATCAGCAGATACAGAAATGGAAGCGCAGCTGTAATTCTGTCAGGAAGTCTTGGTAGTATTACACCATTCATTCAATTAAGGCGTCTCATCCAATCATAATTCAGCATCTCCTTTACAAGTTCTGCAGGTGTCATTCATCGTTTGTCATGTGCACTGGTTTCACTCCCTTGCATGTGAGCGAAAGACATAATATTCATTCATGCTGCTTTGCTTTTCAAGCAAACAATCACTTCATATTTGGATTATACATCGCTGGTTTACTCACCTAGACATTCACTTTCATCTGTGCAGCTGGTCTCAACAGTAAGACATGCAAGTGCAATGGTTTTTTCTTCTCTTGGGGGAATAATTTGTTAAATACCTCCAATTGGTGGCCGTTGGGGTTTAGGATTAGCTATCAATGATCTCAATTCCCTCTTCATCATATATTCATATCAGTATGGCTTTTTAAGTAGCAAGGTTTCATTTTCAAGCGTACTTGGTTTTTCCAGCGTGGCAGCGTGTCATGCGGGTGAGCTTTGTTGAGGTTTTCATTGCTCATATCAACAGTGTTTGCATGCCTGATTATACTCCTGCATTGGGGAATCAGTTTCAGTATTCATACACGTCGATTACGCATAGTACTTCAGTGTACGTGGTCTGATTATCTCCTTCAAGTTCACGATATGTCTCGGGTTTCTCTTGTCGCTCCAATCACACGTGAAATCACAGAGATTTTATTTATTTTCTTATTTTTATTTATATTTGGAATGCCCAATTCCCAATGCGCTCTAAGTCCTTGTGGTGGCGTAGTGACTCGCCTCAATCCGGGTCGCAGAGGACAAAACTCAGTCGCCTCCGCGTCTGAGACCGTTAATCCATGCATCTTACCACATGGCATGTTGAGCGTGTTACCGTGGAGACGTAGCGTGTGTGGATGCACACGCTATTCTCTGCGACATCCACGCACAACTCACCATGTGCCCCACTGAGAGCAAGAACCATACATTATAGCGACCATGAGGAGGTTACCCCATGTGACTCTACCCTCCCTAGCAACCAGGCCAATTTGGTTGTTTAGGAGACCTGGCTGGAGTCACTCAGCATGCCCTGGATTCGAACTCGCGTCTCCAGGGGTGGTAGTCAGCGTCAGTACTCAATGAGCTACCCAGGCACCCAATCACAGAGATTTTGATTTACTTTTCATGTTTACCTACACTGTTCTCTTAAAGGGAAATACTCATATGCTGCTGTGTGCCTTCTGACACCTAGTGGTAGGATGTTGCGCAACAATATTACTGAATTACACTCAAATAACAGAGCAGTGTGCCCGAGTCATGTCAAATATGGTGACAAATATGTCCCTTGATTTTAAGTCATGATAAATATTCAAATAGTCATGAAACTCCCTTCCAAGACATTTTTCTATGCTTCTTTCTTATTAAATAATTTGTTTTAATTTTATTGTCTGTTCGTTTTAGATAATATTAAAATGTTCAATTTCTGATATCCCTTTCCCCTTTTCATCTAGTACAGCAATTCATGACATTTACAGATTTGTGTTTATTTTCTCAGATATGTGCTGGTAGTGCTAGGCCTTTCAATCGCGCTAACCTATTTAACTTAACATTGGCGTTTGTCTTAGTGTTTAGACAATTTTACCCTCAGCTTCTATGGGCATACACAGAATTGTAATTTTAATATTTTTAAGTTGGGCAGTCATCTATTTTGAGTGTACCTGTCTAATTTGACTTAATACATCTAATAACATTTAACATGGGTGTTTTTCATTATTAATACTGGAATTGTTCTCTAAGCTTCTGTACTTGGTTCTATTCTGACAGCGTGTTAAACGTTTTTATTAACTGGTTCTCAACACATGTTTTGGTATTTTCACTCTGTGTAGGATTTCACTGTTCTGAGATAGCTTTTTTGAAGCAAATACCTAATATTTATTCGATTAAGCTTCACACATCATGAATCGATGTGTGTTGGTTTTTGACACAGACTTCAACAATGCTTAGTTATCTACATCTCATCATTACTTGCATTTACATATTTGCCATCTTGATCTGCTTCTTGTGGCATTCATAATTTCTTTGACCTTTCAGTCATATAAGTTATTTATAAAGCATTTTAAAAACTACAGTATAGACCAAAGTGCTGTACATTTTAAGATCAAACAAAAAAACACAGTGTTATTAAAACACAATAAAAATAAACATTTCCAAACATTAAAATCAAATATCAAAACATAAAAATGGCCATCAGATTTCAAAGAGAACAGATGATTCTTGAGATGGGTTTTAAACATATTAATAGAAGTGGAGGACCTAACAGACAGTGGTAAACTATTCCACAGCTTCTGCTAAACAGGGCAAAGTGCCATCCAAATGCGGCAACTGCAGCGTGTCTTTCTGGCCATGAGACTAGCGTCCCAAGACACTGCAATTGTGGTTTTCTGTCAAATCGTTCTATATTATTATTATCATCTGTGCCATTACTGCTGTGGTCCCCATCGGGCAGTAACATTTTAGTAGCAGGTAAGTGAAGTTATTTGTGCTGCTGGTTATTTGTGTTCAAATATAAATAAATAAATGATAATGGCAAAGCATAGTTGTCTTGCAGGTTATTGCAAAAGCAATGCTAACCTATCCACAGGGTTAGAAGCTTAGTAAGCCTTAGCAATCCAAGATTAGCAAGCTTAGAAATCCAAATTCCAATGGTATTGCTCTAACTATACCGCCCTTTTCGCAAGGGTTCAAAATGGTTAGTATGTTTTTTGCTAGTATCTTTTGATACCTATGTAGAGCCGAGGAGGGTGGGGCCGGGCTGGAATGACGCACGCCCGGACCCCAATCAGCCTGATGGGGCGCGCGAGGGATAAAGGCGACCGGGGACGACGGTTCGAGAGAGAGAGAATTACAGGCAGCTGTACTGTGTGTGTGTTTATGGTTGTGTGTTTTTGTTTAAGTTGTTCATTAAATTATTATTTAAGTTGTCAAACCGGTTCTCGCCTCCTCCTTTCCCTCGAACCCCCTTACACTAGTGCCGAAACCCGGGAAGGAGGATGGATTCCCGTTGCAGAGTCCTCGACACTGCCGTCCACCCAGGGGAGCACCGCTGCCATCCGACGGGGGACGGAGTAGCCCGACCACCCGGACGCGGGGAACGGCCGCCGTCCGCGTGGCGAGTGGGGACTGGACTTCCCAACTGCCTGGAGCGAGGGAGCCGCTGCCGGGGGTGGAGGAGTGCCCTGCCTTCCCCCGAGAATGCGGAGGGGTCGAGAGAAGTCCGCCGTCCACGGGGGGGAGGAGGGAAGCGACTCCCTGACTGCCTGGAGTGGTAGGGCCACTGCCAGGGGCGGAGGAGTGTCCCCACGGGATGCCGGGAACGCGGAGGGGCATTCTGTCCGCTGGAGGTCAGAGGTCTGACTCCAGTCCGCCCGGGGAGGAGCAGCTGCCGTCCGCCTGAGAGGGTGGAGGAGTGATCGAGGACCACGCGACGGTGCATCAGAGAACCGGTGAGTGAGTTTCTTTTTCTCTCTCTCCTCTCTCTCTCTCTCTGTCGCTCCGTGTTGGCCTTTCCCTCTCCTGTCTCCTCCCAGGTCGAGGAAGGCGGGGATGATCCGCCGGCAGTCGGGGCGCAAGTCACGCCCCCCAGAGAGGAAGGGAGGATGTACGTCATGCCGGGGGCTCCCCGGCCTGAGGCAATGCCGGGAGGAGTGTAGAGCCAAGGAGGGTGGGGCTGGGCTGGAATGACACACGCCCGGTCCCCAATCAGCCTGATGGGGCGCGCGAGGGATAAAGGCGGCCGGGGACGACGGTTCGAGAGAGAGAATTACAGGCAGCTGTACTGTGTGTGTGTTTATGGTTGTGTGTTTTTGTTTAAGTTTATTATTAAACTATTATTTATATTCTCAAGCCGGTTCTCGCCTTCTCGTTTCCACTGAACCCCCTTACAACCTACTATTCAGTCGATGGATGCTTCACATATCATGGATAATGCATACATTGGTGGTTTTGACACAGGCTTCAACAAGCTTCGGTTTCTAACATCGCATTCTGTCTTTTGTCTTCTTGATCTGCATCTTATTGTAATTTGTCATATTTTCCAGACATTGCTTTTCCCCCTTGTTGCATGGGTAACCCTTTTTCACTTGGGTAGTTCACAATCATGCATATAAAAATGAATAAATAAATAAACTGCATTGTTTATCTTTTTCAAGGATATTGCACAAACAATGCTTCCTTTCCCCTCAAAGCACAAAGCATTGTTGCTTTTTTCAAGGGCATTGCACAAACAATGTTCACCCAATTCAGGGCTCAGACACGTCATTGGCATCGTTATCCTTTTCAATTGTATTGCACAACAATGTCAGCTCTATTCATGGCTCAGGCACATAGCTAAGCATCGGTTATCCTTTCCAAGGGTATTGCACAACCAATGCTCACCCAGTTCAGGGCTCAAACAAGTCAAATGCTTTGGTTATCCTTTTCAAAGGTATTGCACAACCAATGCTCGTCCAATTCAGTGCTCAGTCAAGTCGAATGCTTTGGTTATCCTTTTCAAGGGTATTGCACAATCATAGCCTGCCCTACGCAGGGCTCAGGGACATCCTAAGCACTGTTTATCCTTTTCAAGGGTATTGCACAAACAATGCAATCATGCCACCGTTGAAATCACTGAGATAAAAAATGTTCCCATTCTGACGGTTGATGTGAACATTAGCTCTCCTGACCCATATCTGAATGATTATTTGCATTGCACTGCTGCCAAACGATTGGCTGATTAGATGATCGCATGAATAAGTAGGTCTACAGGTGTTCCTAATAAAGTTCTCAGTGAGTGTATATCTTATATATCTTACAGAAGTTATCTGTTTCCTTAGTTATCCTTGATGATGACAGAAAGCCGTTATTGAGGATTCAAGGTTAATAATCAAGTGTTCACTGAAATAAAAATAAAAAACAACATGCCACATACAGTATAAATTATTGTGAATTATTAATTTACGGTGGACGTGCTGAAAGGCAAAGTTCACCCATAAATAAATATTCTGTCATCATTTACTCACTCTCATATCGTTCCAAATTATTATGAATTTCTATCCTCTGTGGACCTAAACATCTCCTTTTGTGTTCCACAAAAGAATGTGATATGGGTTTGGAACAACATGAGGGTGAGTAAATGATGACATAATTTTTACTTTTAGGTGAACCATCCCTTTAAGGTCTTTTGACTATTTTCTAAGAACTGTTTTAAATTCCAGATTTTATTTGTCTGAAAAATGTGAGGGAACTTTGCAGAAAATCATACACTGATCCTTTTCTTTCCTCTGTGCCTCCAAAAAATACAAAATCCAATATTTATTAAGCTGTACAGAAAAAAAAAAAAAAAAAAAAAACCTGCAAATAATGCATCTTTTTAACCTTTTTATACATGTCTCACATATCTCCTGCTTATCCATAAAATACATAAATTGCCTCAATCTGCCCTCTGCTTTGTCATGTCTTTGTGTGTGCTGTTTCTCTATCAGATCTGTTTAGAGTTGAAGTCACGTCCATGCTTTGATATGTTTTCTCTGCTTCAGTGTCTTTTCTTTCCATATCCCAGCTTGCCCTCTACTCAGAGACCCTGGAATGTCACTTCAAACAATACGCAATACAACTTCATAAATAAACCTGTTTATTGTTGCAAAATTCATTCAGTGTTGCTTAAAGGGTTAGTTCACCCAAAAATACAAATTCTCTCATCGTTTACTCACCCTTATGTCATTCCAGATGTGTATTTCTTTCTTCTGCATATCATAAATGAAGATTTTTAGAATACAATGCAACTTAATGGTGATCAGGCCTTTAAAGCTCCAAAAAGCAGATAAAGTCAGCATAAACATAATCCATACAACTCCAGTGGTTTAATCAATGTCTTCTGAAGTGATCTAGTTGGTTTTGGGTAAGAACAGCCCAAAATGTAACTCCTTTTTCCTATAGCGCCATCTAGCGCTCTGCGCATGCATCAAGCATTAGGAAGTGTAATCGAGCTTGAAATCATGATCGTGCCTAGAGACTGCAATAGCGAGATGCACAGTGAAAAGGTAGTTATATTTTGGTCCTCGCTTCCGAAGATATTGATTAAACCACTGGAGTCATATGGATTACTTTTATGCTGACTTTTGGAGCTTCAAATACCTGATCTCCATTCACTTGCAATGTATGGACATATACAGAGCTGAGATATTCTTCTAAAAATCTTCATTTGTGTTCAGCAGAAGAAAGAAATTCATACACCTCTCCGATGGCATGACAGTGAGTAAATTATTTTTGGGTGAACTATCCCTGTAAAGCAGGATTGTAGCAGAAGGTGTCTGACTGAGGCAGTGAAAATGTTCTGCTGTATTATTTTTTCTTTAGGAATTCAGTTGTGTACAGCCACTGCATCTTAAGAAGAGGATGTCAGTGGTGGTCATGCAAAATGGCACTCGTTGTTCTTTATTTGCCATATAGGGTAAGTAATTGATTCAGTGCCAAATGGTGAATACACACCTGAAGTCTCCAAGCAAAGGTTTGGTATTGTCTGTGGCACAGGGGTATCGAGACACAGCAGTTGCCAATCAGAATGCTAATAACATCACATGACATCTGCAGAGGAGGAAATTGGGGGCTTTGGCTATGGGAAACAACAGAATAAAGCTTCTTCTTTTTTTACGTAAATCAGCCAGCATTGTCTCTGTTTTTAGTTACATCGACTGTTTATCTTCCCTATAAAGCAAGTCGTGGCATTTATGGATTGTTTGCTGGAAGTGTTTTGCAAAAGACTCAATTGAATTAATTCAGCATTGATGAAAATGCTGATGCATTTATATGCAGATGCAAATCTATTTGTATATTTAATGTACAGTGCATTCAGAAAGTATTCAGACCCCTTAATTTTTCACATTTTGTTATGTTGCAACCTTATGCTAAAATGCTTCAAATATTTTATTTTTCACATCAATCTACACTCCATACCCCATAATGACAAAGCAAAAACCATATTTTTGATAAATTTGCAAATTTATTAAAAAGAAAAAACTGAAATATCACATTGACATAAGTATTCAGACCCTAACTCAGTACTTTGTTGTTTGGCAGCGATTACAGCCTCAATCCTTTTTGGGTATGATGCGACAAGCTTTCACACCTGGATTTGGAGATTTTTCTGCCATTCTTCACTGCAGATCCTCTCAAGCTCTGTCAGGTTGGATGGGGATCGTCGGTGGACAGACATTTTCAGATCTCTCCAAAGATGTTCGATTAGGTCTTTCACATAGTTGCCCCTAAACCACTCTTGCGTTGTCTTGGCTGTGTGCTTACGGTCATTGTCCTGTTGGAAGGTAAACCTTCAGCCCAGTCTGAGGTCCTGAGCGCCATGGACCAGGTTTTCATTAAGGATATCTCTGTATTTTGCTGCATTCAGCTTTCCTTCAACCCTGACCAGCCACGCCCCCCATTGAAAAACACCCCAACAGCTTGATGCTACCACCACCATGCTTCACCGTTGGGATGGTATTGCACAGGTGATAAGCAGTGCCTGGATTCATCCAGACATGACACTTGGAATTGAGGACAAACTGTTCAATCTTTGTTTAATCAGACCAGAGAATCTTGTTTCTCACAGTCTGAGAGTCCTTTAGGTGCTTTTTTATGTGTCTTGCACTGAGGAGAGGCTTGCGTCTGACCACTCAGCCATAAAGCCCAGATCGGTGGAGTGTTGCAGTGATGGTTGTCCTTCTGTAAGTTTCTCCCATCTCTCCCATTGCTCAGTTTGGCTGGGCGGCCAGCTCTAGGAAGAGTCCTGGTTGTTCCAAAATTCTTCCATGTAAGATTTATAGAGGCCAATTGCTCTTTGGAACATTTAATGCAGCCGAAATGTTTTTTGTAGCTTTCCCCAGATCTGTGCCTCGACACAGTCCTGTCTCTGAGCTCTGCAGACAGTTCCTTTGACCTCATGGCTTCATCTCTGATATGCATTTTCAGCTGTGAGACCTTATATAGATAGGTGTGTGTCTTTCCAAATTATGCCCAATCAATTTGAATTTGCCACAGGTGGACTCCAGTCAGTGTAGAAACATCTCAGATATGATCCAAAGAAATGGGATGCACCAGAGCTAAATTTCAAGTCTCATAGCAAAGGGTCTGAATACTTGTCAATGTGATATTTTTAGTTATTTTCTTTTTAATAAATTTGCAAAGTTAAATAATTTAAAGCATTTCAGCATAAGGCTGCAACATAACAAAATGTGAAAAAATGAAGGGGTCTGAATAATTTCTGAATGCACTGTATATGTGAATGCAAATATATACAGGATTTTGCATAAAATGCATTAATTACTGGAACTCAGCTGTCCTTTCATTGACCTAATTGTCAATGACTGTCCTCCAATTTCAGTTAGGGAACAGCTGCAGTAGTTACAGTCCTCTAATGTAATTGGACTTACACATGACGTATAAGTCCAAGTAAGTTGCTTTACTATAGCAAGTAATTTAAACTTCTTGTATATAGAACTCGTGAATAAAAGCAATATTACAAGCACAGTTGTGCTGTTGTACGGCCGAATCACAGCCACGCTTAAGCCTATGCACAGAGTGAACCCAGTGGGCAACTGATGTTGAAAAGACATCAACATTGATGTAAAAAAACAGGTCAAATATGCAAATCAAACTGACGTCAAAAAATAAGTTACCTGTGCCTTTAAGCAGCTTGGAAAATTCCAGAAAATGTCAAGCCTTTAGGCAATTAGAATAAATGTGCTGTTTTCTCATTTTTCTACTTTCAATATTAAATTGAAAAATGAATGAACGCAACATACACGGACCAAAACAACTCGGTTGCGTTCATTTGTTTTTCGATTTAATATTGAAAGTAGAACAATTTGAAAATGGCACATTTATTCGTTTATTAGGCTAACTGCCTAAAGGCTTGACATTTTCTGGAAATTTCCAAGCTGCTTAAAGGCACAGGTAACTTAGTTTGATTTGCATATTTGACCTGTTTTTTGACGTCAATGTTGATGTCTTTTCAACATCAATTGCCCACTGGGAAGAAGAGTAATCTAGTTTCAAATCATGATCGCACCAAGACGCCTGCAGATCTCATGATTAATAGTGAAGAAAAAAAAAAGAAATACATTTTGGTCTGTTCTCACCCAAAACTGATCGTAAGAAGACATGGAATAAAACACTCAATTCTTATGGATTACCCTTATGCTGCCTTTATGTCCGTTTTGGAGCTT
This sequence comes from Myxocyprinus asiaticus, assembly GCF_019703515.2. Taxonomy (NCBI): domain Eukaryota; kingdom Metazoa; phylum Chordata; class Actinopteri; order Cypriniformes; family Catostomidae; genus Myxocyprinus; species Myxocyprinus asiaticus. The sequence goes on from NC_059352.1 coordinate 18,178,969, forward strand.
GAAAATGTTGAACCCCCTGAACTTGCATTGTATGGATATGAATACATCATAACTCCATTGTAGTGCTTTACTGGTTGTTTAGATCAGTGTTACTATCAGAAATAATTAATAATTATTTCTGTAGTTATTAATTAATATATAAATTAATTAATTGAATCTAACTCATTAAAACCTCATATGGGGCTCCATTAAATGTAGTGTGCTACGTTTAGGAGCAAGTTTGGTTATTAGCAATAATTAATAATTATTAAAGATAATTATTAATTTTTAAAATCAATAGAACATTGATGAGAATCAATGTTAGCTTTTAAAAATCCTTTAAATCAACAATTATCAAAGATAATCGTTAATTGTTAACATCGATGAAACATTAATTAAAATTAACACTAGCTTATTGATCATTCAAATTCAATCATCAAAGATAATTATCAATTATCAAAAATCAATAGAATATTAATAAGGATTAACATTGACGGGGCACCACACTGAAATCAGGGACTAATAACCAAATAGTAAAACAGTCTCAATATTAGATTGTTTTCTTAGGAAAATCGACATCTGAAGAATATCGATTTTCGGGGAAAAAAAACAATGAATGAAGGTTTGAATCTGAGCACTGACATCCCGTCAGCATGACACAGGCGTATGCAAAACAAACCAAAACACTTCTCTTTGTAATATAAACAAAGTTTATTTATGCAGTAATATCAATTAATAATTAATACAATGCAGTCAATAAACTTCCGACTTACAACTACAGACTAAACAGTGATATGATTAGATATGGAAATAAAAATAATTCTATAACACATAAGGTGTGTGTGTGACAGTGTGTGTGTGACAGTGTGTGTGTGTAAGGAGGGACGCGCACAAAATGGCGGACATGACTCTCGTGGAGAGTATGTCACGCGAGACTTCCGGCCAGGGAATATGACCGCGAATGGGGGCAGAGATTACCGCGTGTATCCGCTTGTACGATAGCTTAGGGACAAAGCTGGGCTATCTTTTAAGCTATCTACGAGCCAAAATGTGTGTCAGAATGTTTGTGAGGGGTCGCGCGCCTGTATGTGTGCGTGTGTGGTTAGTACGAGAGAGAGAAGTGATGGCCCTAAAGCCGATTTCACAATCGTGGGAGAGAAAACAGCTGTTAGTTCATCGCTCAGAGACGCGGTGGACGGCTCGTAAACAGTCCCACGTTATTTGACTCTTTAATGGATGAACTCAGTTGCTGTCTCACCTGCAATGGCGAAATTACACAACAATCCAATTTGGTTGGACCACAATACAGCAAAACAAATTTGTGATAATTAATACCCTGAGTATTAATAATGAGCGGACATGGCAATCCGTAAACTGTACAAGCAAAAACCTTGAAACGCAAGAATAACACACTATAATATTCTATCTCTGCCCAGACGTAAACCTCTTACTTGAATCGCATGAGGACACAGGAAGAATGTGTTTTCCTCCGTCCTTTAACTCTGACCCGGTTCCTTGAGGCTCGGGTGATGACGGGAGGCCATTTCCTCGCTCTGTCGGCGGGCGGAACGGCTGTTGATTCTCGGCGGGCTGGCAGAGAACTCAGAAATGTCGACTTGATTGAAGATGGAAGAGAAATCTTTAATCTCTTCACTTCTGTAGGCAAACGGATGAAGATGCGAATTGCTCAGTGGTCTCCTTCGGATCCGTTAGAGTGTTCGGTTGAACACAGAGTAATCTCAACTCGTCCAGCGAGATGGAGATTGTATGGCCATAGTTTCAAGTCGGACATTACTTCCTTGTGCCACGAGGTTGCACCTGAGAGCAGTGATAAACTACATCTATACTCGGTGAACAAAGTCACTGGAAGCAAATCTCGAAAGCATTTCAGAGGTATTGCAACTCCTGATGATGTCATGTTTGAGGGACATTCTGTTGTGTGCCTCATCCAATAGGAGTTGAGAGTTCGATCCTTTAGTGAGCAAGGCTTTGTTGGGCCTCATGTATTCAGATAGAAGACAAAGGCAGGCCTAACACAGTCGTAAAAACCTAACTCAAGCCCCCACATTCCAAGTCGTAAATCTTACTGATAAAAATCGCGCCAAAATCAAACAAAGGGAGTCCAAAACAGACTACAAATCCATGAAGCCTTGCTCACTAAAGGATCGAACTCTCGGTGTGGTAAACATGTTCTTTTTAATAGCAGGTCCCAAAATCCTTGGTCAATCTGACCACCCTTCTCTTGCCTAGAGCAGTCAGTGATGGTTTTCTAGGAAAAGGTATATATGGAGGTCAGAGGGGCAAGGCTGCAGAGCAAAGTGAGCCATCACGAGCCAATATCGCCACTATTGGGAGCAAGCGGAAAAGAAAAGGAGATTGACAGGGAAGGATAGTGATGTGTGGTTTAATAAAACCTGGATTCATCCAAACAGTACTGGAAGACTTCCTGTCATTTAAAATTAGGTGAAACAGAACAAGTGTTTTGGATCGGGTGAAAAATCTAGATTAAATGAGCTTTTAAGTTTCATCATTGTCAAAACTGAGCCAAACACAGTTTGGTTACTTGTCACAATTTTATTCAGAGCAACAAAGAGTACAATAACAACAGAGAAACCCTTTCAAGTGTTGCTCAAAGGTACACTCAATTATACAAGATCTCTGTAGCCTAAATCTCCAGTTCATGAGTTGCTCCATCCTGGCTTTGAATTTTTTAATATTATTTTCTTTCTTCCAAGACACAAATTGAAAATAATTTTTAAAAGATAGGTATATAAAATAGGTATATAAAAATAAGTATTTAAAAATAAAAATGTGAATGTATGTACACAGTATAAAAATTTACCAAAATATGCATAAATTAAATAAGAATATTATTAATATTTTAACTTGAAATTGAAATTTAAACTGGGTGGTGGCGCCTTTGTCACTGCTAAACTCTTTCCATATTTTGCATATAATTTTAAGAAATAAATAAGAATAATGAAATATGGAATAAAAAATCTGATTCTGAGGATTCCATTCAGTGAAAGTCAAATGTTCAGCAAATCATACTGTGTTTATGTAGCAGCTCTTTGAGCTGCAGCTCTCTTATAAAATACATTTCAGTGTATTTACTCTGACATCTTCATTAGAATTTCATGAAAAGAAAGTCATACATCCCCTATACTGTTCACTGCCAGCGAGTGATGTGAAGAACACTGCCATTACAATCAAAAATGCTGTATACAATATCACAAGCGTGCAACATGTAGAGAGCGGCACTGATTATAACTGTACCGTTCTGTCCGATAAATTTGTTTTCTACAGTAATTGTTGATATAAAGAGGAGGATGAGGTCAGAGTGGAAGAAGCAGAGAAGACAAGAGAGTGGAGCTGAAGAACATATTAGTCAGGAAGAAGAAATGAGAAGGTATAAGGAGAGATGAGAAAAGAAAATGAAAGGTGCTATTAGAGAATCTTTTTAGTATGGAGGAAGAGGATATTGAATATCAGGTGCATTAAACGGAAGGTTTACCCATAAATTTAAATTGTCATCTTTTACTCACTCTCTTGCTGTTCCAAATCCAAATGAATTTCTTTTTTCAGTGGAAAACAAATAGATGTCACCATTTACTAACATCTTCTTTTTTTCTTTTCTTTTTTTTCATACAATTAAAGTGAATGGTGACTAAGGCCGACATTCTGCCAAACATCTTCATTTGTGTTCCACAGAAGAAAGTAAGTCAGTTGGGTTTTGGTACATGAGGGTGAGTAAATGATGACAGAATTTTAATTTTTGGGTGAACTATCCCTTTAATTATTATGATTTTTTTAAAAAAAAAAAAGAGAGAGAGAGAGAGAGAGAGAGAGATAGAGAGAGAGAGAGAGAGAGAGAGATGATTTATAGAGATCGAGGAGATTTATATAATAAATAAGAAATGTTCAAGTACTGTAATAAAAGTTAATAATACTATAGTAAGCATACTGTAACTATTTGTACTTCGTGTAATTTTTATCATTTTTTCTGTCCTTCTGCCCATGCGGACGTCTCTGCACTCCACTGCTACATCCTCAGCTGCTTTCTTAATGCATTCCTAGTGAAGCTCAGTAATGTTCCATCACAAGTTTCCAACCAAGGTGGCAGAGAAAGTCTCTGTCCCCCTCCATCTCCATAGCAACCCACCAATCAGCCAATTAGAGCCTGAGTTAAGGACTTACCTATTCATCACAAAGTTCTAACCATCACAGGGCATACAAATGAGGCCCCAAAATAAAAAATACTGGATTCTCTGGTGCAAATTTCCTTCAGGAATTGCACAGCCATCTATAGACCTCAGGGACTATACCTGAAGAGGTATAGAATCTGTTCTGCTGATATGCAGTGATCTTAATGCATGAGATATGCATGAGATATGCATGACTTGGATTCTCTGCGAGAATCAGGCAGGAGGGAGGTTAATGATGAATGAGCAATTACTCAAACATCTGTTGCCACCCTGTTTGCTTTCTTAGCACTGCCAAAAAAATAAAATACCTCCTCCCTCGCTCACCCCCTCTGCCACCAACCCATCCCCACTTGGCTCAGCCTGGAGTTGCCCAGCTGCTCTACCTGCCTCTGGACAGTCCTGTGGGCCCTGAAAAGTGCAGTCGGAGAGCAAACGCAGTGATCAAGTCTTTGGCTTAGCGGAGGTGCTTCATTACCAAAACAGATTCGGAAGCAGAGACTGGCAGTCTTTCAACTAAAAGTGAAGAGCAAGGCAGGATCTGGGGTTCTTGCTAAGACTAGGATGGATTAGATTCACACCCAAGATTAGTTTTAATTAATCAGCCTTATATCCCTGTTTGATGTGCAGTTTATACTGAGTTCCCACTCCTTGCCTGCATTGAGCCTTGGGCTCTGTCTAATTTTATTGATTTCTCCTGTTTCAGGGCTCAAACATGCCATGGTCACTTAGACAGATAAGCAAAGTATTTACAAATCAACAAATAGTAGAGTGATTGCTTGTCAATGAAGATGGAATGTCAGTGCAAAATTATTATTTCTGATGATGTCCTGATGGAAAAAGTGTTTATACACTGATGAGCCAAAACATAATGACTATACGCCTAATATTTTGTTGGTCCTCAGAATGCCGCCAAAACAGCGCTAACCTGCCAAGGCATGGACTCGACAAGACCCCTGAAGGTGTCCTGTGGTATCTGGCACCAAGACATTAGCAGAAGATCCTTCAAGTCCTGTAAGTTGCGAGGTGGAGCCGCCATGGATCGGACTTGTTGGTCCAGCACATCCCACAGATGCTCAATCATACCGAGATCTGCAGAATTTGGAGGCCAGAGCAACACGTTGAACTCTTCATCATGTTCCTCAAACCATTCCCAAACAATGTGTGCAGTGTGGCAGGGCACATTATCCTGCTGAAAGAGGCCACTGCCATCAGGGAATACCATTCTCATGTAGGGGTGTGCCCGGTCTGCAACGATGTTTAGGTAGGTGGCACATGTCAAATTGATGTCCACATGAACGGCCTGACCCAGGTTTCCCAGCACAACATTGCCCAGAGCATCACACTTCCTCCACCGGCTTGTCATCTTCCCTCAGTGCATCCTGGTGCCATCAATTCCCTAGGTAAATGGTGCACATGTACATGGCCATCCAATTAATGTAAAAGAAAATGGGTCTCATTGGACCAGGCAACCTTTTTCCACTGCTCTATGGTCCAGTTCCGACGCTCGCGTGCCCCTTGTAGGCGCTTTCAATGGTGGACAGGGGTCATCATGGGGACTCTGACTGGTCTGCGGCTACGCAGCCCCATACGCAACAGGGTGCAATGCACTGTGTGTTGTAACACATTCCTCCCGTAACATCATTAAAACTGTGCCACAGTAGAACTTCTGTCAGTTCAGACCAGACGGGATAGCCTTTGTTGCCCTTGCGTATCGATCCTTGGGTGCCAAACACCCTGTCGCTGGTTTGTGGTTTGTCCCTCCTCGGACCACTGTCAGTTGATACTCACCACTGCTGACTGGGAGCACCCCACAAGCCTTGCAATTTCAGAGATTCTCTGACCCAGTCGTCTAGCCATAACAATTTGGCACTTGTCAAAGTCACTCAGGCCTTTACTTCTGCCCATTTCTCCTGCATTCAATATGACTACGAGAACTGGTTGTTTGCTTACCATCTAATCTTGACATGTGGCCTTGTTAGGAGATGATCAACGTTATTTTCTTCACCTGTGAGTGGTCATAATGATTTGGCTCATCGGTGTATGTACACACAGAGTAATGTGTGTGTGTGTGTGTGTGTGTGTGTGTGTGTGTGTATGTTAATTGTTCAAGCCAAGAAGTAGTACTAAACAATAGCCATACAACATCAACTGATAAAGACCAGCTAGGACCAGCATGGGAATTTGTGCTGGTTTATGTTGGTGAATGCTGGTTTGATAATGCCGGTCTAGCTGGTAGACCAGCCCTGCAGTATGTGGGTATAGTTTTTTTTTTCTTTTTTTTTTTTACCAAAGAAGTCTTGCTGAAATAGTTAGTCAAGAAGAATTGTTAAAACTGTTGTGCTGTTTTTTTTATTTTGCTTTTGTTTTTCAGGGAGGGACAATAAAGCTAATAGACAAACTTTGATGTTGACTAGACAAAGTCTTGTCTAAAGTTAAAAGTTACACATACATTATAAGTAAGGCTAGGTCTACAGTGATACTTTTGAAAATGTCTTGGTTACTTATGTAACCTCTGTTCCCTGATGGAGGGAACGAGACGTTGTGTCGATGTAGTGACACTAGGGGTTCACTCTTGAGAGTCACCTTTGCTTTATTCAGAAAAGGCCAATGAAAATTGGTGAATGGAATTTGCATGCCACTCTCCGCCACGGACATACATCCCCTATGAGATGGCGTGCACCACTCATTCAGATTTGTGCTGAGAAGCCGAGAGAGAGTCCCGGCCATGTCAGAGGTTGGTTCAGCACCGCAGCAGGAGGGGCACAATGTCTTGTTCCTTCCATCAGGGTACAGAGGTTACATCAGTAACCAAGACATTCCCTGTCTGTCACTCACTCGATGTTGTGTCGATGTAGTGACACTAGGGGTCCCTATACGAAACACCACAGGTGCTGAACCATGTCACGAGGTATGGAGGAGCGGACACAGGCAAGCTGCTGCGTGCCTCGCAGTGAGCGCTCGACCATGTCATGACCTTCCAGCGAGTTAGGTAAGGTGTCTCCCTGGTCCCGTTAAGGGTGGGAGGAGGCACTTACACGAGGAGGCTACAGGCGGTGGCCTTTCCTGATTTTTGTATTAAGCAATTTCCAGCCGAGCACCTGCTAGAATAGCACTGGGAAAGTGCTCTTCCCTCTCCAGGAGGGAGAGCACTACGGAGACCACATCCTACTGGAGGGAGGTTAACATGTGGAGAATACCTCACATGGGGAGGACCCTATCTACAGTAGGCCAAGGCAGAGCGAAGCTCTGTCGAGGGGAAACACAGGGCTCATCTGAGGGGAAACCGAACAGTGGAAATGCATCATACTGGATTACCGAGGGGGGAATCACCACGTATGGAGCACTGAGCCCAAGTACACGGGCTCACCAGAAAAGGGGCATACCATGAGTACTGGGCCTGGTGGCATTACTCGTCCGCCGAGTCACCGAACCGTGCTTAAGAAATTAAAGAGGCGTCCAGTGTTCACCAGTTGCAGGAAACTGTTGTGGACAAGATTAATTATCACCTTGAAAGGAGAAAGGCACAAATGCAAGCGATATACCTGACCAGCTGCCCGGCCTACCTGTTGTTACCCCATCACACTCAGGTCGAAACCGGTTCTATGTGCAGGTTGTAACCCTCGCAAAGGTATTGGGTGTAGCCCAACCCGCTGCTCTGCATATGTCTGTTAGAGAGGCGCCCCTCGCCAGTGCCCAGGAGGATGCAACACCTCTAGTGGAGTGCGCCCGGACTCCCAAGCGGTACGGCAGTTCTTGTGATTGGTAAGCCAAAGAAATGGCATCCACAATCCAATGGGCCAGCCTCTATTTGGAGTCAGCTTTCCCTGTCTGCTGCCCTCCAAAACAGACAAAGAGCTGCTCCGAGCATCTAAAGCTCTGCATGCGGTCCAGATAGATGTGCAGGGCACGAACTGGACACAGCAACGACAAGGCTGGGTCTTCCTCCTCTAAAGGGAACGCTTGCAGGTTCACCACCTGCTCCTGAAAGGGAGTGGTGAGAACTCCAGGCATTCACTGGTGACAGAGAGCGCCTGCAGGTCCCCAACCCTCCTGATAGAAGTGAGTGCCACCAGGAGGGCCATCTTCAGTGACAAAGTGCTGAGCTCTGCCTGCTCCAGGGGCTCAAAGGGGGCTCTCTGTAGGGCAGGTAGGACCACAGAGAGATCCCAAGAGGGAATCAGGCTCGGCCTAGGAGGATTCAATCTCCTTGCACCCTTGAGGAACCTGGTGATCAGGTTGTGCTGCCGTGAGGGTCTCCCATCCAGTGTATCATGATACGCTGTTATAGCAGCCACGTACACCTTCAGGGTGGAGGGAGACTGCCGTCTCTCCAGCCCCTCCTGTAGGAAGGACAACACAGACCTGACTGTGCATCTCTGTGGATTTTCCCCATGGGAAGAAGACCAATTTGCGAAGAGACGCCACTTCAGAGCATACAGCCGCCTTGTGGAGGGGGCTCTGGCCTGAGTGATCATGTCTATCACCGCTGGCGGAAGGCCTGCTAGGTCTTCTGCGTCCAATCCAGGAGTCAGATGTGGAGGTTCCAGAGGTCTGGCCGTGGGTACTGGAGCATGCCCTGCCCCTGAGTGAGAAGGTCCTGCCTCAGGGGAATGTGCCAGGGAGGGGCTACTGCCAGGAGCATCAGGTCTGAAAACAAAGTCTGGTTGGGCCAGTACGGCTCAACCATCAGGACTTGTTGCCCATCCTCCCTGACTTTGTACAATGTCTGTGCAACGAGGCTCACTGGGGGAAACGTGTACTTGCGCAGCCCCCAAGGCCAACTGTGTGCCAAGGTATCCATGCCGAGGGGAGGCTCAGACAGGGAGTACCAAAGGGGGCAATGAGAGTACTCTCGGGAGGCAAACAGGTCCACCTGCGCCTCCCCAAATCTCTCCCAAATTAGCTGGACTGTTTGGGGATGGAGTCTCCACTCTCCGCGGAGCATTACCTGTCGTGAGAGCGCATCCGCTGCATGGTTGAGGATGCCCGGGAGGTGAGTGGCTCACAGAGACTTCAACATCTGCTGACTCCAAAGGAGGAGGCGGTGGGGAAGTTGTGACATGCGACGTGAGCATATGCCACCCTGGCAGTTTATGTACACCATGGTTGCTGTGTTGTCCGTCTGGACCAACACGTGCTTGCCCTGAATCAACGGTCGAAGCCTCCACAGGGCCAGCGATACTGCCAGCAACTCTAGGCAGTTGATGTGCAATTGCCAGCATTGTTTCCAGAGACCCGATACTGCCTGCCCATTGCACATGGTGCCCCAGCCCGAATTCGAGGCATCTGTCATGACCAAGACATGCCTTAAGACCTGCTCTAAGGGAACCCCCGCCCATAGAAATGCCAGATCTGACCAAGGGCTGAAATTATGGCAGCACCTTGGTGTGATAGTCACACGCTGGGAGCCGTGGCACCATGCCCACCTTGGGACTCAAGTCTGTAGCCAGTGCTGGAGCGGTCTCATTTGCATCAACCTGAGAAGAAGTACCACCGCCGAGGATGCCATATGCCCCAGGAGCCTCTGAAATTGTTTCAATGGCACCGCAACCTTCCGCCTGAAGTTTTTCGGGCAGGCCACCACCGACTGTGCACACTCGTTCGTAAGGCGTGCCATCATGGTGACCGAGTCCAACTCCATACCGAGAAAAGAGATGCTCTGCGCAGGGGAGAGCTTGCTCTTTTCCCAATTGACCTGAAGCCCCAGTCGGTCGAGGTGCTGAAGCACAAGGTCCCTGTGAGCACACAATAGATCTCGCGAGTGAGCTAGGATCAGCCAGTCGTCAAGATATTTGAGGATGCGAATGCCCTTCTCCCTTAGCGGGGCCAGGGCAGCCTCTGCGACTTTGGTAAAGATGTGATGAGATAGGAACAGACCGAAAGGGAGGACCTTGTACTGGTATGTTCGTCCCTCGTAGGCAAACCGAAGAAAGGGTCTGTGTCGAGGAAGGATCAATACGTGAAAGTACGTGTCCTTCAGGTCGATGGCCACGAACCAATCCTGATGTCGTACTGACACCAGGATGCGCTTCTGCGTCAACATTTTGAACGGAAGCCTGTGTAAGGCCTTGTTCAGGGCACACAGATCCAGAAATGGGTGCAAATTTTCTGAATAAAGCAAAGGTGATTGGGACTCTCAAGAGCGAACCCCTAGTGTCACTACATCAACACAACATCGAGTGAGTGACAGACAGGGAACTCTGTTTTCATTTACTAGCATCATCATTTTCCAAAGTGTTTTCAGTGGTGGAAAACAAATGTGTTGGATGTGAAGTGTGGATGTGGCCTGAGAGAGAGAGAGATGGTATACATATGAATTTATTGACAGTTGGAGTATGAATACACCATTTTTCTTATTGTGGTAGTCTATTTCCATTTTCTGGTCTCCAGTGTTTTCATTTGCATCGGTGTATGTTTTTAGTGAAAAATTTTATGTTTAGCGTATTAAAAACATGTGGCTCCATTATTCAGATACATAGAGTCGTGAGGATCGCTTTTTGACAGTGCCTCACCTATTAAAGTTTAAGGAGTGTGTAGATGGGGAAGCATCATGCGCACAGCAAGCGATGTCCTTCATAAAATCAATGGAGTAAGTTATCTTGTGGTACTCACGTTGCAGCCGAGTGGACCAACTCACTGAAAATTCACTTGACTGTTTGAGGAAACTGAGCAATTTTTTTTGTTGTTGCTTTTTTGTGCTTGTTCTGTCTAGCAGTTGGAGCTTATTTTGTAGTTACACACCTTTGGGACAGTTTTGTAGATTAATCTATACACTCTTTGTGTTTGTTCCGCCTATTGGCTGGGGTTTGTTCAATAGATTATCTTTTGCTGTATAATTCTGTCTCAAAAAATTTGTATAGAAACACTGGACTTGAGCAATCCGACGGCAAAGTTGTCATGGGGGTCCTCGTAGGCGTACATTGATTGTTTAATTTTGGAGGGATGGACGCCATTTGGCGCTGTCGTGCGCGGGGTTAATACGCACGTTTTTTTTTCTGTTTGTTTGGTTCTGGGGGAAATTCGGGTTTTAATGGTCGCACCAATGTTAGAATGTGGTCTTTATAATCTTGTTTTTGACACATTATCTATTTTTTCTTATATGTCAAATGTTAATATGAGTGGATTGTCTCTCTACATGTGTAATGTGAATGGGTTGGGGCACCCCATAAAAAGAAGGAATGTTATTTCTCTTCTTAAGCGTAAGAAATATGATATAGTTCTGTTCTTCAAGAAACGCACCTTTCTCGGCAGGAAGTGGAAAAATTTGGAAAGATATGGGGTGGGCATATTTTTTTTATAGTGCTGGCTCGAGTAAGAGCAGGGAAGTCATTACACTGATCAATAAACATCTACAATTCAAACAGAGTAAAGATAAATTAGGAAGAGTCATTATTGTTTTAGCTGAAATTCAGGGGCAAAGTCTTATTTTGGTTAATATTTATGCACTGAATGTTGATGATCAGGGCTTTTTTATAGATCTTGAAGGGATGTTGCAAGCCGCTGGCACCACGCATGATATAATATTGGGAGGAGACTTTAATCTTTTGATGGACTCAGTCCTTGATCATAGTGAAGCAAAAGTATAGATAACTAGAATAGATAACTAAAGGGGACTTAGAAGGGGGGACTGAGGGACTTAGAATATGACATCTAAGTCCCTCATTTCATCTGTTGTTGATTGCTCAATTGGAAACATTTAAGTCTCAGATCATGCCCTGGTGTGTTTAGAGGTGTTGCCACATACAGAGAAAAAGAAATCATATAGTTGCATTTTAATGTATCCCTTTTGCAAAATCTTGAATTCCAACAAATGCTAAAGACTTAAATCAATGTCTATATGGAGACCAACTGGTCCTCAGTATCCTCTGTGGGCGTGGCTTGGGAAGCACTTAAGGCAGTTCTTAGGGGTCTAATCATACAGTATGCCTCATTCACCAAAAAGTCCAAAGCACAAGAACTTGTGGAATTGGAAGGGAATATTAAAAGTGCCAAGGCAGGGCTGAAACACTGAATGTCGTCTAATGGCCCCAGGGAATTGACCCGATTGAAATACAGGTATAATTCTATTTTGTCACGGAAGGTGGAGTTTTGGCTATTCAGGGCAAGACAGTTATACTTTGAGTCAGAAGACAAAGCGGGGAAGCTTCTGGCCAGATATATAAAACAGAGAGAGTCTTTTTCTACCATTCCCTCAGTGAAATCTGCTGGTGGTGAAATATTTACCTCAGCCATTGATATTAGTAATGCTTTTAAAGAATTCTACTTTGATCTCTATAGTTCCACGTCTTCGTCTACTGATGAAGATATTAGAAACTTTGTGGAACCATTAGAACTTCCTAAACTGATGACTGAGCAAAAAAATTCTCTAGATTCTGAGATAACCTTGGAGGAGCTTGGCAAGGTAATTAAGGCCTTACTACAGGCAAGGCTCCGGGGCCTGACGGCTTTTCCTCTGAGTTTTTCAAATCTTATGCTACAGAACTGGCTCCACTTGTGTTAGAAGTTTATACGGAATCATTAAAAAATGGAAAGCTTCCACCAACCATGACACAAGCCCGGATCAGTCTGATTCTTAAAAAGGTTCTAATTTCAAGCGAGAGTAAGAGTTACCGTCCAATTTCCCTGATCCAACTAGATGTAAAAATTTTGTCAAAAATTTTGGCTAATCAAGCAAAGTTATGACATCTCTTATACATATAGATCAGGTGGGGTTTATTCGGGGTCATAGCTCTTCTAATAACATCAGGCGTCTCATCAATATCATGTGGTCAGTGGCGGATGATCAGACTCCGGTCGCTGCCATCTCACTTGATGCTGAAAAGGTGTTTGATATGATAGAATGGGATTATCTTTTTAAGATTTTGGAAATGTTCGGGAATACTTTTATTGAATGGATTAATTTACTTTATAGACACCCTGTAGCAGTGGTACAAACAAACTGATTAATTTCAGATTATTTTACTCTGGATAGGGGCACCCAGCAGGGTTGCCCTCTTTCCCCATTATTGTTCTGTCTTGCCCTGGAACCATTAGCAGCCGCGATAAGAAAAGAGGATGATTTTCCAGGGGTGGTGGCAGGAGGTGTGGCGCATAAGCTTCTGCTTTCCTCAGATGATATTTTATTATTCGTCTCCGACCCCACTAAATCAATGCCTTGCCTTCACAGAATTATTAATTCCTTTTCTAAATTCTCGGGATACAGAGTTAATTGGTCTAAATATGAAGCTTTGGCTCTGACAGCGTACTGCCCAGTAACGGCTTTCCAGCTGGGCTCCTTCCAGTGGCCCAAACAGGGCATTAAGTATTTGGGCATTTTATTCCCAGCAAATTTGTCTGATTTAGTTAGAGTTAATTTTGACCCTTTAATAAAAAAGATTTTCGAGTGATGTGGGCAGGTGGGCTTCATTACATTTATCGATGATTGGGAAGGTTAATGTTATTAAAATGAATTGTATTCCAAAATTCAACTACCTGCTACAATCTCTCACTGTAGATGTCCCCCTCTCTTATTTCAAGCAATTTGATCGCATAGCGAAGTCCTTCATTTGGAATGGTAAGCGTGCCAGGTTAATTTTCAATAAGTTACATAGGCCGATTGACAAAGGTGGGCTAGGCCTACCCAAGATTTTGTTTTATTATTATGCATTCGGTCTCAGACATTTGGCTCATTGGTCGCTTCCATCTGAGAGAGCCCCTCCCTGGTTTTGCATTGAACAGGAAGTTCTTGCCCCTATTTTGCCATTGCAAAGCCTTTCTATCAAACTAACCGGAGAAGTTAAGTTACACCCCCTTATCTCGCATTTGCACTCGGTATGGACAAAAGTGTCCAGAGTGTTTAATTCGGACAATTATTTAAATGTTGCCTCAAGCATATGGCTGAACCCAAAACTATGTATTAATAAGTCCCCTTTCTGCTGGTCAGAGTGGATTGTGAGGGAGGTTAATATGCTCGGTGACCTATAAGAGAGTGGAGTGTTGAGATCTTTTGAAAATATGGTTCAACATTTTGGGATTCCAGGTCTCAATTCTTTAGGTATTTACAGCTGCGCCACCTGCTCTGTACTATTATTGGGAGTATTATACACCCCCCTAAAGGGACAGATACTCTGGGAGTGGTGATTACTGCTTTTGGAAAAGGTCATGAGGCAACAGTGTTTTACTCCCTGTTAATTCAGAGTCTGGGGGATGGAGCTTCAATTTCTCTTAAGAGATTATGGGAGAAAGATTTAAACTTGGTATTGGAGATGGGAGTGTGGGCAAGGATTCTAAAAAATGTCAAGTCTACATCTAGAGATGCAAGTGTGCACCTTATCAATGTTCAGGGGGAGGAGTTTAATTTATATAATTTGACTCCATATTTTCTGTTATGTTTATTTAAATTGTGAATGGAATCAATAATAATTGTTAATAAAAAATAAAATAAAAAATAAAGAGGTGGGTAGATGACATGAAGCCAAGGCCCAAGGAACTTTGTTTAATAGGCTAAAGGAGTGTGTTCAATGGCATATTAAATATTTTTTTGTGGAATCAAAATTTTAGTATCAAGAATCGTGAAATTTGTACTGGTATTGGTACCATCTACATCATGGCAACACTTAGTGGTTGATTAGGAAAACGTTAGATGGTCTTTGCCCATTTAAATATTCTGTCAATGTAAGTCTATGGGATTTTTGTGATTCTGATCGCCTGCTGTGAGAAAACCAGTCCGATCAGTCAGAAAAGCTATAGCATACTATTCAATTATGCAAGTTTTGTGGATGTAGCTTAAAAACTCTAGAAGGAGTATGTGATAGAATTTTTTTCTCGGTTTAGGGATTTAAAAAGGGATTTAAAACAAAATAAAAAATAGATTAGCAGTATGTTGACTTTGTCGAGCCAACATTGTTAACGGAGAAAGAGATTCTACATAAAAAATATGGGGTTGAGCACATTTAAAAGCAAACTGAGTAGTTCCTAAACATATGTAAGTAAATCCATAGAAAGAAAGCCCCAAAGATATCAGAGAACAGTATAAAGTGTCTTCATGTTAGGTTCTGCTCTAGGCATGTTTGAACTTCCTTTTTGGTTTTACATACAGTGCTTGAAAGACCCCACTGTTTCCCACCGGGAGCATTTCACAGTCCAATCAGATGTGCATTCAGACTCCTCTTTTTCACCATTGACCACCGACACCCCACCAACTGGGAGAAAGCCAGAGTTCTGCATGCATCTGTATTTGCATAGAAACCACATCCAACGAGCAGGTGGTTACAAGTGGGGAGAACCGAATCAAAAGAGATGGTGAATATCTCTGCAAGCCTCTCACCAAGAGGTAATCACTGAGCAGCTCTTTTTCCATATTCAAATGTATTTGTTGATATGCTAGAGAGTGCTTGAAAATAAGCTGTCTTAAGAGCCTCTCTCTAAAACTAGATCTGTCACTTCTCAAAAAGAGAAGCATTTTTGAAGATATTTTTAGGGTAGGATGCACATACTTGATTTTCTAGGATTTTACAAGGAACATGTACAGACAAAAGTGTTCAAACCAAAACATTTATCTTATATTCCTATACTTTTGCATGCTTCAAATAAGCAAACATTCATCAATAATGGGTAATCGCCCTGTGTTGGCATTTTCTTTTTATTTATTTTTGTGTCTCATTTTGGTGAAAATATATTTACATTTACATCATTTTTCCTGGCTCGTACACTTGCATCAAAGGGACTTTTATTTTTGTACACTAGTCAAGTATTAAAGTAATAATTCACCCAAAAATGAAAATTCACTAATTTTCTCATTCTTCCAGGGAACAACAAATGGAGATGTTAGGCAGAATGTTAGCCTTAGTCACCATTCACTTTCACTGAATGGCAAAAAGATGCAACGATAATGCTAATTATCATTAATGCTAATTATAATAGCAGTGCTAATCTTTAAAATAAATTTAGTTGACATACCTACTGTGATGTAGTCAGATTTATTCAGCTGAATATATAATATTTTAACTTGTCATTTTGACTTGAATAAAACCAGTTAATTTAGGTGTTACCACAAGAAGCATATTGTTTGCTGTAGATTACCTGAAATAATTTTTTTAAGTGCAGTAATGTTAAACAAAGTCAAGAAGTAAAATAAAATCACAAAGTGGAGATAAGAATGCAGTGCTAATATAATTGTAGTAGTTATATTATTTGAAAAGGAGAAGTGTTAGGTTGTGTTTTTTTTTTTTTTTTTTTTTAGCCTAATCAAGGTTTGTTTCAACTTATTGAGTTACAACAACTTGAGCTGCACGTTGACTGTTACTGATGGGTCTGTTGACTTAAAATGGTGTTGATTAACAATGTGAGGAGAAGGGAAACCGTCATGGTTACTGGTGTAACCTCCATTCCCTGATGGAGGGAACGAGACGTTGGTGTCGATGTAGTGACACTAGGGGTCACTCTTGGGAGCCCGAGACACCTCTGGTCTTTGATAAAAGGCCAATGAAAATTGGCGAGTGGTATTTGCATGCCACTCCCCCGGACATACGGGTATAAAAGGAGCTAGTATGTAACCACTCATTCAGGTTTTATGCTGAGGAGCCGATATAAGGTCCGGCCATTTCAGCGGGTAGTTCAGTGCTGTGGCAGGAGGGACCAACATCTCGTTCCCTCCATCAGGGAACGGAGGTTACACCAGTAACCATGACGTTCCCTATCTGTCACTCACTCGACGTTTGTGTCAATGTAGTGACATTAGGGGTCCCTATACAAAACGCCACAAGACTGAACTGTGTTACATGAACTGGCGGTGTGTGGTGGGCAGACTTGCTGTGTGCCTCATAGCCGGTACACCAGGTCGACACGTAACCTACCCCAACACAGTTATGAGTGTCGAACGGCCCTTTTTGGGGACAAGTCAACTACCCAAAGATAGAGACAGGCTTAAACCAGTCGTGGCCTCTTTTCCCCTTCTCTTTTTCCACTCCCTAAAAAAGAAGGGGGATTATCCGACTGGGCTGCCAGATCTAGTCGGGGGGTGTCCCTCCAAAGGGGAGGACACCGTGGAGACCACACCTCGCTCCAAGAGAGGGGGGATATTTAAGTGGAAGAATACATCACATGGTCTTTCCAACCATGTGGAGAGCCTTCAAGGTAGATCCTGCCCAATGGGGGAGGAGTTACTACAAACATAGAGACTGGGGCAGAGGGGCTCTGCCCAAGGAAGACACAGTTTGCCAGCAGGGAAACAAATTAGCGGAAGATATAGATCGCATGGGGTTAGCCTTACAGGGAACCGCCACATGCGGAGCACCTACCCCAGAACTGGGCTCTTAGTTAGCGCGTGTACTGGGCCGGCAGCGAGTCTCTCCGAGAACTCAACTGCCACAGGGCTCGGAGGAAGTCAACCAGGGAACAAATTTTGTGAACACTACTGGGAATTAACGGCGCACGTCTTCAGCTCAAAAGGAGGTGGATGGCGCTATGTGGAAGCGATACACCCGGCTGGCTATCCTGGGCTTATCCGCTTGTGTTGCGTGCCACTACCTTGGACGAAACCGGTTCCACCCAGAGGTTGTAGAACCTTGCAAATGTGTTGGGTGTTGCCCAGCCCGCTGCTCTGCAAATGTCTGTTAGAGAGGCACCTCTGGCCAGGGCCCAAGAAGCCACTACACCACGGGTAGAATGGGCTTGTAGCCCTACCGGGGGTGGCATGTTTTGGGCGAGATATGCCATAGTTATGGCGTCAACGAGCCAGTGGGCGATCCTCTGCTTGGAGACAGCGCTTCCTTTCCGCTGTGCACCAAAAGCAGACAGAGAGAGCTGCTCAGAGATTCTAAAGCTCTGCGTGCGATCCAAATAGATGCATAAAGTGTGCACCGGACACAGCGACGACAGGGCTGGGTCTGCCTCCTCCTAGGGCAGCACTTGCATGTTCACCATCTAGTCCCTAAAGGGGTGGTGGGAACCTTGGGCACATAGCCTGGTCAGGGTTTCAGGATCACGTGAGAGTAATCTGGACCGAACTCCAGGCACATTTCGCTGACAGAGAACGCTTGCGGGTCACCTACCCTCTTGATGGAAGTGAGCGCAGTCAGGAGGGCAGTCTTCAAGGAGAGTGCCTTAAGCTCGGCTGACTGCAAAGGCTCAAAGGAGGCTCTCTGTAGACCTTGAAGAACTACAGAGGTCCGATGAGGGAACGAGGCGCGGCTTGGAGGGATTCAGCCTCCTGGCACCTCTTAGGAACCTGATGATCAGATCATGCTTCCCTAAGGACTTACCGTCGATTGCGTTGTGGTGTGCTGCTATGGCAGCAACGAACACCTTCAAGGTGGAAGGGGACAGCCTCCCATCCAACCTCTCTTGCAGGAAGGAAAGCACTGATCTGACTGCGCATCTCTGGGGGTCTTCCTGACGGGAAGAACACCACTTAGCAAACAGATGCCACTTAAAGGCATACAGGCACCTCGTAGAGGGAGCCCTAGCCTGAGTGAACGTGTCTAACATCGCAGGTGGGAGACAGCTTAGGTCTTCCACGTCCCATCCAGGGGCCAGACATGGAGATTCCAGAGGTCTGGGCACGGGTGCCGGATGGTGCCCCTTCCCTGAGAAAGAAGGTCCTTCCTCAGGGGAATTTGCCAGGGGGGAGCTGTCGCGAGGAGCGTGAGGTCCGAGCACCACGTCTGGGCAGGCCAGTAGGGTGCTTACCAGGACAATCTGCTCCTCTTCCTCCCTGACCTTGCACAGGGTCTGTGCATTCAGGCTTACTGGGGGAAATGCATATTTGTGAATGCCAGGGGACCAGCTGTGTGCCAGCATGTCTATGCCGAGGGAGGCCTTGGTCAGGGCGTACCAGAGCGGGCAGTGGGGAGGATTCTTGGGAGGCGAACAGGTGCACCTGTGCCTGTCGAATCGACTCCAAATCAGCTGGACCACCTGAAGGTGGAGTCTCTACTCTCCCCTGAGGGTAACCTGTTGTGACGGCGCATCTGCCGTAGTGTTGAGGTTGCCCGGGATGTGAGTGGCTTGCAGCGACTTGAGGTGCTGCTGACTCCAGAGGAGGAGACGGCGGGCAAGTTGTGACATACAACGAGAGCGCAAACCACCTTGGTGGTTGACATATGCTACCGTTGTCGTGTTGTCTGTCTGAACTAACAAGTGCTTGCCCTGGATCAATGGCCGAAACCTCCGCAGGGTGAGCAGAATTGCCAGTAACTTGAGGCAGTTGATGTGCCAATGCAGTTGCGGACCCGTCCAGAGGCCAGCGGCTGCGTGCCCATTGCAAACAGCACCCCAGCCCGTTTTGGAGGCGTCTGTCATGACCACGACGCGCCTGGAGACCAGTTCTAGGGGAACACCTGCTCGTAGAAACGAGAGGTCAGTCCAAGGGGGGCTGAAAAGACGGTGCCGACCGATGTAATGGCCCCGCGGTGTGTCCCATGGTGCCATGCCCATCTCGGGACTCGAGTCTGGAGCCAGTGCTGAAGCGGCCTCATATGCATCAACCAGAGTGGGGTGGCCACCGCCGAGGATGCCATATGCCCCAGGAGCCTCTGAAAAAGTTTCAGTGGAACCGCTGTTTTCTGTTTGAACGCCTTCAAACAGGCCAGCACCAACTGGGCGTGCTCGTTCATAAGGCGCGCCGTCAAGGAGACTGAGTCCAACTCCAAACCGAGAAACGAGATGCTCTGAACCGGGAGGAGCTTGCTCTTTTCCCTGTTGACCCGAAGCCCTAGTCGGCTGAGGTGTGAGAGCACCAGGTCCCTGTGTGCGCATAACACGTCTCGAGAGTGAGCTAAGATTAGCCAGTTGACGAGATAGTTGAGAATGCAAATACCCACCTCCCTTAACGGGGCAAGGGCAGCCTCTGCGATCTTCATAAAGATGTGAGGAGACAGGGACAGGCCGAAAGGGAGGACCTTGTACTGATATGCCTGACCCTCGAACGCGAACCACAGGAAGGGTCTGTGTTGAGGAAGGATCGAGACGTAAAAGTACGCATCCTTCAGGTCTACCGCCGCGAACCAATCTTGATGCCGGACGCTCGTTAGAATGCGTCTTTGCATCAGCATCTTGAACGGGTGTCTGTGTAAAGCCCGGTTCAGTACTCACAGGTCCAAGATTGGCCGCAACCCACCGCCTTTTTTGGTACAATGAAGTAGGGGCTGTAAAACCCTTTCTTCATCTCGGCTGGAGGGACAGGTTCTATCGCGTCCTTCCATAGGAGGGTAGCGATCTCCACGCAAGGTAGCAGCGTTTTCGTCTTTCACCAAGGTGAAGTGGACACCGCTGAACCTGGGCAGATGCCCGGCGAAGTGAATCGCGCAGCCGAGTCGGACGGTCCGGACCAGCCGAGTCGGACGGTCCGGACCAGCCCTCGTGACAGATTGGAAAGCGCAAGCCATGTGTCCAAGTTCCGCACAAGTGGGACCAAAGGGACAACGTCATCGGATGTACCGGCAGGTGGGGCCTCGTGGCGGAGCGGAGCTCGAGGTGCCATACCACGTCGTGGCCGTGCTGAGTCTAAGGACATCGAAGCACTTACCTGGCTCCTTGTGACCACCCCCGGAACAGCCTGGGATGGGGGAGGAAGAGGCCTGTCCTCGTGACCCGTGGAGACTGTCACATCGGGGGTGGATTTGTGCCACAGCTGGGCGCTCAGGGGCGGGAGACCGCCGCTGGAGCGCCAACCTGCCAAATGGAGTGGTGGACAGTGGTCGTGATGCCAGCCGTACACACCGGATACGTGACCAAGGGAACAAGGAAACCGCTTTTGCTGAGCTCTTGAGTACTGCAGCCACTTGGGCATGCAGTGCAATTAAATGCAAAAGGTAACAAAAAGATGAAGATCTGCTTACCAGCTCCAGAGCAGCGGGTTTCGTTGTCCCTGGGTCGCCCATCTCAAGGGCGCTTTGAAGCCTTTCACGGGTTCTGGGTGGCCGCGAGACAGGTGGCGTCTGCTTCCTGCGGTGGGCTCCACGCCAGGGCCGGGCCGAAGGGGCGGGCTGCGGCGGAGCCGGTGCAGTCACCGCAGGGGGATGCCCTTGGCGATGAATAGATGGGGTGCGGGATCTTGAGCCGCACCGGGGCAGGATATGCCGGCTAGCATCCATCTACTGCTCTACCATCGAGAACTGCTGGGCAAAGTCCTCGACGGTGTCGCTGAATAGGCCCGTCTGGGAAATGGGGGCAGCAAGGAATCGTGTCTTGTCGGCCTCACTCATCTCGACCAGGTTGAGCAAAAGGTGGTGCTCCTGGACCACTAGTGTGGCCATCGTCCACCCAAGAGACCATGCCGTGACCTCCGTCGCTCGGAGAGCGAGGTCAGTCGACGAGCGCAGTTCCTGCATCAATCCCGGGGTGGAACTACCCTCGTGCAGTTCCTTTAGCGCCTTGGCGGACTTGCAGGAGAGCCATGGCGTGCAGGGCGGAGGCGGCTTGTCCAGCGGCACCGTAGGCCTTGGCCGTCAGAGACGACGTAAACCTACAGGCCTTGGACAGGGGCTTTGGGCACCCATGCCAGGTGGCGGCGCTCTGCAGGCATAGGTGCACCGCGAGTGCCTTTATCCACCGGGGGATTGCCGAATAGCCCTTGGCCGCCCCACCATCGAGGGTAGTGAGGGCGGGGAAGCTGAAAAGATCGGGACCGGGCAGTAAAAAGTGCCTCCCACGACCTTGTCAGGTCTTCATGCACTTCCGGGAAGAAAGGAACGGGGGCGGGGCGTGGCTTTGAGCGGCGCCGCGAGCCCAGGAACCAATCACCAAGCCGCGAGGGTTCAGGGAAGAGTGGTGAAATCCACTCTAACCGACGGTCACGGCTGCCCAGGAAAGCATGTCGTCATCTCCGTGTCAGCCTGTGACTGGGCGATCGACCCCAAAGGGAGGAGCCCAGCTGAGGCTTCTGACTGGACGAGTCCGCTCTCCGATGCTGCACTAGAGAGCTCATCACTTTCGCGGGCTCCGAATAAGAGGTCAAACTCACCCTGAGACGAGCCGGTGGACTCACCCGGAAGCCCGATTGGGGCAGACGAGCGTGCTGGGGAATGGGAGGTCCACGGGGGGATACCCCGCGGAGGCGTTCCCATTGGGGTCCCCAAATAGCCCCCAGTGCTAGCCGCGCTGGCCTCAAACCCGTGGGTAAAAGGACCGAGGCGGGAGCCTATGGGGTGGCTCGCTTTCTTACGAAGGCGAGCCAGGACCGCAACGTTGCCATGGACATATTCTCGCAATGAGAACATGACCATCCACGAACACTGTCTCTGCGTGAGCAGTGCCCAGACACGAAAGACAGTGATCGTGACCGTTAGAAGGCAAGAGATAATGAGCACAACCAGGAATAAAACACAATCGGAAAAGCATCTTTAAAAAGACGCGTCTTTAAAAAGACGTTCCGTGTGTGCGCTCTTTTAGTGAAATATAGACTCTTTTAAAGGGGAAAAATGCTCTTTCTGAAAATATACTCTCTAGTTCCCTATCTGTCACTCACTCGACGTTGGTGTCGATGTAGTGACACTAGGGGTCACTCTTGGGAGCCCGAGACACCTCTGGTCTTTGATAAAAGGTATTTGCATGCCACTCCCACGAACATACGGGTATAAAAGGAGCTGGTATGCAACCACTCATTCAGATTTTCTCTTCGGAGCCGAACGGTCATGCTCACTGAGCTGAATACTACTGTTCATTCACCTCTGCTGGATCTGACGCCGCATTTCAGCAGCTTCTCCCTCCTCTGCACTGGTGCACTGCAGAGAATGCCCCTGGGCGCTTCGGCAGAAAAACTAGATAGTATATTTTCTGAAAGAGCATTTTTCCCCTCTAAAAGAGTATATATTTCTCTAAAAGAGCGCACACACGGAACGTCTTTTTAAAGACGCGTCTTTTTAAAGATGCTTTTCCGATTATGTGTTATTCCTAGTTGTGCTCGTTATCTCTCGCATTCTAACGGTCACGATCACTGTCTTTCGTGTCTGGGCACTGCTCACGCAGAGACAGTGTTCGTGGATGGTCATGTTCTCATTGCGAGAATATGTCCATGGCAACGTTGCGGTCCTGGCTCGCCTTCGTAAGAAAGCGAGCCACCCCATAGGCTCCCGCCTCGGTCCTTTTACCCACGGGTTTGAGGCCAGCGCGGCTAGCACTGGGGGCGATTTGGGGACCCCAATGGGACCGCTTCCGCCGGGTATCCCCCCGTGGACCTCCCATTCCCCAGCACGCTTGTCTGCCCCGATCGGGCTTCCGGGTGAGTCCGCCGGCTCGTCTCACGGCGAGTTTGACCTCTTATTCGGAGCCCGCGAAAGTGATGAGCTCTCGAGCGCAGCATCGGAGAGCGGACTCGTCCAGTCGGAAGCCTCAGCTGGGCTCCTCCCTTCGGGGTCGATCGTCCAGACACAGGCTGACGCGGAGATGACGACATGCTTTCCCGGGCAGCCGCGAGTGTCGGTTAGAGTGGATTTCACCGCTGTTCCCTGAACCCTGGCGGTTCGGTGATTGGTTCCTGGGCTCGTGGCGCTGCTCAAAGCCATGTCCCGCCCCGTTCCTTTCTTCCCGGAAGTACATGAAGAGCTGACAAGGTCGCGGGAGGCACTTTTTACTGCCCGGTCCCGATCTTTTCAGCTTCCCCGCTCTCACTACCCTCGATGGTGGGGCGGCCAAGGGTTATTCAGCAATCCTCCTGTGGATAAAGGCGCTCGCGGTGTACCTATGCCCGCAGAGCGCCGCCACCTGGCACGGGTGCCCAAAGTCCCCGTCCAAGGCCTGTAGGTTTACATCGTCTCTGACAGCCAAGGCCTACGGTGCCGCTGGACAAGCCGCCTCCGCCCTGCACATCATGGCTCTCCTGCAAGTCCACCAAGGCACTAAAGGAATTGCACGAGGGTAGTTCCGCCCTAGGATTGATTCAGGAACTGCGCTCGGCGACCAACCTCGCTCTCCGAGCGACGGAGGTCACGGCACGGTCTCTCGGGCGGACGATGGCCACACTAGTGGTCCAGGAGCACCACCTTTGGCTCAACCTGGTCGAGATGGCTGAGGCCGACAAGACACGATTCCTTGCTGCCCCATTTCCCAGGCGGGCCTATTCGGCGACACCGTCGAGGACTTTGCCCAGCAGTTCTCGATGGTAGAGAAGTAGATAGATGCTAGCCGGCATATCCTGCCCCAGCGCGGCTCAAGATCCCGCACCCCATCTACTCATCGCCAAGGGCGTCCCCATGAAGTGACTGCACCGGCTCCGCCGCAGCCCGCCCCTTCGGCCTGGCCCCGGCGTGGAGCCCACCGCAGGAAGCAGACGCCACCTGTCTCGCGGCTGCCCAGAACCCGTGAAAGGCTTCAAAGCGCCCTTGAGATGGGCGACCCAGGGACAACGAAACCCGCTGCTCTGGAGCTGGTAAGCAGATCTTCATCTTTTTGTTACCTTTTGCATTTAATTGCACTGCATGCCCAAGTGGCTGCAGTACTCAAGAGCTCAGCAAGAGTGGTTTCCTTGTTCCCTGGGTCACATATCCGGTGTGTACAGCTGGCATCACGACCACCGTCCACCACTCCATTTGGCAGGTTGGACAGCGGTTCCACTGAAACTTTTTCAGAGGCTCCTGGGGCATATGGCATCCTCGGCGGTGGCCACCCCGCTCGGGTTGATGCATATGAGGCCGCTTCAGCACTGGCTCCAGACTCGAGTCCCGAGACGGGCATGGCGCCACGGGACACACCGCATGGCCATTACTTCAGTCTGTCACCGTCTTTTCAGCCCTTGGACCGACCTCTCGTTTCTACGAGCAGGTGTTCCCCTAGAACTGGTCTCCAGGCTCGTCGTGGTCACGACAGAAGCCTCCAAAATGGGCTGGGGCGCTGTTGGCAATGGGCACGCAGCCGCCGGCCTCTGGACGGGTCCGCGGCTGCGTTGGCACATCAACTGCCTCGAGTTACTGGCAATTCTGCTCGCCCTGCGGAGGTTACGGCCATTGATCCAGGGCAAGCACATGCTAGTTCGGACAGACAGCATGGCAGCGGTAGCATATGTCAACTGCCAAGGCGGTCTGCGCTCCCGCTGTATGTCACAACTTGCCCGCTGTCTCCTCCAACGGAGTCAGCAGCACCTCAAGTCGCTGCAAGCTACTCACATCCTGGGCAACCTCAACACTTCGGCGGACGCGCCGTCACAACAGGTTACCCTCAAGGGAGAGTGGAGACTCCACCTTCAGGTGGTCCAGCTGATTTGGAGTCGATTCGACAGGCACAGGTGCACCTGTTCGCCTCCCAAGAATCCTCCCCACTGCCCGCTCTGGTACGCCCTGACCGAGGCCTTCCTCGGCATAGACGCGCTGGCACACAGCTGGTCCCCTGGCATTCGCAAATATGCGTTTGCCCCCAGTGAGCCTGCTTGCACAGACCCTGTGCAAGGTCAGGGAGGATGAGGAGAAGGTCATCCTGGTAAGCACCCTACTGACCTGCCCAGATGTGGTGCTCAGACCTCACGCTCCTCGCGACAGCTCCCCCCGGGCAAATTCCCCTGAGGAAGGACCTTCTTTCTCAGGGAAGGGGCACCATCCGGCACCCACACCCAGACCTTTGGAATCTCCATGTCTGGCCCCTGGACGGGACGCGGAAGACCTAAGCTGTCTCCCACCTGTGATGGTAGACACGTTCACTCAGGCTAGGGCTCCCTCTACGAGGCACCTGTACACCTTTAAGTGGCATCTGTTCGTAAGTGGTGTTCTTCCCGTTGGGAAGACCCCCAGAGATGTGCAGTCAGATCAGTGCTTTCCTTCCTGCAAGAGAGGTTGGAAGGGAGGCTGTCCCCTTCCACCTTGAAGGTGTACGTTGCTGCCATAGCAGCACACCACGACGCAGTCGACGGTAAGTCCTTAGGGAAGCATGATCTGATCATCAGGTTCCTAAGAGGCACCAGGAGGCTGAATCCCTCCAGGCCGCGCCTCGTTCCCTCATCGGACCTCTGTAGTTTTTCAGGGTCTACAGAGAGCCCCCTTTGAGCTTTGCAGTCAGCCGAGCTTAAGGCACTCTCCTTGAAGACTGCCCTCCTGACTGCGCTCACTTCCATCAAGAGGGTAGGTGACCTGAAAGCGTTCTCTGTCAGCGAAACGTGCCTGGAGTTCGGTCCGGGCTATTCTCACGTGATCCTGAGACCCCGACCGGGCTATGTGCCCAAGGTTCCCACCACTCCTTTTAGGGACCAGGTGGTGAACCTGCAAGCGCTGCCCCAGGAGGAGGCAGACCCAGCCCTGTCATTGCTGTGTCCGGTGCGTGCTTTACGCATCTATTTGGATCGCACGCAGAACTTTAGAATCTCTGAGCAGCTCTTTGTCTGCTTTGGTGCACAGCGGAAAGGAAGCACTGTCTCCAAGCAGAGGATCGCCCACTGGCTCATTGACCCATAACTATGGCATATCTTCATTGGCCTTTTATCAAAGACCAGAGGTGTCTCGGGCTCCCAAGAGTGACCCCTAGTGTCACTACATTGACACCAACGTCTCGTTCCCTCCATCAGGGAACGGAGGTTACACCAGTAACCATGACGTTTTTCTGCCGAAGCGCCCAGGGGCGTTCTCTGCAGTGCACCAGTGCAGAGGAGGGAGAAGCTGCTGAAATGCGCCATCAGATCCAGCAGAGGTGAATGAACAGTAGTATTCAGCTCAATGAGCATGACCGTTCGACTCCGAAGAGAAAATCTGAATGAGTGGTTGCATACCAGCTCCTTTTATACCCGTATGTCCGGGGGAGTGGCATGCAAATACCACTCGCCAATTTTCATTGGCCTTTTATCAAAGACCAGAGGTGTCTCGGGCTCCCAAGAGTGACCCCTAGTGTCACTACATCGACACCAACATCGAGTGAGTGACAGATAGGGAACTAGATTACAGGAAGCAACAGATTGCAGTGGCTAGTGAGAGTATAACATGAAACAGACCTCCTAAGTGTCATTTCTGCTACCAAGCAGGCCAACAGATGGGGCTAGAATAATCACCGCTTTCTCTGAAGATTGCATGAACATAAACATTTGGCTTTAAAGCTAAGGTATTGACACTTGCGCAAAAACACTCTTGAGTCATTTTGCTGCTAACAAGTTTGCCCTGCAAGAGTTTTAAGTAAGTTTATCTTTTATTTGATTGCATTTTATAGACTATGCATCAGCATTTGCATTTCCTGGGAATCAAACCCACAACCTTGATATTGCTAGCATCACGCTGTACTAGTTGAGCTCTTGGGAGAGGATGTGTTCATTAGGCTTGAAAGACAAACCACAAGCATAACTCGCCATAGTTGGTCAGTTGCAATGTCAAAATCTATTTTTAAATAAAAGGTATAAAAGTATAAATTATAGAAGTCCCAATGCACATACCTAAAGAACTCCATGAAAGAAAATCCATAGCCATGCTGTTCAGCAATCCCAGCGCACACCACATTAGCAGATGCTCCAATCAGTGTCCCATTTCCTTTGGGAATAGAAAGGAATAAGAAAAATTAATGACTAGCTTGAATAACGTAATTAATTACCTCACCAAGCTCCTCCATGGTTATCTCAGAATCAAGAGAATTGTTTTGCTCAGTCGTCAGTTTAGGAAGTTCTAGTGGTTCCACAAAGTTTCTAAAATCCTCTTCAGTAGACGAAGACGTGGAACTATAGAGATCAAGATAGAATTCTTTAAAAGCATTATTAATATCAGTGGCTGAGGTAAATATTTCACCACCAGCAGATTTCACTGAGGGATTGGTAGAAAAAGACTCTCTCTGTTTTATATATCTGGCCAGAAGCTTCCCCGCTTTGTCTTCTGACTCAAAGTATAACTGTCTTGCCCTGACATAATTACTTAATGTAAACAATGTTTGCTTAGTGAATATATATATATATATATATATATATATATATATATATATATATATATATATATATATCCAATCACTCTTGTCTGCCTTGAGAGAGAGGTCTAGGAATTTGTAAATGTTTAAATAGATTTGCATGTTCTCTACAAATACAGCACTGCACGAACACAGATCTTTATAAATGAATATTAGAATTGATTTGGCATCCATATGCATGGCAGATTTTGTTATGCTGATTGCAATTTACAGTTCTCCACTGTGCAAATGACTCCTTTCAGAGTAATGACAATGAAATGACCTTCAGTGCTAGATTGCAGAGGTGATTTGGCAAGTGTTGTTTTTGTAGTAGCCTTTCTCTGTTGGTAATGCATGGCACGGAGAAGGTACTTCTGTCCCAACTTGAATCACAAGCATGATAGCTTTCTGATAAAGGACAGATGTCACCACTTCAGCGATAGCATGTCTAGAAAAATTTACTCTGGAGCATCTAGACGTGTTCTTGTGGAAGAAGTTCTACCACTCATCTAAGTGGCTTCATCAGATGTAGAATGGTGGAGATTTGCTGACATTTAATCTCATCTCACACCTCAATGTCATAAGACTTGCAAAACTGGCACAAAAGTGTCAGAGTGAACATGAATGAATGCTATTATTCATTACAGTTTACTGCAGCAACTGCATTGCTTTGTTTTGGTCTTTAAGTACTGTACAATCTTTTGGATGTACAAGCTTCTGTTTTATTTTGTTTGAGATGTGACTGATGTATTTATGGGAGTCCTTGAAGGCATTAAGTTGTTTCCTCTTTAAATGTGGTTGTAAAAATCTAGTGTGGTGTCTTTATCCTGCTAAAATGTTTGTGTGCAGTCAACACAGAACTATTTACAATGTCATTCATTCAAACTCCCACTGTGATTTTAATTCAGTTTGAGGATGGTGACTCTCACAGTTATTCAGAGTCTTATGAAGTCAAAGTGTGTGATAAGGTTAAATGCTGGGTAATCTCAATCATACTATAATAATTAATGAAGTCACCTGGATGTGTGATGAAACGTCTTCAGTAAGTAGAACATCCAGGTTGTGTAATGCTTCATCACGTAATATACATACATAATTGGACAGCTGCTATTATTTATGTTAAAAACCTTGTACATTAATCATGTACGTTACTCCTACTTATATCATTTATCTTTCTGTATATTTTGTATTATTTTTGTATGCTTTGTGCTTTATGTAAACACATTTTCCACACACATTTTCTTTATTGGTGTATTCATGCAATCATAATCTCTGTAGAGAATCAACAAATGGCTGATGAACTGAATGTGTTTTACTGCAGGTTTGAAAAACCCAGTCTCACACCACTCCCCCGCTCTGATCTTCACACACAAGCCAACACCTCCTGGAACCAACCTCTTCCCCCCTCCTGCTACTCAACCAGCACTTATGGTCTGTGAGGAGGATGTGTGCCAGGTCTTCCGGAAATAAAAGACTAGGAAAGCTTCAGGCCCAGACGGTGTCTCACCTGCCTGTCTGAAAGTCTGCACTGACCAACTGGCCCCATCTTCACACAGATTTTCAATTGATCACTGGAGCAGTGTGAAGTTCCCTGCTGCTTCAAATGCTCCATCATCTTTCCAGTCCCCAAAAAACCCAAAATCATAGGACTTAATGACTACAGACCTGTCGCTCTCACATCTGTGGTCATGAAGTCATTTGAGAGACTTGGCCTACTTGAGGTTTTGGCCTACCTGAAGGACATCACTGGAGCTCTGCTAGACCCCCTTCAGTTTGCTTACTGAGCAAACAGGTTTGTGGATGATGCTGTCAACATGGGACTGTATTATATTCTGCAACACCTCGACAGACCTGGGACTTATGCAAGGATCCTATTTGTGGATTTCAGTTCAGCCTTCAATACCATCATGCCTGATCTTCTCACAATCAAACTGACCCAGTTCTCCATGCCAACCACAATCTGTTGGTTGATCAACAGCTTTCTAACAGACGCAGCAGCTAGTGAATCACATCCGGGACCCTCACAATTAGCACTGGTGCTCCTCAGGGATGCGTTCTCTCTCCACTGCTCTTCTGTCTGTATACGAATGTCTGCGCTGCAAAGGACCTATCTGTCAAGCTCCTGAAGTTTACAGATGGCACCACAGTCATTGGCCTCATCCACGACGGTGACGAGTCTGCATACAGATGGGAGGTTGAACAGCTGGCTGTCTGGTGCGGTCACAACAACCTTGAGCTGAACACGCACAAAACAGTGGAGATGATAGTGGACTTCAGGAGAAATAACCCCGCACGCTCAGTCTCGTAGAACACATGCATGTAAAAGGTTCTCACTCTTTCTTTGTTTTGTTTTTTTGTTTTTGTTTTTTTGCAAGAACAGTATCGTCTATGAGTGCTGCAATGACCTCAGACATCTCAGTTCAGGAGGTGCTTTGAGTTCAGTTTGCTTTATTTCCACAGAGCAGTTCGTTGTAACCACAACTCTGCAGCCTATACATCTGTGATTAAAACATAAAATAATACAAAAACACATTCACCTCGAACCATGATTTATATTTCAGTGATTATTATCATCATTATAATTATTATTTTTACATTTACATTTTATGTTTTTATGTCTTAATTTGTGTAAGTAATTTTCCGCCTGCATGTATAGATGGATACTTTCCTGATGGTAAATGGAAAGGTGTTTACGTTTACCGATCCCTCAGCCCGGGGGTTGCTGATGTAATTGGATATTGTGATATTTAAGCAATATCACACAAGCAAGAGTGCAATATGGCCCTACATCAGCACTGCTGTGATTCGGCCGTAGGCCGAGTGCTGTAGGTAATCACAGCAGTGCTGATTTAGGGCCATATAGCATGATTGCGAGTGTGATATTGCTTATATACAACAGTTCAATGAACAAGTACATTTAAAAAAATTAGGAAAAACTGAGTACGGTCATAAAAACGCATTTGTGCATGGAACTACTTTCTTACGCGACGGATCAGATCTGCCATTGCTGGTTCAAACCAAATGATGCGTCCAAGCCTCCGTTAGTAATTCAAAAATTTCACTTCAGAAATAGTATCACAGCTTTTACTGTTTCTAACAAGTTATTGGATAAACAAGGATGGATGGATGGATGGATTTGTGTGTGTGTGTGTGTGAGAGAGAGAGAGAGAGAGAGAGAGAGAAAGAGAGAGATGGAGCGTGTGCGATCACCTGTTGCCAGCTGTCAGCTTTCTGAAGATCAGCTTTCTCAGTGAAAAAGTAGCCGTCCAAGCGGGGGTATTTCTCCCTATTTCGTGGTAGCCAGTGCGCAAGAGTCATTCACTATAGAAACCGCAATCTCCTCCACCATTTTGAACAGTGTTCCCACTCCAATGTGGAAAGTCCGATAAGAGGTAAGCGCCTTCATTTTGTGTAATTAATAAGTCTGTTGTGTCTCTCAGCTGTGATGAGCCTTAATGCTGAAGTTGTTCATTTAAAGCCATTTAAAGCTATTTCCTAGCTTTAGTAGTGTAGTAATACAATCGATCACGGAGTGCTGTATGTAAACACTGGCTGATGCGGATTCACTTCACATCACCTAACTGGTTCATATTACACATAAAAATGATCTTTTACCACCACCTGCTGGCTAACATATATAATGTAAAAAAAAAATACATGTAAAAAAATACAAACAGTAGCTCTTAACACATCTGCACTGCTCTTACACTTTAGTTTAGAATGGCATGAACACAAGTGGAGTGATACACACAGTGAAGCATCGGAGTGCTGATGGTGTCAGACCATCAGTGCACATGGAATGTCTCTCGTCCAATCAGATTTGAGGACCGGAACTAACTGTTGTGTGTGTGTACAGGTGCATCTCAATAAATTAGAATGTTGTGGAAAAGTTCATTTATTTCAGTAATTCAACTCAAATTGTGAAACTCGTGTATTAAATAAATTCAACGCACACAGACTGAAGTAGTTTAAGTCTTTGGTTCTTTTAATTGTGATGATTTTGGCTCACATTTAACAAAAACCCACCAATTCACTATCTCAAAAAATTAGAATATGGTGACATGCCAATCAGCTAATCAACTCAAAACACCTGCAAAGGTTTCCTGAGCCTTCAAAATGGTCTGTCAGTTTGGTTCACTAGGCTACACAATCATGGGGAAGACTGCTGATCTGAAAGTTGTCCAGAAGACAATCATTGACACCCTTCACAAGGAGGGTAAGCCACAAACATTCATTGCCAAAGAAGCTGGCTGTTCACAGAGTGCTGTATCCAAGCATGTTTACAGAAAGTTGAGTGGAAGGAAAAAGTGTGGAAGAAAAAGATGCACAACCAACCAAGAGAACCACAGCCTTATGATTGTCAAGCAAAATCGATTCAAGAATTTGGGTGAACTTCACAAGGAATGGACTGAGGCTGGGGTCAAGGCATCAAGGAATTTGGCTACAGTTGTCGTATTCCTCTTGTTAAGCCACTCCTGAACCACAGACAACGTCAGAGGCGTCTTACCTGGGCTAAGGAGAAGAAGAACTGGACTGTTGCCCTCTTTTCAGATGAGAGCAAGTTTTGTATTTCATTTGGAAACCAAGGTCCTAGAGTCTGGAGGAAGGGTGGAGAAGCTCATAGCCCAAGTTGCTTGAAGTCCAGTGTTAAGTTTCCACAGTCTGTGATGATTTGGGGTGCAATGTCATCTGCTGGTGTTGGTCCATTGTGTTTTTTGAAAACCAAAGTCACTGCACCCGTTTACCAAGAAATTTTGGAGCACTTCATGCTTCCTTCTGCTGACCAGCTTTTTAAAGATGCTGATTTCATTTTCCAGCAGGATTTGGCACCTGCCCACACTGCCAAAAGCACCAAAAGTTGGTTAAATGACCATGGTGTTGGTGTGCTTGACTGGCCAGTAAACTCACCAGACCTGAACCCCATAGAGAATCTATGGGGTATTGTCAAGAGGAAAATGAGAAACAAGAGACCAAAAAATGCAGATGAGCTGAAGGCCACTGTCAAAGAAACCTGGGCTTCCATACCACCTCAGCAGTGCCACAAACTGATCACCTCCGTGCCACGCCGAATTGAGGCAGTAATTAAAGCAAAAGGAGCCCCTACCAGGTATTGAGTACATATACAGTAAATGAACATACTTTCCAGAAGGCCAACAATTCACTAAAAATGTTTTTTTTTTTTTTTATTGGTCTTATGATGTATTCTAATTTTGAGATAGTGAATTGGTGGGTTTTTGTTAATGTGAGCCAAAATCATCACAATTAAAAGAACCAAAGACTTAAACTACTTCAGTCTGTGTGCATTGAATTTTATTTAATACACAAGTTTCACAATTTGAGTTGAATTACTGAAATAAATGAACTTTTCCACGACATTCTAATTTATTGAGATGCACCTGTATATATATATATATCGTGAAGGAGGGAACAAAGCGAATTTATTCACACACATGATGTATTTTCCTGGACAACAAAATACCCGACTGGTAGATAATGCACAGATGAAATAGGTTCTTTGCCAAAGATATGTTGCCCTTCACAGCTGTTGTAAAGCCATCTTTCAAAAAGTTGAACAACACACATTTTAATTTTTTTCCAGTTTCATTTGAATTTTTTGTAAAAAAATAAAAAATAAAGTTCATAGTTTGAAATCAAGGTGTCTTGCTTTATTGTGTAGGCTTAACCCTAACCCTGCTTAATGAAAATTACCCCATAGTACCACCTAGCGTCCAACCAGTGGTAATACCGGTGTTCATCTGTTTGAACATGAACGTGTGTGTGTGTGTGTGTGTGTGTGTGTTCCTTAGAGCCAAACAGGCAATGATGCATTTTCAGATGGCCTTGCAAGCACACAGCATTCTTAAATTTAGAGGGATCTATCCTGTTCTGTGATGTTTTCAGATGTGAGTAATAAGTGAGTGGCATTAAAAATCTTCAAGTTATAAAAGCTACCACAATATAAAAAGGAGACTTATTTTTCTATTTAGGTTTCAAGTACCAGCTTAAAGTAGTTTGTTATATAGCACAGAAATATTTAGGTGAAGTAATTACGCTTATGTAGGAGGTGGCTTACAAAAAAGAAACACTACATAGAAGTCTTAATGGCATAGTGCTCATTTAAAGGTGAGTTCTTAAAATTCACCTGACCCAAGGTTGGCAAATGGGCATGTTTGCATGAAAACACACTTATATAATGCACAGTGGCCCCAAGGAATATGTGGACACTTGAGTAATACTTTAAAATGAATAAATGTTATTGTATTAGATAACAAAATATACAAATTTCAAGCATAATATTGAACAAAAGAAAGACTTTTACGTTTCAAATGATAAAACAATGGTTCACTTTTCTGGCTTTCAAATTTATTGAAACATGTTCATAGTTAATGAGAAGAACTAGACCCGTGGTTACTCTGCTAAGACACCTACAATAAGTGAACTTAAGGGGTACTGACTTGATACATCCACACAAAAGAACAATTACTTGTTGGGACCAGTTGGTAAAAAGTATGTGTACATTTTAAGTGTATCCAAATACTTTTGGGGGTCACTATATTCAGAAACAGAGTGCAATGTAACTGACCTCCAAGACAAGCTCCCATAGCCAGTGCGAAGATGAGAGGTTTGACTGGCAAGTTGACATCTGCATCTTGACTGAGGTTAATAAGCACAGGAATCTGTCAAAAAATAAAGATTACGGATTTCTACAACATTTACCAGTAAACATTGTTGGCTGTAATTGTGTAGTTCTCATAAGCATTACAAAAGAAAAAATAAGAATTTAGCAGTGCAAAATAGAAAGCACCATCTGTCAAGAATTAAACATTGTGGATGTCGGGGTCATGAAAAGTGTTACAGTATATTCAATAATACTGACAGCCATCCAGCTTATTAGCAGACTAAGTTAAGTTAGAAGAAGATCAATAGAAAATTCTATTTGATTTTCTTTTCAATTTTTGTATTTGTATTTTACATACACACTGCTTCAATAAACAGCTAATGAAAACTTTATAAACCAACATGCATGTTGCAAACATCACTTATAATGCCTGGCATAAAGCCTACACTGATAGAACAAGCTAAAAATACTCATGCTATAGCAATCAGTACTTAGAATCGGGATGTAATGGCAAGAGGCAGAGAATGTCTACCTGTGGCTACCACAATACACATGCAATACACACATCCATTTCTCAGAGCATATAAGCATTCGATTTTCTCACCAGCATAGTGTAATTTAAAGATTGCATATTTGGAGAAAATGCTTTCTGCTTCAGAGAATTCAGTGTGTAGCCACTTGGCTGCTACATGCTGGCCTCGCAGCTACCAGCGGCTTTAGCTGCAATTGACTTGAATAAATTACACAGCACAACTGTGATTACATTTTCTACTACATTTGCCATCTGGTTCATTCAGCTGTGGTATCACCACTGTGGATGGGAGGGTACCGAGAGGCAAAGTAACTGTACACTTGTGCTGACAAGAAAATAGCAGTTTTGTGCTTCCAGTGGAGCGCAAAGTACAAATTTTAATCTGAAGGGAAAAATCCTAACTTGACACAGGTGGCATAGAAACAGGTATATTACAAGTCTTGGCTATCATATCTCATTTTAGTCTATTTATTCTCACATGGTTGTTTCATAATTAACGAATATTAAACTTTGATAATGTTATCTACACATAAACAGCTCCTCAGGAACAAATTATGGGGACTTTCAAGAGCTTTTTGTTAACTCTCTTCTTTTATGAATGTGAACAGATAAAGATTATATAGGAGAGAACAGGGCTAGCTGTCACAGGGGAAGTTGTCTTGAGGGCTATAGCTCAGTAACTATAAGGTTTTGAGTCAAAATTCCAATGACAAAATTATGTGTTTTCTCTAGCACTCTAGCAGGGGTTTTGAGTGTTGGTTTCAAACACCTATCTCAAAATCCCCTTAATTTATTTTTTTATTTTTTTATTATTATTATTCAATGTTCCAAACTCAGTAAACAAGTGAACACACTAAAACCACATTGGGATACATTCTAAAAAGGGTGTTACATGGCAGCTTCCATTGTGACAACTTACCCCACATTCTGTGACAATGTGCCCTTTATGGAAAGGGTTGTTTGGAAATCCAAAATTGATTTTTCCTATTGACACACTCAAGCAGATGATATAAAATAACCATCTTAAGACAAATGTTTTTGTGAAACATCTAATGTGCCCCAAGACTTCAGCACAGTACTGTGTACATATACACTGGTGGCCAAAAGTTTGGAATAATGTACAGATTTTGCTCTTATGGAAAGAAATTGGTATTTTTATTCACCAAAGTGGCATTCAGCTGATCACAATGTATAGTCAGGACATTAATAATGTGAAAAATTACTATTACAATTTGAAAAAAAAAAAAAATGCCAGAACTTCTTAAACTACTTTTATAACTAAAAGTTCTCATCAAAAATCCTCCACGTGCAGCAATGACAGCTTTGTAGATCCTCTGCATTCTATCTGTCAGTTTGTCCAGATACTCAGGTGACATTTCACCCCACACTTCCTGTAGCACTTGCCATAGATGTGATAATAATAATAAGTTTAATTTATATAGCACTTTTCCAGAGCTCAAGGAGACTTTACAATAGTAACACAATAATACACAAACAAAGAGCAGTCACAAAAACACAGTTCAGATAGCACAGTCATTGAGAGTGAACACATAACACATTAAGATAAATAACACTGAAAAAACAAAAAAGTTTTAAACTGAGATTTAAACTCAGAGATAGAAGAGATGCTGAGAAGAGTCAGGGGGAGTGAATTCCTTATATTGGGTGTTACTATGCAGAATGACCTGCCACCACCTTACAGTCTAGCTGATCCCACAAAAGCTCAATGGGGTTAAGATCCATAACACTCTTTTCCAATTATCTGTTGTCCAATGTCTGTGTTTCTTTGCCCACTCTAACCTTTTCTTTTTCTTTTTCTGTTCCAAAAGTGGCTTTTTCTTTGCAATTCTTCCTATAAGGCCTGCACCCCTGAGTCTTCTCTTTACTGTTGTACATGAAACTGGTGTTGAGTGGGTAGAATTCAATGAAGCTGTCAGCTGAGGACATGTGAGGTGTCTATTTCTCAAACTAGAGACTCTGATGTACTTATCCTCTTGTTTAGTTGTACATCTGGCCTTCCACATCTCTTTCTGTCCTTGTTAGAGCCAGTTGTCATTTGTCTTTGAAGACTGTAGTGTACACCTTTGTATGAAATCTTCAGTTTTTGGGCAATTTCAAGCATTGTATAGCCTTCATTCCTCAAAACAATGATTGACTGACGAGATTCTAGAGAAAGCTGTTTCTTTTTTTGCCATTTTTTTTTTTTTTACCTAATATTGACCTTAAGACATGCCAGTCTATTGCATACTGTGGCAACTCAAAAACAAACACAAAGACAATATTAAGCTTCATTTAATGAACCAAATAGCTTTCAACTGTGTTTGATATAATGGCAAGTGATTTTCTAGTACCAAATTAGCAATTTAGCATGATTACTCAAGGATAAGGTGTTGGAGTGATGGCTGTTGGAAATGGGGCCTGTCTTGATTTGATAAAAAATAAATGTTTTCAAATAGTGATGGTGCTGTTTTTTACATCAGTAATGTCGTGACTATACTTTGTGATCAGTTGAATGCCACTTTGGTGAATTAAAGTACCAATTTCCTTCCGAAACAGCAAATTCTGTACATTATTCCAAACTTTTGGCTGCCTGTGTTTATATATATATATATATATATATATATATATATATATATATATATATATATATATATATATATATCACACACACACACACACACAAAAACACTTATTTAGTCAAGTCTTATATGCCAATACAACATTGACTTTCAAAAGTAAACCTACTGTGAGGAATATACACTTGAGAAGAAAGTGTGACAACAAGCCTCGGTCTCATCTACAAATTTAAATGTTATCAGTCAGATATAGATAGGGCCTGTGCCACAGATGCAAATCCAATGTGCATAATATGTCTGTGAAGGTGTGAACCAAAATAACTATACTATATAAAGGACACATTTTTCAAAAGAAAAGGATCACTGGGTTTTCTTCAGGAGGCTGCTGTGGGATTTCCTGTGAATCCACTGTTTTTCAGGGTTCCCATTGGGGAAATATTTCATGAAAATATAGCATCAATTATCAATGGTCAGTTTATCTTCCAGTATAAAGGTCTATTACACAGGCAGCACCTTAGGTTACACAGGTAAAGAATGGTCAAAATAGTTTATACTATATGACCACCTTTATTAAATCCCACAAGCACTTTGGTGGTATTGCAATTGCAGATGCAATTTAATTCCATAGTGAGTCACCCATCAGATGGCATGGGAGACAAAAGGAGCTCTACCAACAGAGTGAGGAGGACAGAAGTAGCAGCTTCTAGACACTGTTTTGGTCTGCAGATCAGATGTTCAAATGTGAACATATGTGATTCTCTCATGTTTGAAAGAGCATAGAATGCTCATACTGAACATATCATACCTGATACATCTGGACCTAAAGCATAGGGAGTGTATGATGACCAATTTAAAATTGCTTTATGGATGGTGTGATATTTTCTTGCCAATACATCAAATTTTTGAAACGGGTTACTAACCACAGAAAATGCAAAGCAAATATGTTGTGTGACAAACAGTTAGAAATAACTGAACGCAAGCTGATTTTTTTTGTTGTTGTTAATACAGTCAGAAGTAGGCACACTTGGTGCACTACAGACATGAAGTGCATTTCATTTTTAGTCCAGACTTAGAGAGGGCATGTTTGTGGAACTACAGAGAGGTTAGTGTTCCTTTATTTATACAGTGACAAGGCCTTCACAATTAGTGTGATCCATTACCACCACAGGTGTATGCTGAGAGCTTAAGTATATTTCACTCTATTTATCTCTCCATTTAATAGATCTAGACAGAGACATTGTGAGATATTGAGTAAAATAGAGCTCTTAAAGGAATAGTTGAATTTTTGAATTCATTCCAACCTCATACTATTTTGTTTTTTCTGTGAAACACAACACAGAGATTAGGCAGAATGTACAAGCAGCTCTTTTCCATACAAAAAAAGTGGATGGGGATTTATAATGCCAAGCTCCAAAAGGAGAAAAAAATCATAAAAGTATAATAAAAGTAATCCATATGAGTCGCGTGTGATATTCCAAGTCTTACGAAGCCATACAATAGCTTTATAGCGATATACAAAATTTTTATTTCTGGGTGAACTATTCCTACAACAGTTTCTACATCAGAGTACTACATACAAGGCAAGAGAGAGAGAAGGTAAGTGCGAAAAGAGGGCAAAATAGACAGAGCAAATGAAACGTGGGGAAAATGCTAGAGAAGGATGAAATGAAAAGGCCTTTGAAATGCTAAACGATTTCTGGAGTGACTTGTCTTTTCATCTGCCCTGCATTCTTCCCGTCTGCTCATTTGGCAGTGAGCGATTGGCAGCACAGCTCTGTGTCTGTTTGGTGCCATGCTCATCATATCAGCTCACAGCACGTGTTCTTTATGATACACACGATTCATGCGCTGCTCTGATAGCACATCATCACTCACTACTGTTCCTCACACACTTGAGGTGACTGTAGAGGATAAGATGGACTATTTTCACCTATTTGTCAACAAAATGTAAGAAGTTCACATGACATGTCACAGCAGTAAGTGCAGTGTGCTGCAGTTTGGCATGCTGGATATGCCATCTAAAACTATTAGACATTTTTTAAATGAATTTATAATTATTATGCATGCAGTTTTATGACCTCATTTTAATTAAGAGACTACGTGGGGTATTTGGGTGAATCTGTGACATTATTTCTGACAATTAACCATATTTCCCCCTCACTTCTCATTACTGGAATGCAAAACATCTTATTCTCATTACTGAAGTGTAAAAAAAAAGATTATTTCAGTTGTAAAGTATATACCATGGTAGTATTTGTTGTACTGCCATTATTTTCCTGATTTAAATATGGGAGTGACTATTTGCAGCCAGGTATAAATAACACCTGCCACACAACACAGCTATTTGCACCCCAACAGTCTATTGGAAACAGAGAAATTTACAACAAACTGTATTGTAAGTGTCACTTCAGTGGCATGGGGCATAGCGCCAGGGAGGATGTGACTTTTCGACCCAGGTTTGATTTCACGTTTGTAACATTCTTTTTCCCATTCTGTCTCCACTCTTAATATTTTCTTTAAAGGTGCACTAAGTAACTTTTGTCTTTGTGTCATCTTGGACTTACACTGACACCTAGCAGCTTGGATGCAGCATTATTTAAAATCAATAGTTTTCAGTTTCAGATGCCATTGCAGAAATTTAGCATTCACAGTCAGCCATGATTACTTTAATCAATGAGTGAAAGTGTCCAATTACAGGACGGTTACTGAGATTAAGTGAGTAGTATTCGGCTGGTCATGTGATTCTAAAATGGCAGCCCCCATGAGCGGACCCTCTCCATGTAGAATAAAACAGCTTTTATAATGTTAATGATATGAGTGGACTCTTCAAGGGTGGACTGGGAAGAGAAACCGGCCCGGTTTCAGCAAACTTCACATGTGTAAATATTTGTATGAACATAAAAAGAATCAACAACTAAGACATAAACTGAATAAGTTTCACAGACATGTGACTAACAGAAATGGAATAATATGTTCCTGAATTTCAAAATCAAAAGTAACAGTCAGTATCTGGTGTGGCCATCAGCTGCATTAAGTACTGCAGTGCATCTCCTCCTCATGGACTGCACCAGATTTGCCAGTTCTTGCTGTGAGATGTTACCCCACTCTTCCACCAAGGCACTTGCAAGTTCCCAGACATTTCTGGGGGGAATGGCCCCAGCCATCATCCTCCGATCCAACAGGTCACAGACGTGCTCAATGGGATTGAGATCCGGGCTCTTCGCTGGCCATGGCAGAACACTGACATTCCTGTCTTGCAGGAAATCACACACAGAACGAGCAGTATGGCTGGTGGCATTGTCATGCTGGAGGGTCATGTCAGGATGAGCCTGCAGGAAGGGTACCACATGAGGGAGGAGGATGTCTTCCCTGTAACGCACAGCATTGAGATTGCCTGCAATGATAACAAGCTCAGTCTGATGATGCTGTGACACACCACCCCAGACCATGACGGCGACGTTGTTGCCGATGATGTCTGGTAAGGACCTGCCTTACAACAGGCCTACAAGCTCTCAGTCCAGCCTCTCTCAGCCTGTTGCAGACAGTCTGAGCACTGATGGAGGGATTGTGCATTCCTGGTGTAACTCGGGCAGTTGTTGTTGCCATCCTGTACCTGTCCCGCAGGTGTGATATTCGGATGTATCGATCCTGTGCAGGTGTTGTTACACGTG
This sequence comes from Myxocyprinus asiaticus, assembly GCF_019703515.2. NCBI lineage: Eukaryota > Metazoa > Chordata > Actinopteri > Cypriniformes > Catostomidae > Myxocyprinus > Myxocyprinus asiaticus. Next base: position 18,220,362 of record NC_059352.1, read on the forward strand.
GTCTGCCACTGCAAGGATGATCAGCTGTCCTTCCTGTCTCCCTGTAGTGCTGTCTTAGGCGTCTCACAGTATGGACATTGCAATTTATTGCCCTGGCCACATCTGCAGTCCTCATGCCTCCCTGCAGCATGCCTAAGGCACGTTCACGCAGATGAGCAGGGACCCTGGCCATCTTTCTTTTGGTGTTTTTCAGAGTCAGTAGAAAGGTCTCTTTAGTGTCCTAAGTTTTTATAACTGTGACCATAATTGCCTACCGTCTGTAAGCTGTTAGTGTCTTAACGACCGTTCCACAGGTGCATGTTCACTAATTGTTTATGGTTCATTGAACAAGCATGGAAAACATTGTTTAAACACTTTACAATAAAGATCTGTAAAGTTATTTGGATTTTTACAAAATTATCCTGAAAAAGGGACGTTTATTTTTTTGCTGAGTTTTATATATATATATATATATATATATATATGTGTGTGTGTGTAACACAGTTCAATGGAAAGGAGGAGGTGAGAACCGGCTTGACAATATAAATGATAATTTAATGAGAAACTTAACCAAAAAGACAACACACACACACACACACACACACACACACACACACACACACACACACACAGGTGTCGGACAGCTGTCCGTAACTCTCTCTCTGTCACACTGCCTTCTCCAGTTGGCCTTATCCCTCTCTGGCTTAATCAGCCTTATTAGGGGCCGGGTGTGCGGAATCACGACCCAAAAAATCTTAGTCCTTCTTTACTGTGACTAGATGGCCCAGACACAAAGACAATAAGAGTGCAAATTGAATGAAATCCCAGATGCAGTTTATTGTGCTACTAGAATCCCAATCAATAATAACCAGGGGGAAAAAAAAGATTTGGTACATAACACGGGACTTTTAATTATAATCAAGCCCAAAATACACATGGGACTACTATTTTGAAATGTCTGTGCTCCCAGTTGTGAACTCGCTGACGACTAATTCGCTGAGAAAGTGACTCGAATTCAATCTGTTAACCTGAGCTCCTGAGTTCAAACGAGCTCTTGTCAGGTGATTCATTATAAAGACCCAGTTCAAAAGAGTCATTTGTTCACGAATCGGACATTATGGCTCACACTGTATTTCTGCATGCAGCCAGCGACAGCGAGCTCAACTCATCAACAGAAAGGGTGAAAAGTGGTACGAGACACACTGGTGCTCTAAACATGTATTCAATAACTAACAAGATGATATCTGATGAAACTGCATATGAAAGCACACATCCCGACTGTTGCCAATGGCGACTAGATTTTAAATTATTGTCGCAATCGTTTATTTTACATTCGCGACCATTTTAGTCACAGTCTAGAGCCCTGAACCATGTTTAATTTTGTGGTTACTATGATTCTACTTCAAAATACCATGGTGATACTATGGTTACTGTAGTAAAACCATTGTTAATTTTTGTAAAGGAGGTTAGGGGTAGGGGGTAGGGTGTAGTGTGTCTGTGGGACTCTAAATAAACACAGTAAACATGCTGCAGTGATGCCCTATACTGTTAGTATTTAATTAGAGGTGCAAACAGTATCTGCCACTATTTGCACTGGGGTGCATACAGCATCTACCATTATTTGTACCAGGGTTGGGGTGCGAATAATATTTGCCACTATTTGCACTGGGGTGTAAATAGCATCTTCCTTTATTCAGGGTGAAAATAGCATCTCCAATTAAATATTACAAAATTCAGTAAATAATTTCTTACTGTTAATTTTGGAGTGAAATATGACCTGAAGATATTTTTGTGAGAACAGTAAAATTAAAGAAAAACTTATCATATTGCTTACAGCAAATTTAAGTAAACAACAAAAGGTGACAAAACAAATGGTAAAGCTAATTATTTTCATCATTATATAAATTATTATTTATGTTTAACTTCATTTTAATTGTTTACCTTTATTATTATTGTTATTATTATTATTAATGGTAGTAGAAGTAATAATAATAATAATAATAATAATAATAATTACAGCATCTGTACTTATACATTTAAATACATTTTTACATAAAATATTAATCTTGATGTCAAAGTTAATGTCCATGTTATTTGTCAACTACTCGTGTTCTCACACTAAACACAAAACACACTACAGTCTGCAAACCAGCTCCATTAATTTCAGACCAGAGTGCTGAGGATATGGGGCAACCTTTCAGAAAATAATATTTGATGAAAAATATATTGATATTTATAGCAACAGTTTGACTTTTCAGTTAGTGTTCTAACTTTTTAATTAAGTTTTGTTACAAAAAGGTTTTAATGAGAGTTTTAATTTCACCCATTTTTGTGTTTGTGTGCTCATGAGTGAATGTATGTGTATTCCTCACCATAGTGGCAGTGAAGGGGATGTTGTCTATGAGAGAAGAGGCCAGCGCAGAGACCCACATGACCACAATGATGGCGATGGCCAAACGCTCATCCTCTGGCACAGCCTGGGAAAGAAGATAACAATAAAATATGTCACAACCAAACACTGACTCTCTACTGAACACACACACGCACACATACATACACAAACCCCTCTCTCTCTCTCTGTATCAACATTGCAAAGGCCTGTGGATGCCAACACTAAGGTGGGAAGCTTAACAGACAATGTGTTCATGACACAGTCACACTGAATTCATTATTTCATGGTCTGTTGCATTCATAAACCAAAACACAACACCACACATGCACACAAACACACATAAACACACACAAACACACTTTCTCACCATATGCCTGTTTTCCATATTGTTAACATTCTATAACATAGTGGTCAACTGATATGGGTTTTTTAATGGCCGATGCCAATAACCAGAGAGCAGGGTGGCCGATAGGCTGATACAATAGCAATATATCACACAATTTAATATAGTAAATAAAAAATATATAATTGCAAAAAAAAAAAAAAGAATAAACTCTTATTTAGCACTATATTTACTAAGTTTCATACAAAATTAAAATATAATATTTTATTTTAAATAGTAGATAGCAGTTTCTTCAGATTTCTTTTTAGTCATCAAATGTTAGTAATTTATTTGCACATGAAGAAATTGTTAATATATTAGGAAGAAGGAAATAACAGTACACACAATAGTCCAGCAACCATGGATGGCATGTCCACGTTAGCAATCGCATTTACTCAAAAAATATTGAATCAAACCAATTGTACATATACAGTGCATAGTGAATAAAACATTTATTTATAGCACACATGATGCACATGACACATGGGCTGCATCCGAATATGTAGGCAGCTGACTTGCTACCGTGCTGCCTAATCAGTTAATAGCTTAGCTGACATCTCTTTTGAATGAATGGAACTCTTAAGGAAACTGGTCTCTGAACAGTTTGAAAAGCACCTTATTTTCATCGTACCTCCGTATACAGCCTCCAGAGGCAGCATTTTCCTGGTTTCAGACGCAGCCTTGAAGTTGCATTCAAGTGCTCGTGTGGATCCAGTGCGAGCCTCAATCTCCTGACAGTTTAAACAGCATGGATCGCCTACTTGGACTGTCACGGAGTGACCGTCGTGATTTGTGAATGAGAGGAACTTTTGATCCTTTTTGATGAGGTTGTTGATTCTGGCTGATGGAACTCTTCAGAGGAAGACATTAGATGAGCGCTCAATGGGAAGAAATCACTAGATTTTTGTGAGGTTCGTGAATTACATCTGTTTAAACAAGATATCTGCATATTTGCAAACGGTATTGTAACACTTTTCAGTGGAAAGGAGGAGGCGAGAAGGTTTCCCGCTTCAGGTAGGCATTTAATTTATGCACCCTGATGCTTACAGTTCCACACACTCAACAGCTTCACAGGCAAATATTTACTTAAACACTTTAACTTCATTACACAATCAACATAATAGCTTGTAGCACCATGGCCTTCCTTATGCCAGTCTCTCTCTCTCTCTGTCTGCTGGCGGTGTGGCTCTTTTATGCCGCTCTCCCCGTGCTCACTGAAATTAGAGACAGGTGTTAGACATAATCTAGCTTAGGCGTAAGCGCCCTTACCGCTTTCTCTCACTCCGGAGAGATGCTTGACCACGCCTCCTTCCCCCCCGCTGCCACATATCCCCACCGCCCGACTCAGGCCAGGGAGGCATCCGGCCTGCCTACCACTCCCCCCCATTTCTGGAAAGGAAGTCGGTGACAGCCATCTGCGCTCCCGGTCTGTGGACCACCTTGAACTTAAACGGCTGAAGAGCTAGATACCAACAGGTGATCCGCACGTTGGTATCTTTCATGCGGTGGAGCCACTGGAGCGGGGCGTGATCGGAACAGAGGGTGAAGGCCCGCCCCAACAGGTAGTATCGGAGAGTGAGGACCGCCCACTTGATGGCGAGACACTCCTTTTCCATGGTGCTGTACTTAGTTTCCCTCAACGAGAGCTTTCATCTAATGTACAGCACCGTGTGCTCCTCCCCCTCCACGACCTGTGAGAGTATGGCCCCCAGCCCTCTGTCTGAAGCATCTTTCTGTAAAACAAAAGGGAGAGAGAAATCAGGTGAATGTAAAAGCGGCCCCCCGCAAAGTGCAGCTTTAACTTGCGTGAACGCCTGCTGACACTGCTCCGTCCACTGGACCGGGTCTGGAGCTCCCTTTTTAGTGAGATCAGTCAGCGGGCTGGTGACGTCTGAATAGTTAGGCACGAATCTTCTATAATAGCCAGCCAGCCCCAGGAACTGTCTCACCCCCTTTTTGGTCTTGGGCCTCAGGCAGGTCGCAATCGCCGCTGTCTTGTCAATTTGGGGACGCACCTGCCCGTGGCCCAAGTGGAACCCCAGATACCACACCTCCACCCGTCCAATCGCGCACTTCTTTGGGTTTGCTGTGAGTCCCGCTCGGTGCAGCGATCTCAGAACCGCCCTCAGATGTTGCATGTGCCGCTGCCAGTCATTGCTGTACATGATGATGTCATCCAAATAGGTAGCAGCATAAGCTGAATGCGGTCTGAGGATTCGGTCCATGAGATGCTGAAACGTAGCCAGGGCCCCAAACAAACCGAACGGAAGTGTCACAAACTGGTGTATTCCAAACAGTGTGGAGAAGGTGGTTTTTTCACGGGAAATTCGTGTCAAGGGGATCTGCCAATAACCCTTTGTCAAATCCAATGTCGAATAAAATCGAGCAGTGCCCAACCAATCGAGCAACTCATCAACACGAGGCATTGGATATGCGTCAAATTTAGACACCGCGTTGACTTTCCTATAATCCACACAGAACCGTACAGACCCGTCGCTCTTAGGCACTAGAACAACTGGGCTGGACCAATCACTGTAGGATTCTTCTATTACCCCCATATCGAGCATTGCATCCAATTCTTCCCGAACTATTTTCTTTTTGTGCTCGGGTAATCGGTAGGGGCGGCTACGTACCACAACCCCCGGCTCGGTCTCGATGTGGTGTTGAATGAGGTTCGTATGACCCGGTAGAGGGGAGAACATATTCGCAAATTCCTGTTGCAACCTGGCAACCTCCGCGAGTTGACTCGGTGAGAGGTGGTCTCCGATGTGACCGGGGTGAACTGTTTATGTTTTGAATTCACCTCGGGTCCGAGCTCCGCCTTCTCGGGAACTACCGTAGCCAACGTCACAGGGACCGCCTCCCTCCACAATTTCAGGAGGTTGAGGTGGTATATTTGACGTGCGCCCCCTCTATCGGTTCGTTTAACCTCATAATCGAGATCCCCCACTCGTCATGTGACCTCAAAGGGCCCTTGCCATTTGGCGAGTAATTTAGAGCTCGATGTGGGAAGTAATACAAGCACTTTATCTCCCGGTGCAAATTCCCTTAGCTGAGTTCCCCTGTCATATAGTCGGCGCTGTCGTTCTTGAGCTTGGAGCAAATTCTCCTGTGTTAGTTGTCCCAAAGTGTGGAGTTTGGCTCTAAGATCAAGAAAGTATTGAATTTCATTCTTACTGCTTGAAGGTCCCTCCTCCCAGGCCTCTCGCAATACATCAAGCACATCGTATGGGCGTCACCCATACAGCAGCTCAAATGGGGAGAAGCCAGTGGAGGCTTGCGGGACCTCTCGTACTGCGAATAACAGGGGGTCGAGCCATTTATCTCAATTTCTAGCATCGTCATGCACGAACTTACGAATCATGTTTTTGAGGGTTTTATTAAATCGTTCCACCAGGCCATCTGTTTGAGGATGGTACATGCTGGTGCGAATCGATTTAATGCTCAATAATTCGTACAGCTCGCGTAGTGTCCGTGACATAAATGTTGTGCCTTGATCAGTGAGAATTTCTTTCGGAATCCCCACCCCGGAGATTATTTTGAAGAGTGCCTCCGCAACACTGCTTGCTGAGATGTTGCGAAGAGGCACTGCTTCCGGATATCGCATTGCATAGTCCACTTGGACCAATACAAAGCGATGTCTGCGTGCTGACCGTTCTAATGGCCTGGCGAGGTCCATTCCAATTCTTTCAAAGGGGACCTCGATCAACGGAAGAGGGCGCAACGGCGCTTTTGGGGTGGCCGGTGGGTTAACCAGTTGACATTCACGGCATGCCACACACCACCTGCAGACATTGCCGCCAATGCCCGGCCAACAGAAGCGGGCTATTAGACGGATCAGTGTTTTCCTTTCTCCTAATTGACCCACCATGGGATTATAATGAGCTGCCTGGAATACCATTTCCCGACGGCTCCGTGGTATCAAAAGTTGGGTTGTATCTTCTTTAGTCTGAGCGTCCTGTGTCACTCTATCCAACCGCTTTATAATTGCAAAATAGGGGTATGAAAGGGTGATGTCCGGCTGGAGTCATTGACCATCGATGACTCTCACTTGGTCGAAGGCGTGTTTGAAGGTTTCGTCTCATGACTGCTCCAAAGGGAAATCCCCCTCAGGGAATTCCCTGAGAAGGGGAGGGGCTGCAGCCTCTCCCTCTCTCTCATCATTATGATGTGGAGCTGTCAAGGACGGCCACGGCTCCACCTCCCCTGCCAGAGCATCGCACATTGCACATCTCCCTAATTTAATACAGGACCCATCCGCACAAATTCCCTTTAATAAATCTCTAAAGTCAGGCCAATCCGTCCCCAAAATCAGCGGATGGGTGAGGCGGGAACTAACCGCGGCCTCCACTCTATGCTTTTTCCCCCGGAATTTAATCGTCAGAGTCGCCACCGGATACTCTTCGGCAGGTGTCGCAGAGCCGTTGGGCAAAGGCAAACAGGTGGTCAGAGTTGTCCAGCTTCAGGCTCCGGAAGAGTTGACGACTCTCTTCCGGACTCCGACCAACCCGTTGCAAGATGGCTTTCTTCAGGTCAGCATAAGCCAGGAGGCTCGTCGGCAGCAGTTGTTGAGCCACGAGCTGGGCTTCCCCAGACAACACAGCCGGGGAAGTCAGGCCGCCTACTGGCCGAGCGGCCAGCCCCAGATCTCGGCGGTGCGCTCAAACAAGTCCAGGAATGCATCGGGGTCGTCCGCCATCCCCATCTTCTGTAACGCAGGTGGGGGCAATGGCATGTGGGTGTCCAGGGTCGCAGCTGGGGATGCCTCCTGGCTGAGGAGGCTCCGGATCACCTGCCGGTCCTCTGCTTGAGCGCATAGGAGCTCCACAAACCGGCGATCTTGATCTTGCCAGAGCTCAAACAGGGTTTGCTCGTGGTTCCGATGTAAGCCAGCGAAGGCTTGGAGGATCTCAGCCAACTGGGAGGACTCTACGGGGCGACTTCCATCCATCTTCAAGCAAACTTTTCCCGGGTTTCGGCACCTGTGTAACACTTTTCAGTGGAAAATAGGAGACGAGAAGTGAGGTTTCCCGGTTCAGGTAGGCGTATAATTTATGCACCCTGATGCTTACAGTTCCACACACTCAACAGCTTCACAGGCAAATATTTACTTAAACACTTTAACTTCATTACACAATCAACATAATAGCTTGTAGCACCATGGCCTTCCTTATGCCAGTCTCTCTCTCTCTGTCTGCTGGCAGTGTGGCTCTTTTATGCCGCTCTCCCCGTGCTCACTGAAATTAGAGACAGGTTTTAGACATAATCTAGCTCTGGTGTAAGCACCCTTACCGCTTTCTCTCTCTCCAGAGAGATGCTTGACCACGCACACCCCCCCCCCCCTCCCCCGCCACAGGTATATACAGTAATACAAGTTTTATTGATATTTGCCTTTTATCATTAGAAAAGTTACAGGGATCTGTTGAGGATAGACTGTTAGAAAACGTGCTTTAGAGGAAGATTTATGAGCACTCCAGAGGACGCTGGATCTGCTGAAGTTGTGTGAGGTTGGTTTATTACAGCTGTTTAAATGAGATATGTGCATATTTGCAGACAGTATACACTGGCAGCCAAAAGTTTGGAATAATGTACAAATTCAGCTGTTTCGGAAGGAAATTGGTACTTTAATTCACCAAAGTGGCATTCAATCACAAAGTATAGTCAGGACATTACTGATGTAAAAACAGCACCATCACTATTTGAAAAAAGACATTTTTGATCAAATCTAGACAGGCCCCATTTTCAGCAACCATCACTCCAACACCTTATCCTTGAGTAATCATGCTAAATTACTAATTTGGTACTAGAAAATCACTTGCCATTATATCAAACACTGCTGAAAGCTATTTGGTTCGTTAAATGAAGCTTAACATTGTCTTTGTGTTTGTTTTTGAGTTGCCACAGTATGCAATAGAATGGCATGTCTTAAGGTCAATATTAGGTCAAAAATGGCAACAAAAAAAGGACAGCTTATTCTTGAAACTCATCAGTCAATCATTATTTTGAGCAATGAAGGCTATATGATGCTTGAAATTGCCCAAAAACTGAAGATTTCATACAAAGGTGTACACTACAGTCTTCAAAGACAAAGGACAACTGGCTCTAACAAGGACAGACAGAGATGTGGAAGGCCAGATGTACAACTAAACAAGAGGATAAGTACATCAGTGTCTCTAGTTTGAGAAATAGATGCCTCACATGTCCTCAGCTGACAGCTTCATTTAATTCTACTCACTCAACACCAGTTTCATGTACAACAGTAAAAAGAAGACTCAGGGGTGCAGGCCTTATGGGAAGAATTGTAAAGAACAAGCCATTTTTTAAACAGAAAAAGAAAAAGAAAAGGTTAGAGTGGGCAAAGAAACACAGACATTGGACAACAGATAATTGGAAAAGAGTGTTATGGATCTTAAACCCATTGAGCTTTTGTGGGATCAGCTAGACTGTAAGGTGCATGAGAAGTGCCCAACAAGTGCTACAGGAAGCGTGGGGTGAAATGTCACCTGAGTATCTGGACAAACTGACAGCTAAAATGCCAAGGATCTGCAAAGCTGTCATTGCTGCACGTGGAAGATTTTTTGATGAAAACTCTTTGAAGTAGTTTAAGAAGTTCTGAACATTTATTATTTTTATTTTTTTTTTTCAAATTATAATAGTAATTTTTCACATTATTAATGTCCTGACCATACATTGTGATCAGCTGAATGCCACTGTGGTGAATAAAAATACCAATTTCTTTCCATAAGAGCAAAATCTGTACATTATTCCAAACTTTTGGCCGCCAGTGTATATGATATTAGTTTTATTGATATTTGCCTTTTTATCATTGACAATACAGATAAATTTACAGGAAACTGTTGAGGAGAGAAAGAGAGAATGAAACAGGGGAGCACATTAACATTATGAGCTCAAATGCATCTTCTCTGGCTCTGATGTGCAGATCGTTTAAATGAGACTGTGTTGCACACTGGTCTATTATTGTAGTAACACAATGGCACGTAACAACAAAACGAACCGTGACTGGTCGTTTACTTGTCTCAGTCACTTCACATGCAAGCAGGCGATTTCTGGCGCCCTCAAGAATAAATCGGCCAAACGGGAAAATGTATCTATATATATATATACAGGTGCATCTCAATAAATTAGAATGTCGTGGAAAAGTTCATTTATTTCAGTAATTCAACTCAAATTGTGAAACTCGTGTATTAAATAAATTCAATGCACACAGACTGAAGTAGTTTAAGTCTTTGGTTCTTTTAATTGTGATGATTTTGGCTCACATTTAACAAAAACCCACCAATTCACTATCTCAAAAAATTAGAATACATCATAAGACCAATAAAAAAAAAAACATTTTTAGTGAATTGTTGGCCTTCTGGAAAGTATGTTCATTTACTGTATATGTACTCAATACTTGGTAGGGGCTCCTTTTGCGTTAATTACTGCCTCAATTCGGCGTGGCACGGAGGTGATCAGTTTGTGGCACTGCCGAGGTGGTATGGAAGCCCAGGTTTCTTTGACAGTGGCCTTCAGCTCATCTGCATTTTTTGGTCTCTTGTTTCTCATTTTCCTCTTGACAATACCCCATATATTCTCTATGGGGTTCAGGTCTGGTGAGTTTGCTGGCCAGTCAAGCACACCAACACCATGGTCATTTAACCAACTTTTGGTGCTTTTGGCAGTGTGGGCAGGTGCCAAATCCTGCTGGAAAATGAAATCAGCATCTTTAAAAAGCTGGTCAGCAGAAGGAAGCATGAAGTGCTCCAAAATTTCTTGGTAAACGGGTGCAGTGACTTTGGTTTTCAAAAAACACAATGGACCAACACCAGCAGATGACATTGCACCTCAAATCATCACAGACTGTGGAAACTTAACACTGGACTTCAAGCAACTTGGGCTATGAGCTTCTCCACCCTTCCTCCAGACTCTAGGACCTTGGTTTCCAAATGAAATACAAAACTTGCTCTCATCTGAAAAGAAGACTTTGGACCACTGGGCAACAGTCCAGATCTTCTTCTCCTTAGCCCAGGTAAGACGCCTCTGACGTTGTCTGTGGTTCAGGAGTGACTTAACAAGAGGAATACGACAACTGTAGCCAAATTCCTTGACATGTCTGTGTGTGGTGGCTCTTGATGCCTTGACCCCAGCCTCAGTCCATTCCTTGTGAAGTTCACCCAAATCGATTTTGCTTGACAATCATAAGGCTGCGGTTCTCTTGGTTGGTTGTGCATCTTTTTCTTCCACACTTTTTCCTTCCACTCAACTTTCTGTTAACATGCTTGGATACAGCACTCTGTGAACAGCCAGCTTCTTTGGCAATGAATGTTTGTGGCTTACCCTCCTTGTGAAGGGTGTCAGTGATTGTCTTCTGGACAACTGTCAGATCAACAGTTTTCCCCATGATTGTGTAGCCTAGTGAACCAAACTGAGAGACCATTTTGAAGGCTCAGGAAACCTTTGCAGGTGTTTTGAGTTGATTAGCTGATTGGCATGTCACCATATTCTAATTTTTTGAGATAGTGAATTGGTGGGTTTTTGTTAAATGTGAGCCAAAATCATCACAATTAAAAGAATCAAAGACTTAAACTACTTCAGTCTGTGTGCATTGAATTTATTTAATACACGAGTTTCACAATTTGAGTTGAATTACTGACATAAATGAACTTTTCCACGACATTCTAATTTATTGAGATGCACCTGTATACATATATATATATATATATATATATATATATATACAATTTTGCGATATATTAGTCGACCGCTACTATAACGTGAAAACACACCATAGTTTTTTGTAAACTCGTACAAATGTAATTTATTATGTACATTGTCTCATTCCAGTCTTTTATCCAGTTTTTCTCTCTTTGGTTGTTATATATGTGGTCAGATTTTGGGGTTTCTGAGTCCCGGTGATGGTGATTGGATTGAATGCATCAGAGCTCCACAGCAGCACCTGTCATGAGTAATTACTGTGATTGTAAAAGGCCTACACACCAAACACAAGCTGATGGGTCTATCAGAGTGTGATTTCCAGCCAGGTAGAGCTGGACACTTACAGGCCTGTGGAAATCTCTGTAACAGGGCCCACACAGCCCAACAATTAGATCTAGGATAACAGCGATTTTGGCCAGCCATGCTATTTAATGAGGATCATTTGGCTGGTTTGCAATGTTTTTTTTTATTTTTATGCTTTGAAATGCATTTATTTTATAATTATTGTTCCTTTATGATCAAATAAAAGCTATAGTAAAACTTACATTAATTTTACACATGTGCACACACACACACACACACACACTCACACAAAGACTGTAAAAATATTTTTTAGGAAATACTCACTTTAACCAACACTGCTGTCTGCTCCCCAATGTAGTCGATAAGCTGCAGCTGGGCTAGGGCCTTAAAAAACACACAAAACAGAAAATCAAACCCCTGCTGGGAAAAAACAAACATCTTAAATCAGCCTGAGGTGGTTTGCTGGTCTTTGCTGGTTTAAGCTGGTCTAGTTGATCTATAAACCCAGTCAAGCTGCTGTTTAGCTGGACAGCTAGCTGGTCTTCCAGCCCGACCAACTGAAAAGTGCACAAAACCCCTCTAAAACCATCAAAGCCGAACAGCATAACCAGCTTTGCCACTTTAGTCAGGTTTAAGCTGGTCTAGGAGGTCTCCCAGCCTAGACAGCTGGTGTTAAGGTGGTCTTGCTGGTCTCACAGCCAGGCCAAGATAGTGTTCAGCTGGTTTAGATGGTCAGCCAGTTGGTCTCCCCATCTGACCAGCTGAAAAACGCCCCAAACCCCTCTAAAACCATCAAAATAGACCAACTTTGCCACCTTAGGCTGGTTTAAGCTAGTCTAGGTGGTCTCCCAGCCTAAACAACAGGTTTTAAGCTGGTCTTGCTGGTCTCACAGCCAGGCCAAGATAGTGTTCAGCTGGTTTAGATGGTCAGCCAGTTGGTCTCCCCACCTGACCAGCTGAAAAACGCCCAAACCCCCTCTAAAACCATCAAAACAGCTTTGCACCTTTTTCTGGTTTAAGCTGGTCTTGCTGTTCTCCTAGCCTGGCCAAGCTAGCATTTAGCTGGTTAAGATCCAGCCTGACCATCTTAAAAGTATCCAAAGCCCCCCTAAAACCATCAAAACACACCTGCCTAACCTGCTTTCCCACCTTAGGCTGGTTTAAGCTGGTCTCCCAGCCTGGCCAAGCTAGTGTTTAGCTGGTTTAGATGGTCGGCCAGTTGGTCTCCCAGCCTGACCAGCTAAAAAGTCCCCAAAACCCCTCTAAGACCATCAAAACAGACCAGCCTGACCAGCTTTGCTCCCTTAGACTTGTTTAAGCTGGTCTAGCTGGTTTCCTAGCCTGGCCAGCTGGTATTAAACTGGTCTTGCTGGTCTCCCAGCCTGGCCAAGCTAGTGTTTAGCTGGTCAGCCAACTGGTCTCCCAGCCTGATCAGCTGAAAAGTGCCTACAGCAGGGGCCACAAAACAGAAACAAAAACAGCAGACATTTAACTTGACAGCAAAGATTTCCATCGTTTTAACAATTAATGTGGAATATCCAAATCTATTTTTGGCTCAGTGCTTGTGGCATATACTAGTATGCGTCCTTGTGAATGTTAGCTCTGCAGTAGAGGGCAAACAGTTTATCTTGGAGCAGCGCTAAGCTCCTCACTGGGCCCAAGGGTTGGGTTTCCTTGTGTGAATACTCTCCTCCTAACAAAACAAAGGATTAGATCTACACAAACAGAAAACCCAGCACTCCTGCTGCTGACACGCTCACTTTCCCATTGCTTAGACAATCTCTATCTCAGTCTCTCTCTTTCTCTCTCTCTCTCTCTGTCTTTACTTATGAATGCCATAGATAAACACAAACATAACAATAGCCTACACTTTAAATATTTTATTTAGCTTTTCCATGAAAAAACAATATATTTTAAACAATACAAAGTACCCTGCTGAAAAGACCAGCTTAGACCAGAATAAATTTGCATGCTGATTCAGCCTGCTTTTATGCTGACTATTGCAAGTCTACTCTTGGTTAAGTTGGTGAACCAGCAGAGCCATGTTGTTCACCACCAAAACTTGGTCAACTAGAATTGTATATCTTGTGTGGGCAGTTAACCAAAGAAGTCTTGATGGTAAAATTAAAAAGTCTGTTGGGAACACTAGCACACTTGAGGTCGGCGACTTGAGTATTACAAGCCCCAACAAATTGTTAGGTTTTGTTGGGGTTCTAGTTATAACTGAATAATGAATTCTCGTCTAAACGAAAACCTTTTGCATTTTTAGAATTGAAAAAACAGTATTTGCTGCATGAATCGATTTTCCAGTTGAACAACATCGGTCCCTAAATGTACCCAAAGGCAGGTTTTGACAGATTGTGCTCAGAGTGAACACGATTTCATGTTCAGTTCAGATTAAGTATTAAAATTTGACTGTACCACTCAGGGGAGAGTTTCCCAAAACCATTGTTAGCCAGTGATTTTGTGTTTCCCAAAACGAACTTTCAAAAACAGCATCACAAAGTTATGTGGTTGGAACTACAGCTCTTTATCTGTGGTTAGAAGCATAGTTCCTTGTCAGTGTTGGGTGTAATCGAATTGCAAATTAATAAATTACTGTAATCGAATTACTTTTAGGCACAAAAATTAGTGTAATGCATCACATTTTAAATGCTTGTAATCAGCTGACAGTTACTGACTTTCAATTAAAGTAATTACTTTTAAGTACATTACTTGGATTACGAATTCTTTTTATTTTTTATTTTTTATCCCCATTTTCTCCCCAATTTGGAATGCCCAATTCCCACTACTTAGTAGGTCCTCGTGGTGGCGCGGTTACTCACTTCAATCTGGGTGGCAGAGGACAAGTCTCAGTTGCCTCCACTTCTGAGACAGTCAATCCACGAATCTTGTCACATGGCTTATTGTGCATGACACCGCAGAGACTCCCAGCATGTGGAGGCTCGTGCTACTCTCCATGACTCACGCACAACTTACCATGCGCCCCACTGAGAGCGAGAACCACTAATCGTGACCACGAGGAGGTTACCCCATGTGACTGTACCCTCCCTAGCAACCAGGCCAATTTGGTTGCTAAGGAGACCTGGCTGGAGTAACTACGAATATTAAAAAGAATATTATGTGTACTACAGTTAAAATGTAAATTCATATGTTCATATGTATGTCTGTTTGCGTTTCTGTGACAGCTGAAGGGTGTGCAACAGTGAACAAGGAGAAAATAGACATTTTGAATGTGTTTTAGAAAGTAACTTAAAAGTAAAGTAATTAGTTATTTGATTATTGTTTCAATAAAGTAATCAGTAAAGTAATCTGATTATAATTTTTAGAGAAGTAGTTAGTAATTTTAGAGGATTACTTTTTTTGTAATTTACCCAACACTTTTCCTTGTTAGTTTGCTGTGGACATCATTTCACTTCACTGAAGCTTCTATATCTTTTCCATATACATCTTTTATTCTGTCAAAATTTGACAACGTTTACATGCACTTAAGAAAACGAAGTCTGATGTAGAGGTAAAAACTCCACAATTACGGCGCAATCATATGTCGCATTAAACAGTGCACACCACTTTCATGTCTTCAGCAGCTTTCGGGCATTAAACAGCTTTCAAGAATACATGTAACTGAGCTATATTATAATTTAACATCCATAGAATTTATTACTCCACCCCCTGCATAACACTTTTAATGACAGGTCTATACTGTTGAACCAATGTGGTTCGAACAATGAATGGGCGACATAGTTACTACGGTTTCGGGAAACAGTCATAAATAGCTAGTTAATTTCTCAAACTATGCATCGTACTGTGGTGGTTAAGTAGTGAGTTATGCACCCCCTGGATGGGTCAGGTCTCGGGCTCTTGTTTATGGGCTGGGTTCGGGCTTTAACTTAATGCCTATGCAGATCTATTCAGCACTCCAACAATCCCAAACACAACATGTGCAGGTGACCAGCTGTGTTGGTCTTTTCAGCTTGGTAAAGAATGACTAGACATCGCTGTGATGTAATCTATGACAGAATATTGGGATTGACAGATGAGTATTGCCATACCTCCATTAGCACAAACAGTGCAGCAAAGAACAACAGCGTGGTCCATTCCACTCTGTGAAGTATGATCTCAAAGTCCTGAATGTCAGCCAGCACCAGCAACCACAGAGCCCCCAAGATAGCCATCCAACCTGAGGGACAAAGCAGTACATCAAGCCATGATCACTAGGGAAGAACCAAAAAAATTGTCCAGACAAACACAGTTTTAGTTCCTGTTGTTATGTGTAAAGGTTTTAAGGTGATGGAATCCTGGAAAATAGCCCACCAGTGTATAATGCAATGCATCAATCATTTGTTATGTCTCTATCTATCTTCCTGTCCCATGTCTACACATACACACACACGCATCAGCCAACACAGTGGTCCTATATCTGGTATTCCACTCACACAATACTTCAGTCAGTGGGAGAGAGACCATACAGTGACATTCAATTAGAAACACAGCTTAACCACCCCACAAACAGACTCATAAACACAATCCACATCGATACACTGACACCAAAGGTAATCGGCAACACCACAATGGACTGCGGGGTGTCAGAACATAAGAATAATAAGCCAGTTACTGGATAATCTTCATTAAAGGCTTTTGTGATGTGTCCAACAAAGATCAAAGAAGCAGCCTAAATAAGTGATGGGAATCGCACAACAACTGTGGATACAGAGATAACAGTACATTACATCTGGAAGGATTAATAGGCTCCCTGACAGATGTTAATTAACGCTGTATGTTGTTATATGGACATCCTCTTCTGCATCCTGTTAAAAAGTACTTATGTAATTTCACAAGTCGTACAATAAACATCATATTAAAATAATAGTGAGCTTCTATGCACTGCACCTCTTGAAACAAATAAACTTAAATATAGAAAAATATATAAAATATATTTTTAAAAATCCTAAAATCAAGCAAAAAAAATCTGCCAATGGGATAAGAATGCTTGAAACAAGTATACATATCTAGCCATGTATGCTAAAACTAGACAGAAGTACTTACAATTAAAATTAACTAAGTAATGAAGTATTTTTTGCTTGTTTCATTTCATTTTCATTCTGCAGTGTATATTTATATTGGATATATTGGTTTATAAAGGATTGTGGGTCGCTTTGGATAAAAGGGTCTGCTAAATGATTAAATGTACAGTATATGTAAATACCAAACAATAACTGTCACTACTTGAAAAAAGTCTCACGTCAAAAAAAAAAAAAAAAAGAAAAGAAAAAAAAGAAATCAAGATTAAAAACGTTTTTTTTCAAGGGTACCTCCCCCCATCCCACCGGAATCTACGCCCCAGTTAACACTGATTACTGCATTATGAACTATCAATGAACAACTGTAAATTTATAAATTAATATTAACCAAGATTAATAAATGCTGTAAAAACAAATATTGTTCATTTTTAGTTCTTGATACCTAATGCATTTAATGTTAATGAACAGAACCTTATTGTAAAATGCTAAAACTTAATCCAGTGATTGATGACATTTTATAGTAACCTTAAAATCATGCTAAATTGCAACCCTGTTATGGTTCTTCTCTCAAGCCTACAATAGCGTGTGTGAATGTTGTACAAAAGGTCAACAAATGTTCCCAGCCATTTTACTACTGATTAGCTGATGTATCATTTCCAAGAAGCCTCTGAGCTTAAAAAAAAAAAAAAAAAAAAAAAAAAACGCAGTAAGTCAGGAACAAAATGTACGAGTCACTAAAGTGAGGCGAACATCCCGGCAAGACCCGGCCAATATTATACTGCTCCATCACCAGTAGTGGTTGGGGTCTGTCATAATGAGTGTGCCATTTAGATGTCTGAACCATGGACAACTAATGCGTCACATGCCAGCCTGTGGCCTTTACTATAATAGCCACAGAAAAACAGGCTTTAATCTGGAACCTGTATATTACATGCAACTGTTTGACGTGTTTGACGTGAAAGGTTAAAATAAAGAATGACTGGCTGCAGATGTTAATACAACTTTACAGAGGCCATTTACTGTAGTGGAGTTAATAAATGTTGGCGAGCTGAGAGATGCATTTCCGAGCAGTAGGATTGGAGTTTAAAACGTTCTTGCGTGCATGTAGATCATCTCTTGGTTGTTTTACCGGAGTAACCAAGGTGACACATGTTCAAATAACATCCAGATAAAACGGCTCCTAGAAATAATTTTGCAGTCTGAATAAGTACACAGTTTATTATAATTTATCAAAACAAAGCAGTTTTAAAAGGGTCATGACATTCCGTTTTATTATTTGAATATTTTTCTTAAGGTTCACTTATAATATTAGTAAGTTTTTTTTTTCGCTCAAACATTTTCCACCCTCATACTGAGCCTCTGTCAGAAACATTCAGTTTTAGTGCTGCTTCTACTTTAAGACTTGAGAGTAAATGCCCACTATTATGATTGGCTCTCTGCTCTTGACTGACCTGCTCTCTCTACTTGCCATCTCAATGCTCATCACTACTGTACGGACTATGGAAGTGATACGGGAAAGTTGCTGTTTATGTGTTGTTGTGAAGGCGGTAAGATGCAAATGTCTGCCACAGTGTGACATCACAATGTGGAGGAAGTAGAGAACAAGTCATTTTGGCAGTTAGGTTTCAACAAATTCTCTTTTTGTAGTAAGGAGGAAGTTTTGAGCTCTGAAACTTGCAATATGTTTTTATAGCCTACAATGACCTCTGATTCCTCATGTCATGACCCCTTTAATTTGATGCTGACATGACTGAGTGAAGTTTTTTTTTTTTTTTTTTTTTTTTTACATAGAAACACACAAGGAGATGTTATGCTGAATGTAAGCCTCAGTCACCATTCACTTTCATCGCATCTTTTTTTTGGGGGGGTCAGACTAGAGAATTACTAAGCAATTATCTAAAGACCCACTTCCTCCTGAAAGAACTGTTGCTCTGTCAGCCAGCCAGATACTTTGGACTCCGGCCAGCGATGCTAGTGAGTGAATGGCCTTCATTAAGAGAGAGCTGGACAATTGTCAAACATTTATTATTCAAGCTTCAATACATTTGTAACAATGCACACATCCTTTAGGGATTATGACCAACACTGGCCAGCAAATGCAACCACAAACTGAAACACTATAAATCATAGCAGAGGGGACGACAGCAAGCTTTCACTTCTAGCAAAATTTGATTAAACAGGTGAGTGCTGGAAATTGCCCTTGGGAAATCATTTAATAAGGGATGAGAGGGAGGTAGAGCCAAAGATAGGAAGAGAAAGAACTGCAGGAAGAGAATAGAGAGAGATCTGAGCTGCAGATACACAGAGGACAGAGATGTAATTGTGGGGGAGGATGTATTAATGTAAAGATGGTATGATTTAATGAGGTAAAGATCCTACAAAAGCAAGAATAGTGGAACAATTGAAGACAAAATTATTTAACAGATGAATCTCCAAGTCTATTAACGGTGAAAGCAAATGACTTGGTTAAGGGTGTGTGTTTTAACCTTGCAAGTGCATCTCATCTGCTCCCCCAATAACACTGCAACTTTAGAAGTTACAATATTTTCTCAATATCAAGATTCATGTGAACTATGCACATCCAAGAAGCAACTAATACAGGTGCACAACTATAAAAATGTAAAGTATATACCGATAACAAAACACAAAGTCAGCACACTGTTGTTCCCAAGGACATTTTTTATTGTGTTTTCACCAAGATCACGTTTTTGGTGAGAACACAGTTAAGTATTTCCTTGAGAGCAACAGTGTGCCAACCTTGCTGTATTTCATTACAAGCACGCTTTAGTGATAGACTGATTAATCGGCCGATATTTGGCGATTATCAGCATCAGCCAAAAACTGTGTTCGCTTGGCCGATTACCAGTATTGTTAACTTTCCCTTGTGTCAGTTCCAAAATCTACTAATAGATTTGTCAATGGATAGTAAACACTTTCTGTTTTCAAGGTTTTTTCTTTTTAAGTTTTTGCAAATTTGGGTAAATATTGCATAAAATAAGTGTTTGTTTTTCTTTAGGAATTTGGTGTAAATCTGACTTGCTGTTGATAAATTGAATTACATTTATCGGCATTTATACTGGCCATCCTGCTCTCTAGGTATCAGTATCGGCATCGGCCATTGAAAAACCTGTATCGGTCGACCCTTACTGTATTTATCTACCCAACAGATGTTCACAAATGCCTAGGGGTTCATGAGGGAACTGCAAGGGGTTAAGGAGATGCTGGTAGAAATGCCAATACTGAATTAAGTTAAATAAGTAATACAAATTATAAAATAAATATTTCACAAGTGAACATACCAAGATCATGTGAAATTTGTTATGGTTAAAGGAATACATGTAGTTCACCCAAACTTTTTAATTCTGTAATAATTTACTCACCCTTAGGTTGTGCCACACCAATATGCCTTTCATTATTATATTGAACACAAAAGGAGATGTTTTAATGATTATCTCTGTCCATCTATTCAATGCAATGCCAATGGACAGTGACTCACTTTGAAGCTTAAAAAATAATAAAAGTATCATAAAAGTAGTCCATGCGACTCGTGCATCAAATTTTAAGTCTTCCAAATGCATACAATAGGTTTTGGTGAGAAACAGCCCAACATTTTAAGTAACTTCTCAGTGAAAATCATTCATGAGGCATGAGAGAAGTTCTTTCACAATGGGTCAATGGCATGTGTGTTCATTTGAGAACTTGCATTGTTTTTAGCTTCAAAGTGAGTCACTATTCACTGCCATTATGTTGAAACTTTGGACCGCGATATTCAGTAAAACATCTTTTGTGTTCCGAAAAACTTTTCCTCTAACATTAATTAAAATGTCATGGAGGACTATTTAAAATGTCATGGGGGACTTAGTAAATATTTAAGATCGTTTAGGTTTAGCTGACAAAAGATTTGAGAACCCCTTATGCAAAGCATATAGACACATGCATACACTTTACCACAAGCTCATGCACAGGGTTGGTTTTATCCACCAAATTTTTTTTTTAAAAATGCAATGAATCACAGACTTCTTCCACACTGGGATTGGGATGGTTTCATCACAACGCAATTCCAAAAAAGTAACTTTTGATTTGCTTTCCACTTAATGTTCCCCCATGGCATCAAGTTGAAGATGGAGGAGTCGTAAGGGGCCTACAGCAGTGTGCATTACAAACAGAGCAAAAAATAAATAAATTAAAGACAGAACGCTCTGCAATTAAAAGAAGTTTGTTGAGAAGCCTGGGAGGCTCATTCATCATACCCAAAACAACCCTGGCATTCCGGCCTGTTGAGTGAAATACAAACACTGCCTCATCATGTTCTTCATTTTAAAGCAAATGCGTTTCCACTGGCGTCTTCTTTGTAGAGAATTCAGACTCTCCCAGGATGTTACAAGAAGAAATGAGCTGTAGCATGTTTTCTACTTTGATTAATCTCCCCCTGCTTCCTCCTCCATTATTTGGTGTTACAGCTTTTGTGCAGCTCAGGAGATTAATTATGTCTGGGTCTTATCTTATTTATAAATAAATGACCATATCACGATATGACTGGAGTAACATTAGTAATATTTCATATGTTTTAAATCAAAGGCAAAAATGGTAAGCACATAAATTTAAACACATGAACAAAATACGAGTAACACAAGTTTCTTAAAATAAGAAGTTTTTACCAGTTTCTATAAAAATACCCTTATTGTGGCACTATTAAAGGGATAGTTCACCCAAAAATGAAAATTCTCTCGTCATTTACTCACTTTCATGCCGTCCCAGATGTGAATGCGTTTCTTTCTTCTGCTGAACACTATCGAAGATTTTTAGAAGAATATATCAGCTCTGTAGGTCCTTTCAAAGTAAGTGAATGGTGACCAGACCTTTGAAGCTCCAAAAATCACATAAAGGCAGCATAAATGTAATCCATAAGACTCCAGTGTTTTAATACAGTATATGTCTTCTGAAGCAATGTAATCACTTTTGGTGAGAAACATTTTACTATAAATACAAATTTTCACTTTCAGACTGTGAAAGTGGAGATTTATAGTAAAAAATGACTTAAATATTGATCTGTTTCGCACCACACCTATCATATTGCTTCTGAAGACATAGATTTAACCACTGGAGTCATATGGATTACTCATATTCTGCCTTAATGTGATTTTTATGAGCTTTAAAGGTCTGGCCACCATTCACTTGCACTGAATGGATTAACAGAGCTGAAATTCTGTTCAGCAGAAGAAAGAAAGAAAGAAAGTCATACACATCTGGGACGGCATGAGGGTGAGTAAATGATGAGAGAATTTTCATTTTTGGGTGAACTATCCCTTTAAACACTTTATAATAGGGCTGTCTGGAATACTCAGTTCTGGTTAGTCAATGACGCCTTTCTGCGGTCAAATATTTTTGTATAATTATCGCTAAACTGTATATTTGACTTTTGTCCATGCAACCAATCCTACACTGTGCTGGTTTCATCTCTTGTAACATTCTGCAATCTTTTTCATCTCACGTAATAAGTGAATTCAACTCAGTCAGTTGGTCATTATTACAAAATAAACCAATTTAGGGTGAAACAAGATGGTCACCTTGTTGGGGTTAATTGTGCAATAATGACTGGCTGACTGTACATTATCGATACATAGATTTCTCAAGCATGTTCTCGACAAACTTCTTTATTTTCAGAGCTCACACTGAGAGATTTATTGATGTTTCTGAGAAAATGAATTATGTTGTACATATGAAATATTTTCACGCACCTACGGAAATGACTTTTCAGCACCCTTTTTTTCATTTCAATCTTTGGGTGAACTCCAAATCAAAAATATTTACTACATAAGATGCACTGTGTAATTGTTAGTGATGGCTGTATATACAGAAAGGTGTAACATGTTTAGCAGTCAATTTTCGAAGAAGTCAGATTGTAATCATGTAATTTTTCAGGGAAATGGATGGCCTTGGGGATTAAGAATCACTTTATTATCATGAATGCACTTTCCGGGGGCCTGGGTAGCGAGTAAAGACGCTGACTACCACCCCTTGAGTCGCGAGTTCGAATCCAGGGCGTGCTGAGTGACTCTAGCCAGGTCTCCTAAGCAACCAAATTGGCCCGGTTGCTAGGGAGGGTAGAGTCACATGGGGTAACCACCTCATGGTCACTATAATGTGGTTCTCGCTCTCGGTGGGCCGTGTGGTGAGTTGTGCATCGATGCCGTGGAGAATAGCGTGAAGCTTCCACATGCTCTATCTCCGCTTGTTCAGATGCGTGGACAGAGGGTCTCAGACACGGAGGCAACTGAGAATTGTCCTCTGCCAACCGGATTGAGGTGAGTCACTATGCTACCACGAGGACTTAGAGCGCATTGGAATTTGGGCATTCCAAATTGGGGAGAAAAAAAATGAATGTACTTTTTGTTTGAAAGTCACATGGAGCCCTGTAGACAAAGTGCATACTGTGTGCTTCAATGCTCTTCAGCAGATGCACTGTATCCTCTTCCATGATTAAATAATCAGTATCAAAGGTCAAATGGAGTGGTGTGGTGTCAACCTAATGAAAGTCTAATGACAGTCATTTGCAGCCCATGCTGGTCGGCCCTGCTTTGATAAGAACAAGGAACTAAGCAGACTTTGAGTGCAGATCTAGACTGCTTTTTGAAAATGGTAATGGTAATATACAGTGATTATTTTTGTGATCAGTGCCGATTAATTACGTACACAGCTTTGAAAAGGGAAAAATGTGATTTGATTTTGTGGGTGTGTATGTGTGAAGACATGAGGCATTGCAAAGTGATCATTTTTAAGATAATATTCATGTGTCATCCCTTCTCAAGATCAGAGCCACTCTTTGCTAAATTCTATGGACAGTGAGCGGTGAATGTCCACAAATGAGAATTGATTAGCAATACACAATCAGACCCCCAAACAATATGACAACCTGCGTGGCCTGTCTTTCTAATAGTGTTTAGTAAAGATCTTGTTACCATGTGTAACTGACATCTCATTTACCATATAATAAACATGTTCATAAGCCAGTGTCTTGTTTTCCAAGACAAACATTTTTAACCAAGATAAATTTACATGAGAAGCAAGGACATGTTCAAAATAATAAGACATGTTTTCAGAGAATATATCTTAAAATAAGTTTAGTTTTCTTACCCCATTGGTAAATTGTTTTCTTATTTCAAGCATACTGTAAATTAACCAAAAAACTATCTTGACTTACTATCTCAAACAAATTTGCTTCTCAAGTAAATATATTTCGTTTTAAGGATATGTATATATTTGTACTGGAAAACAAGAAGAAAATACTGATTAAGATAATTATTTTTGTCTTCCATTGACAATGGCTGTGTGGAGGAAGAAAATACTGAAAAAATAAACAGAAACAAAAGATTCATTTTGGGCAACTAATACTGGCTGTCTTATTAAATCTCATGCTCCTCTATTGTTATGGCTCTGCACTGTCTCTTTTTGTGTGTAAGGTCCAGCTGCAAACAATTAAAGCATCAACATATTGATGGATTCGTAGACGCACCAATTAGATCATGCAAAAATGTGGCTAGTATATTAGCATACAACTTGTTTCTCTATTTTTTCCCTGCACCCTAATATTATGCAAATAAAATTTGATATTTCCCCTCTGGAATATCTGAATTGGTACACTTTTGATACTTTAAAAAATAGCAAAGTATTTTTGTGATTCCATTTCCTATGCTCAAACAGAGAGAGAGGGGAAACAAGCACTCATAATTATACAGTGATGCATGTAAACAACAGGGCCAGTTCAATAATAGAAACACACGATTGCTCATTATTTGCGTCCTTGTTTTTGTCTATCTTACCCAGATCCAGATGTATGGCTGGAACAAATGAGTTTAGGAATAACATGAAGATGACCATGCCTAGGACACTCAAACACTTCACCAGGAGGACTCTGTCAGCTATTCTGTGCTGTAAAACATGAAAAACATGTTTAGAAATAGAGCTGAAAGGAACCTTTCTAATTAAGCAATATCTCATGAGCAGTAGTGCTGTTGTATCAAATATCAGCACCAGGCATTGATTAACCATTTTTTCTGTCAGTAGCAACAAATGTTTTATAGGCCCCAGACCCGCAGACGCAGCAGACAATGTGTAATTTGTCATGTATACATTCTGTATTCATGGCGCTAATACTAATGCTAACACACTATACATGGTCAGAGCTTACCCTCTGTAATTGTATTTTATGATGAGAATCCACATAAGATCATGAAAAATGTTTTTTATACTTGTTTTTTACATCGATACTACTGCAATGATGGGTATATAAAAGGGTGGCTACTCTACACTCCAGTGAGTTAATGTTGACTTAGTGAACAAATTAACCAGAAAAAGATGTTGCCGTCAAAGTAGGTGGCATATCGGGTCACACCCACCTACAACAAGGACCAATGGCAGTAAGAACATGTTTAACAGCCAGCATAAAGTTTTCCTGAAAGTTTGATCAGGCAAGTGGATTCTAAGCACCACAACAAGCTCAAAAGCACCTTCTTTTTGGCCAGATTTTGTTTGAAACGATGTCACACTCGTTCTTTCCTCGATTTCGACTGAATTACATTGGTGCCTAAAGTGCATTTCAGTGTATTTGTAAAATGTTGGTACCTCCCCTGGTTCATCAAGGTTTAAGACTAACCTTGTGCACCAGAGGTGTTCAACATCTCCTCCCTTTAGTTACACACTTTAGACTTTGATCATGAAGAGCTACTCATAAATCCCAGGTAGACCTACCAAGACAGCAATATAAAGGCCAGGTAGAACAGCTCTCAGACACCAAACCTCAGCACAGGAGTATCTAGATCATCTCTACACACTCTACGCAACATGGACTCAAGAGCCTCCTTCTCCAATCTACAGCTGTTGGCTGGCTTCTAGTCTCTCTTGGTATTCATGATTACATTTCTTTAAAAGAGAATTATTTAACTTTTATACTTCCATAACCAGGAGCAACGCCATGATGATGCATTTGAAACTGTGCCAGAAAAGATGGACATCACGTCAAAGATTCTGGAATCTAATACTGGTCAGACACCTTGAAGATTACTGTGAAAGCCAACACTGGCTATCAGAAAATGGTGGCATTTTTTTAAAATGTGCTCCAGATCTATACATATATTGTGTTATTTCATCTATATCTTTTTCGTTAAATGCTGGATCTACTGAACTCTTGATTAAAGGAGACCTGGTGTTTCCCAAAACCAGAAATGCTCTTTTCTGCTTTAACAACAACTGTTTCTGGAAGAAAAACACGAACAACATGGTGGAGGTCCCTTACACAGTGAACATTGAATTCTGTAAGTGAATTCACTTTATTTAAGCAACATATCAATGATTCATGCAGATCTTCTTTTAAACTTGTGGGCCTTTTTATTTGCAGCCTATTATGACAGGTCAGTTGATCAGATTACCATGGCGGCCTTCCACACCAAAATCTGCATTCACTTTGTGCCTAGAACATCTCAGACCAACTATATCAGTACTGAAAACAAATATGGGTGAGGGACAGTCACACAATATTTAGCCTAAGTGCAAACTCACAACATTTATAGCAATATTCTTGACCTCCATTTTCTCTCTTTCCTCTCAGATGCTACTCTTCTCTTGGTAGAATAATGGCAAACAGGTGGTCTCCCTCAACAGGTACGGCTGCGTGTATCATGGCATCGTTCAGTATGAACCCAACCATGCCATGGGCTTCTACCATGAGAAAACCAATCAGTTTTTATCATTGTCTAATATAGATTATGTCAATGTTTTTGTTTGATCGGTCACTGTTCATTTCTTTTGGTGCTAAAATGCATTTGACAGGTTTTGCAGCATCTTTACACTCTTTTTTTTCATGTTTATAGAAAGCAGCAGCTGACTGTCTTATTTCAGTGTAAATCCTCTCCTTTCTAGTCATTATAAAAACTTTAAGTAACGAAAGGCAGTTTTACATGGTTCCTCGGTAGCCGTGGGTGGCCAGTTATTTTGTCTAATTTTGCGCCACTAACGAAAATAAATCAAAGCATGATCAACCGTTGCGAGCTGTCAAGCAAAGCAAATATTTACAGCCTGTCTGGAATGCCACGAACACAGACAAGCAGAGTGATCCAAACATAAAGCGTCCCAGTGCAGTTATACTATAACATCAGCAATCTTGGGATGCTGCTTGGCCAATCAGATTAGAGGACAAGAACTAACTGCTGTAAAATAACTATTATGTCTGCTCGCTTTACTGGAAGCAGAGAAACTGGTCTGATTCTTATCATTTAAAAAGATAATATCAGAGAGTGAGGACCAACACTTAATCAACAGACTCATCTTAATGCTGCTTTCTTACTTACCTTTTTCTGCAGCTCCTGAATGTTGTGCTCCCAGTTTTTGTCTTCCTGTGATATTTGCCTGTGAAAATATATTAATAAAATGAATAAAGTGTTAATACATCTTTTCAGTCAGCATGGACAGCTGTAAATGAGTAGGAGTGGTGCTTTCATGTAGTCACCCCAAATGTTTTGTACACAGCATGTGTGGCTTTAAATGGCCTTATGTGATTATTCTATCAATCATCAAAGCAAATCACAGGTACCGCAAAACCAAAAGCAGAACTAATCCAATTTCTGTGGTAAAAAGAAGCATTTGAGCATAATGATGAAAAAATAAAAACAGGCTACTGTTGAGAACAAAATTATTCTGCATAATTAAAATTTCAGCTCTCTACAAGGACTACAGAGGGCCAATGCAATTGAGAACAATTACCTACTTTTCTACACATTAATCATTTCTCATTTATCATCCTGGGTTTCTGTGTGAGTGCAACTGTCAGACACAACTCGTGTCATGCAGTGTGAAAGGATACATTTTGCACCTAAACTCTGGAAGTCATTGACACTTCACATCCGTCAGCTGGATTCTGTTCCAAATCCCAAATCAAAACACATCTGTTTAAATTAGCCTATTCTTTATACAGTTAACATTTATATGTTTTAAGATGGGTTACTTTTGCATTAATCTTTTTTATTTTTTGGTCTAACTGTATGTTTTATTGTTTTTTTTTTTTTTTTGTGTATTTGAACTTGCTTAAATTGTTGCTTTTATTCTATGTTATAAGGTGTCCTTGAGTGCTGTGAAAGGCTCTAATTAAATAAAATGTATTATTATTATTTTTGTTTTGGAGCCATTATGGTGCTTTTGAGAAACTTGATCCAAAGACAGTCACACTTATTTGAGACGTTGCATGTTGCTTGAGCAGTGGCGATTTCTCAGGGCCAGCAAAGCCTTCTCTGCTGGCGTAACATGCCTAATAAATAAATATTTTTTC
This sequence comes from Myxocyprinus asiaticus, assembly GCF_019703515.2. Classification (NCBI taxonomy): domain Eukaryota; kingdom Metazoa; phylum Chordata; class Actinopteri; order Cypriniformes; family Catostomidae; genus Myxocyprinus; species Myxocyprinus asiaticus. The sequence continues at coordinate 18,248,471 of NC_059352.1, forward strand.
ATCCTTTCATTTTCATTGACCTTTTTGCCTATGTATTTTCAGTCGCTTTCCACTCGTAATTCATCTACAAACGAATAGCAAAAAACAAAAAGTTTATACAATCAGAATTTATTCCTTTATGCTTATAAGCAAAGTGTGATGACTATTTCACAAATCGCATGCCCGAAGCCACGCTCCTTAGTCAAATCAGTGCATGAGTCTGAGCTCCACCCCATCAGGCCTTCAGAATTTCCACAGAATCCCTCAACACTGCAGTGAATAGTAATCTAAAGTCAGATTGTCAGATTCATCAGCCAATCAGATTGATTTATTTGTTCTTGGTGGGTGTGGTCTTTAGGATATGTCCCAGTCAAGGCCTTCTAGCTGGCCTTGAGTGATGCAATAATGCTTTAAGTGATGTATGTAATTTGAAAGCAAAGAGCGTGAGATCTTGCTGATAAGACGGCTGTCATCACTGCCTCATCACCATTGAGAAAGAGATCCTTATGGATTTAAAAACCTGAGATGTTCTGCATGATCCTGCGATGGGTTAATTAAACAGGAAGGGAGGACTAATTTTCACTTCAAGCAAATTGGCAAGTGCTTTTTGCATTGTTATATCAACATCAGGAGTTTTCTAAGTGTAAATTTGTTTGCTTGAGCATTTAGTGTCAGATCAAGTTTTGAAAAGTAATCGTGTACCCTGACGAAACAAAATTTAAATCACAAATATTATGAGAGCTTTTTTTGGTATTAGACCTCCGTGGTTCTGGCTTTCGTGCGTGGACATGTTTTTAAAATGTCAATTGGTATTATTAGCTGACTGCCACATAATGTATGATAGGCATACGGTGTCTTATTCATTGCGAAACTGTGTTTTCTTGAAGGCCTAGATTTAAAATGCACGGGCCGCGGCTGTGCTTGAGTGACTATACTGCAACAAATAAAATTTTTAACCAGTATTTTTGTCTTTTTTAAAGCAAGGTCAATATACTTGAGTTGCAAAATTACAAATGGTAATATACACTCACTGAGCATTTTATTAGGAACACTATTGTCCTAATAAAGTGCCCGATGTGGTCTCCTGCTGTTGTAGCTCTTCCGCCTCGAGGTTCGACATGTTGTGCATTCTGAGATGCTATTCTGCTCACTACAATTGTACAGAGTGGTTATATGAGTTACTGTAGACTTTCTGTCAGCTCGAAGCAGTCTGGCCATTCTCCGCTGAACTCTATCAATGATCAACAAGGCATTTCCATCTGCAGAACTGCAGCTCACTGGATGTTTTTTTGTTTTTGGCACCATTCTGAGTAAATTCTAGAAAATGTTGTGCGTGAAAATCCCAGGAGATCAGCACTTACAGAAATACTCAAACCAGCCCGTCTGGCACCAAGAAGCATGCCACAGTTGAAATCACTGAGATGTGAACATTAACTAAAGCTCCTGACCTGTATCTGCATGATTTTATACGTTGCTCTGCTGCTACATGATTGGCTGAATAGATAATCACATGAATAAGTAGGTGTACAGTTTTTCCTAATAAAGTGCTAAGCCTTAAGTCATAACAGCAAAGTCAGTGGGCATGGCCATGAAGTTTTGGTATTTTCGTGCAAGCATGTGCTAAGTCTAGGTGCAAGTGTGCAAAAAGATAGTGCAAACATTCCCACCCATGGCCACTTGCACAAAAATTTTGCTTACAATTAGAGCTCTTACGAAAACTGGGTAAGACGTAGCACACTGTCGTTGTGCATAGCATTGCGCTTTGCATGCTCACGGAAATAGAGCCCTAAATATCACTACATTTAACATAAATATCATTTACTTTTAGTAAATATCACTTTTACTTTAGATACATTCTGATACATTCTCTGAAAAACCTTAATATGTTATGCAATATTGCTTCTCAGATAAACTCAAATGCATTTGGTTTTAAAAATGTTTAGATATGTCTACTGGAAAACAAGACAAAGACACTAATTAACGATAGACTTTTTGCAGTGTACGATCATATGGCTGTATGTTTCGGTTTGTGATGTATGGTATGGATGATTTCAAACACCACACACAGAGTAGACAAACATACAATGGAGAGAATGTACTGGGCATCTGTGCAGCACCTGTGGAAGGTCTTCATCTTTTTGCGCAAGAGGCTTTCCAGATTGAGCACCTTCTGCATGAGAAGACACTTGACAGCGGTCTCCTCTCGGCTGGCAGGGTTTATGCGATGGGCTGTCTGCATCCATACCAGAATCTTATGCTTCAGTTCTGCAGGGAGACAGAAAACGAGACAAGATAAAGAGTTCAGCATGAGAATAGAGGGATACAAATTAAGATAAGAATTTCAAATCTATGCCAGTATCCAGGAACAAACAGATACATTAACTATTAAAGAAAGGGATTTTATACAGTTTTTAAAACGAGTACACTCCAGAAAATAACAAAGGCAAGTACTCAGTACTTCATGTTCTCAAAAACATGTCTAATTTATACAGCCAGTTAGTAGAGGGAAACCTTAGAGCTGTCTGTGTCTTATTAAAAATTTATTTGAAACTCTAAGATTAGAATTTCAATAGATAAGTTTTTTTAATAGATAACACTAATTTAATAACAAGAGAACCTGATAAACCAATGAACAAGCATTGATTATGTAGAAAAGGGATGGAGTCAAGACAGTTATATTAAGAATGGAGAAGGTAAGGAAGCCTTTCTTTATAGAGCAGCAAAGCTGGTCACCAGAATATATTGTTATTTGGATGATGACTCCAGTAAAGGTGGTTGTACACTGAATGAAAAGCGCCACAAGTAGGACAAAACACAGGTATCGCAAAAAGAAAGAGTTGTTCTGTAAGCGTGAGCTCAAGTTAAAAGTTCCCTATCTGTCACTCACTCGACATTGGTGTCGATGTAGTGACACTAGGGGTCACTCTTGGGAGCCCGAGACACCTCTGGTCTTTGATAAAAGGCCAATGAAAATTGGCGAGTGGTATTGGCATGCCACTCCCCCGAACATACGGGTATAAAAGGAGCTGGTATGCAACCACTCATTCAGGATTTTCTCTTCGGAGCCAAACGGTCATGCTCACTGAGCTGAATACTACTGTTCATTCACCTCTGCTGGATCTGACGCCACATTTCAGTGGCTTCTCCCTCCTCCGCACTGGTGCACTGCAGAGAATGCCCCTGGGCGCTTCGGCAGAAAAACTAGAGAGTATATTTTCTGAAAAAGCATTTTTCCCCTCTAAAAGAGTATATATTTCTCTAAAAGAGCGCACACACGGAACGTCTTTTTAAAGACGCGTTTTTTTAAAGATGCTTTTTCGATTGTGTGTTATTCCTGGTTGTGCTCGTTATCTCTCGCCTTCTAACGGTCACGATCACTGTCTTTCGTGTCTGGGCACTGCTCACGTGGAGACAGCGTTCGTGGATGGTCATGTTCTCACTGCGAGAATATGTCCATGGCAACGTTGTGGTCGTGGCTCGCCTTCGTAAGAAAGCGAGCCACCCCAGAGGCTCCCGCCTCGGTCCTTTTACCCACGGGTTTGAGGCCAGCGCGGCTAGCACTGGGGGCGATTTGGGGACCCCAATGGGACCGCCTCCGCTGGGTATCCCCCCGCGGACCTCCCATTCCCCAGCATGCTCGTCTGCCCCGATCGGGCTTCCGGGTGAGTCCGCCGGCTCGTCTCACGGCGAGTTCGACCTCTTATTCGGAGCCCGCGAAAGTGATGAGCTCTCGAGTGCAGCATCGGAGAGCGGGCTCATCCAGTCGGAAGCCTCAGCTGGGCTCCTCCCTTCAGGGTCGATCACCCAGTCACAGGCTGATGCGGAGATGACGACATGCTTTCCCGGGCAGCCGCGAGCGTCGGTTAGAGTGGATTTCACCGCTCTGCCCTGAACCCTCGCGGCTCGGTGATTGGTTCCTGGGCTCGCGGCGCCACTCAAAGCCACGCCCCACCCCGTTCCTTTCTTCCCGGAAGTGCATGAAGAGCTGACAAGGTCGCGTGAGGCAATTTTTACTGCCCAGTCCCGATCTTTTAAGCTTCCCCGCTCTCACTGCCCTCGATGGTGGGGCGGCCAAGGGTTATTCGGCAATCCCCCGGTGGATAAAGGTGCTCGCGGTGCACCTATGCCCGCAGAGCGCCGCCACCTGGCGCGGGTGCCCAAAGCCCCCGTCCAAGGCCTGTAGGTTTACGTCGTCTCTGACGGCCAAGGCCTACGGTGCCACTGGACAAGCCGCCTCCGCCCTGCACGCCACGGCTCTCCTGCAAGTCCGCCAAGGCACTAAAGGAACTGCACGAGGGTAGTTCCGCCCCGGGATTGATGCAGGAACTGCGCTCAGTGACCGACCTCGCTCTCCGAGCGATGGAGGTCACGGCGCGGTCTCTCGGGCGGACGATGGCCACACTAGTGGTCCAGGAGCGCCACCTTTGGCTCAACCTGGTCGAGATGGGTGAGGCCGACAAGGCACGATTCCTTGCTGCCCCCATTTCCCAGGCGGGCCTATTCGGCGACACTGTCGAGGACTTTGCCCAGCTGTTCTCGATGGTAGAGCAGTAGATGGATGCTAGCTGGCATATCCTGCCCCAGCGCGGCTCAAGATCCCGCACCCCATCTACTCATCGCCGAAGCAGACGCCACCTGTCTCGCAGCCGCCCAGAACCCGTGAAAGGCTTCAAAGCGCCCTTGAGACGGGCGACCCAGGGACAACGAAACCCACTGCTCTGGAGCTGGTAAGCAGATCTTCATCTTCTTGTTACCTTTTGCATTTAATTGCGCTGCATGCCCAAGTGGCTGCAGTACTCAAGAGCTCAGCAAGAGTGGTTTCCTTGTTCCCTGGGTCACGTATCCGGTGTGTACGGCTGGCATCACGACCACCGTCCACCACTCCATTTGGCAGGTTGGCGCTCCAGCGGCGGTCTCCCGCCCTGAGCGCCCAGCTGTGGCACAAATCCGCCCCCGATGTGACAGTCTCCACGGGTCACGAGGACAGGCCTCTTCCTCCCCCGTCCCAGGCTGTTCCGGGGGTGGTCACAAGGAGCCAGGTAAGTGCTTCGATGTCCTCGGACTCAGCACGGCCATGACGTGGTGTGGCACCTCGAGCTCCGCCCCGCCGCGAGGCCCCACCTGCCGGTACATCTGATGACGTTGTCCCTTTGGTCCCCCTTGCGCGGAACTTGGACGCATGGCTTGCGCCTTCCAGTCCGTCACGAGGGCTGGTCCGGACCATCTGACTCGGCTGCGTGATTCACTTTGCCGGGCATCTGCCCAGGTTCAGCGGTGTCCACTTCACCTTGGTGAAAGACGAAAACGCTGCTACCTTGCGCGGAGATCGCTACCCTCCTATGGAAGGACGCGATAGAACCTGTCCCTCCAGCCGAGATGAAGAAAGGGTTTTACAGCCCCTACTTCACTGTACCGAAAAAAGGCGGTGGGTTGCAGCCAATCTTAGACCTGCGAGTACTGAACCGGGCTTTACACAGACTCCCGTTCAATATGCTGACGCAAAGACGCATTCTAGCGAGTGTCCGGCGTCAAGATTGGTTCGCGGCGGTAGACCCGAAGGATGCATACTTTCATGTCTCGATCCTTCCTCAACACAGACCCTTCCTGCGGTTCGCGTTCAAGTGTCAGGCGTATCAGTACAAGTCCTCCCTTTCGGCCTGTCCCTGTCTCCTCGCGACTTTATGAAGATCGCAGAGGCTGCCCTTGCCCCGTTAAGCACTGGCTCCAGACTCAAGTCCCGAGACGGGCATGGCACCATGGGACACACTGCGTGGCCATTACGTCAGTCTGTCACCGTCTTTTCAGCCCTTGGACCAACATCACGTTTCTACGAGCAGGTGTTCCCCTAGAACTGGTCTCCAGGCGCGTCGTGGTCATGACAGACACCTCCAAAACAGGCTGGGGCGCTGTTGGCAATGGGCACGCAGCCGCCGGCCTCTGGATGGGTCCGCGGCTGCGTTGGCACATCAACTGCCTCAAGTTACTGGCAATTCTGCTCGCCCTGCAGAGGTTCCGGCCGTTGATCCAGGGCAAGCACGTGCTAGTTCAGACAGACAGCACGGCAGCAGTAGCATATGTCAACCGCCAAGGTGGTCTGCGCTCCCGCTGTATGTCACAACTCGCCCGCCGTCTCCTCCAACGGAGTCAGCAGCACCAAGTCACTGCAAGCCACTCACATCCCGGGCAACCTCAACACTTCGGTGGACGCGCCGTCACAACAGGTTACCCTCAAGGGAGAGTGGAGACTCCACCTTCAGGTGGTCCAGCTGATTTGGAGTCGATTCGACAGGCACAGGTGCACCTGTTCGCCTCCCAAGAATCCTCCCCAATGCCCGCTCTGGTACGCCCTCACCAAGGCCTTCCTCGGAATAGACGCGCTGACACACAGCTGGTCCCCTGGCACTCGCAAATATGAGTTTTCCCCCAGTGAGCCTGCTCGCACAGACCCTGTGCAAGGTCAGGGAGGACGAGGAGAAGGTCATCCTGGTAAGCACCCTACTGGCCCACCCAGACGTGGTGCTCGGACCTCACGCTCCTCGCGACAGCTCCCACCGGGCAAATTCCCCTGAGGAAGGACCTTCTTTCTCAGGGAAGGGGCACCATCCGGCACCCGCGCCCAGACCTCTGGAATCTCCATATCTGGCCCCTGGATGGGACACAGAAGACCTAAGTTGTCTCCCACCTGCGATGGTAGACACATTCACTCAGGCTAGGGCTCCCCCTACGAGGCGCCTGTATGTCTTTAAGTGGCGTCTGTTCACTAAGTGGTGTTCTTCCCGTCGGGAAGACCCCCAGAGATGCGCAGTCAGATCAATGCTTTCCTTCCTGCAAGAGAGGTTGGAAGGGAGGCTGTCCCCTTCTGCCTTGAAGGTGTACATTGCTGCCAAAGCAGCACACCACGACGCAGTCGACGGTAAGTTCTTAAGGAAGCATGATCTGATCATCAGGTTCCTAAGAGGCGCCAGGAGGCTGAATCCCTCCAGGCCGCACCTCGTTCCCTCATCGGACCTCTGTAGTTTTTCAGGGTCTACAGAGAGCCCCCTTTGAGCTTTGCAGTCAGCCGAGCTTAAGGCACTCTCCTTGAAGACTGCCCTCCTGACTGCGCTCACTTCCATCAAGAGGGTAGGTGACCTGCAAGCGTTCTCTGTCAGTGAAACGTGCCTGGAGTTTGGTCCAGGCTATTCTCATGTGATCCTGAGACCCCGACCGGGCTATGTGCCCAAGGTTCCCACCACTCCTTTTAGGGACCAGGTGGTGAATCTGCAAGCGTTGCCCCAGGAGGAGGCAGACCCAGCCCTGTCGTTGCTGTGTCCGGTGCACGCTTTACGCATCTATTTGGATCACACGCAGAGCTTTAGCATCTCTGAGCAGCTCTTTGTCTGCTTTGGTGCACAGCGGAAAGGAAGCGCTGTCTCCAAGCAGAGGATCGCCCACTGGCTCATTGACGCCATAACTATGGCATATCTCGCCCAAAACATGCTGCCCCCGGTAGGGCTACGAGCCCATTCTACCCGTGGTGTAGCAGCTTCTTGGGCCCTGGCCAGAGGTGCCTCTCTAACAGACATTTGCAGAGCAGCGGGCTAGGCAACACCCAACACCTTTGCAAGGTTCTACAACCTCCGGGTGGAACCGGTTTCGTCCCAGGTAGTGGCACGCAACACAAGCGGATAAGCCCGGGTTAGCCGGCCGGGTGTATCGCTTGCACATAGCGCCTTCCACCTCCTTTTGAGCTGAAGACGTGCGCTGTTAATTCCCAGTAGTGTTCACAAAAGTTGTTCCCTGGTTGACTTCCTCCAAACCCTGTGGCAGTCGAGTTTTTGGAGAGACTCGCTGCCGGCCCAGTACACGCGCTAACTAAGAGCCCGGTTCTGGGGTAGGTGCTCCGCATTTGGCGGTTCCCTGTAAGGCTAACCCCATGCGATCTATATCTTCCGCTAATTCATTTCCCTGCTGGCAAACTGCGTCTTCCTTTGGCAGAGCCCCTCTGCCCCAGTCTCCATGTTGTAGTAACTCCTCCCCCATTGGGCAGGATCTACCTTGAAGGCTCTCCACATGGTTGGAAAGACCATGTGATGTATTCTTCCACTTAAATATCCCCCCCTCTCTTGGGGCAAGGTGTGGTCTCCGCGGTGTCCTCCCCTTGGGAGGGACACCCCCCGACTAGACCTGGCGGCCCAGTCGGATAATTCCCCTTCTTTTTAGGGAGTGGAAAAAGAGAAGGGGAAAGAGGCCACGACTGGGTTAAGCCTGTCTCTATCTCTGGGTAGTTGACTTGTCCCCAAAAAGGGCCGTTCGACACTCATAACTGTGTTGGGGGAGGTTACGTGTCAACCTGGTGTGCTGGCTATGAGGCACACAGCAAGTCTGCCCACCACACACCACAAGTTCACGTAACACAGTTCAGCCTTGTGGCGTTTTGTATAGGGACCCCTAGTGTCACTACATCGACACCAACGTCGAGTGAGTGACAGATAGGGAACGTCATGGTTACTGGTGTAACCCCCGTTCCCTGATGGAGGGAACGAGACGTTGGTCCCTCCTGCCACAACGCTGAACTACTCGCTGAAATGGCCGGACCTTATATCGGCTCCTCAGCATAAAACCTGAATGAGTGGTTGCATACCAGCTCCTTTTATACCCGTGTGTTCGGGGGAGTGGCATGCAAATACCACTCGCCAATTTTCATTGGCCTTTTATCAAAGACCAGAGGTGTCTCGGGCTCCCAAGAGTGACCCCTAGTGTCACTACATCGACACTAACGTCTCGTTCCCTCCATCAGGGAACGGAGTTTACACCAGTAACCATGACGTTTTTGCTTGCTAGGTAGGGTTGCCAACTTTTTGACACGCAAATATGGGCCTCTTGACCATTTTAAGTACTTTAATATAGTACTTTTCAACCCATTCTAATGAGAAGTTGTAAGAATAGTACACGATGGTGTAACTGTAAGAAAAGGTATGAGTTGGGTCGTACAAAAACCTATGACTTTTAGACCAACCATTCACATACTCTTACCTCATCTGGCTGTTAACCCTTATATGTCCTTTCATCCATGATACATCAAACATATTTCGATGCAAAAACTAAACCTAACAATAAAGGCTAACACCTTTAGAAGGAGACAAGTGAAAAGATGTAAATGTTTGGTCTAAAAGTCGTACGTTTTCGATTTTGGCAAGTAGTACAAATTGTCATGAGACTGTGTTGGACTGTTCATCATTAGACTGGGGGTCCACCTAAAGAGTTTCGCCACTTAAATACAGGATTATAAGCATCCTATACAGTACGTATTCATTCCGGCCAAATATGCGACATCTCAGCTAATATGTTACAGTTCCCAACCATATTTCTAGGTTGCTATGTAGCAGATGAAGTACCTATTTAGTTAGCTAAAGTTATGTGGCTAACTAGCCTGGTAACATTAACAAAACATGCCATCTGATATGTTTGTGTCTATCTAAAGGCCATTTTTGGGTTGGATTTAGTGGCAATCAATGGCATGGAAGAATTTGGAGCAGCCCCCAAAGTCGTAGCTGGATGCCATTGATGGATGGCGAATGGCGGCTTGCATGCATAGAAAACAATACTTTTGAATTCTAGGATGCTGTATGTTGTCTGCCTTCCACGTTTTGTGTGTGACCCCCTTAAAGGATGTTGGTGTGCCGGTGTCCAGTAAGCTTCTTAACTAGCTTATCCAGCAAGACTTCCTTGATGGAGCAACTTCACCAGAAAGACAATGTAGTTTGAACGCTCAACAGCAAGACTTAAGCAGTCCACCTACTAGACCAGCAACAAACAATATAAACCAGCCAGAGCCAGCATGGAAATACATGCTGGTCTTAGCTGGTCTTTTCAGCAGGTAGGTGAAGGATAAAGAGAAAGACGGAAGCAGGGTGTTGTATTAGGTCTCCAGCATGACTTCTCAACATGTGATGGTGAGGCTTCTAGGCAAGCTTTCTAGAGGCTAATTGACACAGGAAAAACATGCTGATCACAATCGACACAGTAATGCATCATGCCGAGGGCCTGGAAAACTGTATCAGCCTCACAGCAGGTTTGAGTTTTGAAAGAGAATCTCTGTGGAAACTTTACAGATTTAAAAATTGGACTGGCATTGAGTGGTCACCATCAAGTCTGTTGGAGATCTTTCGTTCCAGATGCAGTACGCACCTGGGGAACTGGCCAGACAATCATTTAAGTTCCTGTTTTTTATAGAGAAGGGTCCTTACACTTTGCCTCAGCTTGATACCAGCCAACACTCTCTCATTGTGTTAGTTTCAAAACCCCTGGAAGCAGGGTAAGATTGGGCTCTCTGAATGGTGGCAGTACCATGCTGATGATGGCTCAAAGTATAGAGAATTCTCACAGTGGGCAAAGGCCAATGGCGAGGCAGAACCCCGATAAAACATGCCCTCCTGCCTTCTCAGGAAAAAATCTGTCATTTTCTTTCTCTTTCTTAGTTTCTTACTTCCCTTCCTGGTTTATACCCAAACTGGGAGTACAAAACATGCATAAATTCAATTAAACGTCTAGGTGTGACACATCCATTTGTGCAATCTAGAGCTGGTTGTTTCCACAACAACACGGTTTGTGTGCAAATCATGAGTGCTTCCTGTTAAAAGGTTGGGGAATGAAGAAGTGAGGAGGAGTAATGCCAGAACAACCAGACAGAAACACATGAATACATAAATACATAAATGTCATACTAGCAGGTTATTTTCAAGTTACAGTATTAATGAGCATTTTAAAATACTTACGTTGAATGAGCGAAGTTTCCTTTTTTAATATATTTCTAATTGAAAGAGTAAGTGGGGCTCGTCCCTTATGTTTTTTTTTTTTTAAATAACCAATTGTCTTTAGTTATGTAACAGTCATAAACCAGTTGGTGTGCAGGTGGTATTAGAGGAGAGACATTCTCATTAAAGACAGTATTTGATTGGACAAAGGATGTCACCAATATTTTTGGTCTGTTTCTTTTTTTTTTTTTTAAGAGACTGTAAATTTGAAATATGTCTGTCTGCTAATTTCATTATGTGGACTTTTAGGAGTACACTAGCATATTGATGGCTTCAAAGCTCAAAGACATGGACTAAAAGCCACAAAACTTTCATTTTGATTTCATGGAGTTTCTATGCAAAGTTCTTGGCAATCAAAACTTCCACCATTTTCCACACCACCTCAAGATATACAGGTCCATTCAAGCAATGCTAAAATTTTTGTACTGTGCATGGAAACAATAGGTTGACTCTACTTTAGCTAAAATCAGTCTGTACTTACAGAAAATCTAAACACTGCCCCTAGTGGCCAAAGCGGTAAGTGTTGTTAAGTTTATGGAGATGTGTGAGCTTCATTTTCCAGGTAAAATGTCCACGAAGGGCCAAAGCGAGCTGTGAAATGAGCTGTTTTCAACTCTACAGGATGTAATGAAGTGAAGAGGAATGCATATTTTATCAACTAAACCACCAAACCCAAACCTAAATCTAACCATCAGTGGAGTAAAAATATAAATTTAGAGGGAAAAATGCAACCTCCGAATTGCGTTCATCACTGATTATGCAAACACGATTACTTTCTGGTTTCAGCGTGGGATCCAAACACGTGTCTCCCTCGCACAGACACAATGTGCTTCCGGTCGCACCACAAGGGACAGTACTTGTCAGTGAGTTTGCTCGGAAACAACATGACGATATTCTGTGTGATCATGTTGCATGCTTAAGGGTCACATTTACCTTTGCACAGCGAAATTCCATGGGCAAAATACAGTAATCTCAATAGGAAAATACACAATCGTGAATTTCATGCAACAGACTTCCGGGGGCGTAAAATATACCCTCGCAGTTTTCGCGCTGAGTTGAAGTTTGGTGAACCTTGAGAGGCAACTTTGCCGCATTGACCAATAGGAAGTCTCTTGGTTTGACAGTGAACTCTGTGTGGGTCATGCTTCATAAACAGCAACTGTACACTAAATATTCACAATGGACAAGGATATCATTTTTGCAGCGAGTTTCCTTCTAACTTCACTTTCCCAAGGTGTAAATTGCAACATTAAAAAGAGGCTGCTTAACAATTAGCTTTTAGCTATTGTCACATGCGCTCAAGATTTGCCCACGCCTTCTTCGCTCGGAGAATTTCGGCGTACAAAGGTAAATGTGACCACGCGTTTATGCTACATTTCTCTAAGGAATTCTAAGTTTTGTTGACCTACTTTTATATTTCCTACAACTTTGTCATTTTGCACAGATTAGAAGGTTAGGACATAAACCTGCAATGACATTGGGCTGATCAACATGCAATTCACATACACCCTCATGTAATTTCATATATTCAAAAGATGACTTTAAACGAACAGGAATAAATTGGATGATCAACTACAGTGTAACTCTCAGAACATTTAGAAAAAAAAAAGCCATGATGTTAGAAAAGGCTTTGTGCTTTCCTGTCCCCTCTGACTCATGAGTATGGTGAATTCAGAAACTGAAAAATTCAGGCTGTGGAAGGCTGGAACGAGTGGTTTATTAGAAACAAGCTATTGTGCACATCATGGCATTGTGCAGGGGGAGCAGCTGCTCAAGAGGCTAATTGTCATCTGTAGAGAGAAGTTAACAACTGGAGGATGAAGACGCATCTGATTATTTTGTGTATTCACTGAACAAATAATGGAATGAAAATGCCCTGGAAAAAGCATTATCTTTTTTAGTATTTTTGTCTTGTTTTCCAGTAAGAATCTAAGCAGCCTTAAAACAACATATTACAGGGGTAGTTCACCCAAAAATGAAATACTTGCCCTCATATTGTTTCAAATCTGTATCACATTCTTTCTTCCATGGAACACACAAAAAAGATGTAAGGCAGTATGTTAGTCTCAGTGATCATTCACTTTAATTGCATCTTTTTTTCTTTTTTTTTTCTCTCAATGAAAGTAAATGTTGACCGAGGCTAACATTCTGCTTAAAATATTTTGTGCTTCATGGAAGAAAAAAAGTCAGACAGGTTTGGAACAACATGAGGGTATGTAAATGAAGACAGAATTTGTATTTTTTTTGTATCTCTTTAAGATATTTAAGGCTTGTTTTCAAGGAATATATCTTGAAATATGTTTATTTTCTTTACTCCATTTGTAAAAGCTCCTGATCAGGATGGCCTTTTTTCCTTACGTTTTTTTTTATTTTTATCAAATTCTTTGATGGGTTGGGGTGGAGTCTTTCACTTTGTTACACTTATGTTCCTGGTCAAAAATGACCGGCCATTGGAAATGAATGGATTAGACTACAAAATACAGAAATATTAAGTGTTCAGGAGCATCCCAATCTTTTAGATGAGCACATATGTGCATGTGTGTTTGCACACACAAAGTCCTCGGATATGTGCGCGCACACACACACACCCACACAAACACACACACATTGGTACTCCTTTCATTACAAGGACTCTGCATTGCCATAATGATTTTTATACAGCACATACTATATATTCTATACCCTAACCCTAAACAGAGACCCTAAACCTAACCCTCACAGAAAACATTTGCCATTTTTACATTTAAAAAAAATATATATTGTTTATTATGTTTTTTTAAGCCGTTTGAATTACAGGGACACTAGGGGTGTCCTCATAAACCACATTTATAGCATAATACCCTTGTAATTACTTGTGTATAATCTAAAAAAAAAAATCCTCATAAACCACAAAAACCAACTCTCTCTCTCTCACACACACATACACACACACACACACACAGTGTGTGTTGTGCGCCCTTTTGTGCATTGTCTTTCCATGTAAATTCTTTGAGGAATATTTTAAGATCTACTTTTCATATTATGTTTGTTTGGGCTCGTTTGAATCGAGATAATCTGCTGTTAGTTACGATATGGCACTGTCTATGTCAGTGTTTCCCAACCACTGTGCCACGGCACACTAGTGTGCCATGAAAGAATGTCAGGTGTGCTGTGGAAAGTTATCAAATTCCACAAAATAAATAAATGCATAAATTAAAAATTAATTTCAGGGATGCAAACTCCTCACCTTTCAGCAAAATTTGTGTTTTGAAATCATAATCAGTCACTTTTGTGATTGTGAAGCTATATGATTAAAGTGTAAAAGAGACTGATATTTATACATGTTAAAAGTGCAATATGTAACAATTTTCATGTAATATTCACCTTTTTTTGCCAATGTGTGAACGGCTTATAACGCAACTTAAAAAATGAGCCCTTCCCGGACTTCCTAGGTTGCCTATTAAAGCTTGTAGACTGATTTTTATGCAAAGGGAGTGGGTCGCTTTTGCCGGGAAAATCCAAAGGATGTGACGTTTATGCACGCTCCTGAGAGCCTTGCCTCATTGCTTCCGCTATTCAACAGTGACAACAAACTGCAACACTAGGTAACGTTATCTTAGAGATGGAATCCAGCAAATGGCCGGCTCCCAGCACAACACCGACTCCTACAAAAATAAAGTAACACAAGTAAGCCAAAAAAAAAATACAAAATAATTTATCTACTGAGTCCCGTCTGGCTAAGCGGGAACGTGATCGTGGTCAAGTGAAAACTAGAGTGAACATCGGCAGGACATTTGATTCCTGGAGGAACCTTCATTCAGTTTTGGGGATCAAAACCGACCCTGAATTGGCATTCTTCTTATTGGACAGATAAGCTTACATAACTGCAAAGCGTGTGAAATATAGTGCCATAAGGATTGATATGTATAATTTTAGCTAAACTACAATAACACATGAAATGAATGCTAGACAATGTTCAACATAATGCAGAAAGACCCATTCATTAGTGTAACGTAACTTGGTTATACAGAAAATATATACATTCTATTATTATAAAACAACAGCGCATTGATATATCAAAACATCAGTACATCAGTATTGATGTGATGGAATAACAAGAGTTTCTGAATTTTACACAATGCACCTTTAAGGGTCTTTCACATGATTGTGTCAGCACTGCCGAATACATTGAAGTCTATGAAGTGACACCACTTTACACCAAAGTGTTTTTCACACACGTCTTTGCTTCACAAATAATGTATTTGAGAGTACAAAGCAACAAGAAGTATTTAAAAATTGTCCAAATTTGTGAAGAGATATTGAATGTCTCATATTTTCTTTTAATTAAATATTACCTTATCATTTCCAAGTCTCTGAGAGAGACCCCAGTTATTGAACTAATTTAAATTCACCAAGAAAACGCTTAGACCTAAACATAAACGAGTCCTTTTATTACTTTCTGCTATCAAAGCAACTGCCATTTTCCCTCTCTCTCTCTCACTCTCTCTCTCTCTCTCTCTTCTAAATATAAACTCAGCAAAAAAAAGAAACGTCCTTTCACTTTCAACTGGTTTTCTTTTCAGCAAACTTAACATATGTAAATATTTGTGTGAACATAAAAAGATTCAACAACTAAGACATAGACACACAGACATGTGACTAACAGAAATGGAATAATGTGTCAATAACACTGTCATGCTGGAGGGTCATGTCAAGATGAGCCTGCAGGAAGGGTACCACATGAGGGAGGAGGATGTCTTCCCTGTAACTCACAGTATTGAGATTGCCTGCAGTGACAACAAGCTCGATCCAATGATGCTGTGACACACTGCCCCAGACCATGACGGACCATCCACCTCCAAATCGATCCCCCTCCAGTCCGACCATCACCCCTGGAGAGACAAAACCACGACTCGTCAGTGAAGAACATTTTTTGCCAGTCCTGTCTGGTCCAGCGAAGGTGGGTTTGTGCCCATAGGTGACATTGTTGCCGGTGATGTCTGGTAAGGACCTGTCTTACAACAGGCCTACAAGCCCTCAGTCTAGCCTCTCTCAGCCTATTGCGGACAGTCTGAGCACTGATGGAGGGATTATGCGTTCCTGGTGTAACTCGGGCAGTTGTTGTTGCCATTCTGTACCTGTCCCACAGGTGTGATATTCGGATGTACCGATCCTGTGCAGGTGTCTTAGGCGTCTCACAGTATGGACATTGCAATTTATTGCCCTGGCCACATCTGCAGTCCTCATGCCTTCATGCAGCATGTTGTCTTTTTGGATGAAAAATCATGCTCAAACTGAAGGAAAATTATAGATCTGATTTGTTCTTTTAATGCTTAAACACTATAAATTCTCTTGGTAGATTTCGGTCTTGAACATCTCAAACTGATTTAATGACTCGCTCGTAGCACATAAGATGCTCATTTGTCACCACCTCGTGACATCTCCAGAAGGGGTCACTGAACTTATCAGTTAATAAAATTGAACAAACTTGTGACAGAAGCAAGCAAGCCACACCAAAATAGCCTTTATTTTTGCATAATATTCTGCAAATATTCTAACCTATAAAATTGCACCTATTTTGCTCAGATCAAGCAAGTGGTTATTAATTTATATATATACACTACCGGTCAAAGGTTTTGAAACACTTAACTGAAATGTTTCTCATGATCTTAAAAATCTTTTGATCTGAAGGCGTATGCTTAAATGTTTGAAATTAGTTTTGTAGACAAAAATATAATTGTGCCACCATATTAATTTATTTCATTATAAAAGTAAAATTTAATAAAATAAAAAATTTTTTTTAAAATTGATAACTTGGACCAAATAATAAAGGAAAGTAGCCAATAAGTGCCCAACATAGAAGGGAACTCCTTCAATACTGTTTAAAAAGCATCCCAGTGTGATACCTCAAGAAGTTGGTTGAGAAAATGTCAAGAGTACATGTATGCAAATTCTAGGCAAAGGGTGACTACTTTGAAGATGCTAAAATAGTTCAGCATAATCAGTTCAATGAATCCTTCTATCAATAAAAAACTTTTTTTTTTAAATATAAAAATAATAATAATAATAATGATAATAATAATAATAATAATAATAATACTACTACAAAAGTACAAAACCTGTCATAATTATTAAAAAAAGAAGTTGATAAAACTCTAATGATCTATTGCAATATCCTGTAATAATATATGCAATATGAGAGATTTATAAACAATCTTAGTGGGCCGGTTATTTTTGACCGGGAACACAAAATGTGTTAGCACAAAACGAACACAGCACAAGGGTCTAACAAGAAAGGAAGAAAATAAACCTTTAATTAAAGTCTTTTTTTCTTTAAGTTTGCTACTCAAGTACATTTATTTTGTTTTAATGATGTTTAGATATTTTTAACTAGAAAACGAGACAAAAATACTGACTTACAAAATTATTTTTTGCAGTGCGAGACCAAAAAAAAAAACATTTGACTAAGGTTTCCCGAAACAAGCAAACAAGTAAATTCTTGAAACAAGCAACTAAGAAAAGATCTGCAAGCACTGAAAGCTATTATATCTACAGTAAGATTTCTTACAACAGAAGAATGTAATTTTAATTTAGATTAAACTATATTATGTAACCTTGTTTACGTAACCTTCTGCAGGTTACTGAGCAAATTTGATTCACTTTAAGGATGATCAGACATTTAGAAAGTAAACAAGATTATTAAACGTAACATTCTGATTTTGTCACTGTGCAGCTGTGAAGATGAAAAAATAAATGGGTATTTCTTCTATGAGAATGTCTATTAGCTTGGCCATTGATTCTAGAGATTGGTCCAGTATGGGAGAAATGATGAGAAAATCACCCACATCCTGTCGGCAAAAGAAGAGTGGGAGAACAGAGGGAGCCTTAGCTCTCAGTGGAGGCGGTGATGAAGCAATGACTCCCTAGCTCGGACTGGTATTGATTTGACATTGTCTTTGATGGCTTTAACAGGCTTTCTAGCTGTGTTAGTACCTTCACACTTAGGCGAAATGTCCCCATTTCCTTCAGAATGTCACAAATATGCAATTCCTAGACATATCACCCAATTCAGCGAAGAGTTACACAACTATAGGTTCCCTGTCTGTCACTCACTCGACGTTGTGTCAATGTAGTGACACTAGGGGTTCGATCTTGAGAGCCCCAATCACCTTTGCTTAAAATAGAAAAGGCCAATGAAAACTGGAGAGTGGAATTTGCATGCCACTCTCCGCCTCGGACATACAGGTATAAAACAAGATGGCATGCATCACTCATTCAGATTTTTTCTTCGGAGCCGAATGCTTGTGTGTTCGTCCTATCACCTATTGCTATGCTGCTGGATTTTTTACGCCGCATATGCTTCCCCTGGGCGCTTCAGCAGCCTGAGTCTGCGCGTGCTAAAAGAGTATATTCAAAAGAGTATATTTTCTCTAAAAGAGCTCACGCAAACGCGTCTTTTTAAAGATGTCCTTCCGCAATTGCTCTACTGGATGTGGCCGTTATCTGTCCCCTTCGGATACACATGAAATCTGCCTCGAGTGCCTGGGGTGCCAGCACGCCAAGGAGGCTTTCGTGGAAGGTTGTGTTCTCATTACGAGAACATGCCCGTGAGAACGTTGCAGTCGCGGCTCACTTCCTTCATGAAGCAAGGAGCCACCACGGCTGCTCCCCAACCCGGTCCGTCCTGGGCTGACGCTCAGCCGGCCGGGTCAGCAAGCACCGTAGTCAATCTGGATGTGGACATGGGAGTGTTTCCGCCATGGACCTCCCATCCCCCAGCGCGCTAGTTCTGTCCGGATGAGCTGTCGAGCGATGCAGGCGGTCTGCCTCAGGGTGGGTTTAATGTGTCATTCGCGGCTCGCAACGAGGATGAGTTTTCGGTCACGGCATCGGAGGGTGAGCTTCTGCTATCAGAAGCGGATGAATCTTCTGAGCTCCCGCCCATGGGGGGTAGAGCACAGGATGAGGCGGACGCTGAGATGGCAGCCGTGCTTGCCCGGGCGGCTGCGAACATCATGCTGAAGTGGAACCCTCCACCCTGCCCTGAGTGTTCGCGGCTGGATGATTGGTTTCTGGCCCCGGTGCCTTTCTTCCCGGAAGTGCACGAGGAGCTAACGAAGTCATGGGAGGCACCTTTTACTGCCCGTACACGCTTAGCGGGCTCGTCTACTCTGACGACCCTCGACGGCGGAGCGGCTAGGGGATATGTCAAGCTTCCCCAGGTAGAGCACACCGTAGCCGTGATTTTTGCCCACAGGGCGCAGCCACCTGGCACGACGGACCAAGGCTCCCTTCCAAGGCCTGTAAGTTCTCTTCCTCTTTAATGATGAAGGCTTACAAGGCCGCGGGTCAGGCCGCTTCCGCCCTACACACCATGGCCATCCTGCAGGTCCACCAGACGAAGGCGCTGAAAGATCTGCACAAGGGTAGGACCGACCCAGGGCTGATGCAGGAACTGTGCACTGCAACAGACCTCGCCTTACGTGCAATGAAGGTCACAGCGCACGCCCTGGGCCGGACAATGTCCACTCTTGTGGTCCAAGAGCGGCACCCGTGGCTCAAACTTGCGGAGATGCGTGACACTGAGAAAGTCCGCTTTCTTGATGCGGCCATCTCCCAAGGGGGGCTTTTTGGTTACACCATCGAGGATTTCGCCCATCAGTTCTCGATGGTGAGGAAGCAGACTGAGGCGATTAAACACATCCTGCCGCGGCGCAACCCGGCCACCTTCAGGCTACTGAGGTCCCGCACCCCATCTGCTTCTCGCCAGAGCCGTTCCCCTGCAGTGCCGGCCCCGGCTCCTGTACCATCGGAGCCCGTACGCCGGCCTCAGAGAAAAAGATCCTCCCGTGGGAAGTCGGCTCCACCTGCCCATCAGCCGGCCCCCAAGAACCCCAGAAGGGCTTCGAGATGGTCCTGATATAGGACACCCAGGGATGAGGCAACTACTCCTGACCGGTCTGGCCCAGGGCATCTCTCCAGCCCCACCATCGCCCCTGGGCCAGCACATGAGTATTACATCGCCAAGTGCCCTCTGGGCCTCGGCACCCACATGGTCAATAAAAGAGTAGTTTCCTCATTCTCTGGGCCAGCGCACTCACAACAGCCAGGCGCTGGAAGTCTTTCCGGTCATTCAGGCGAATGTGAGTACCTCCCGTTCCCTCGTTCTCCATCGAGAGACAGCCGGCGAACAGGTAAGTGTTCTGGTCTCTGGGGCCGCTCACCCACCCCAGTCACCGGCCACCGTTGCGGGCTTGCGGAGCAGCACGTACCCCCTGGGCTGTCTTTCAGGTGGGGCGCCTGCTCTGCCTTGCAGCGAACCACCCTGCCCAGGCACGGTAAGTCCAGTCGTCCCCCTGGTGCAGCTGTCATGGAGGCTGGAGGCCTGGTTAGTGCTCTCCAGCCCCTCGCAGTGGCTCATCAGGACAATTCACCTCAGCTACGCGATCCAGTTTGCCAGACACCCGCCCCGGTTCAGTGGCATCCTCTCCACTGCGGTGCAGGGTGAGGGTGCCTCCTTCCTCCGGGCGGTTCGCGGCCATCGACCTGAAGGATGTGTACTTTCACATATCGATCTTTCCTCGACAAAGACTCTTTCTTCGGTTTGCCTTCGAGAGACGAGCATACCAGTACAAGGTCCTCCCCTTTGGTCTGTCTCTGTCTCCTCACATCTTTACCAAGGTTGCAGAGGCTGCCCTGGCCCCACTGAGGGAGCAGGGCATATGAATTCTCAATTATCTCGATGTGCAGAGCATCTCTTTTCTCAGTATGCAGTTGGACTCAGTCACTCTCAAAACACGTCTTACGACCGAACGTGCTCAGTCAGTGAAGACCTTCAGGCAGAAGGTAGCGGCACCAGTGAAACAATTTCAGAGGCTATTGGGGCATATGGCATCCTCGGCGGCGGTTCTCGGCGGTGGTTCTCCCCCTCGGGTTGATGCAGATGATGCTTCAGCACTGGCTACAGACTCGAGTCCCGAGGTGGGCATGACGCCACGGCACCCGGCCACAGTGCCGTTAGACTTTCAGCCCTTTCTACGGGCTGGTGTTCCCCTAGAGCAGGTCTCAAGGCACGTCATCGTCACGTCAGATGCCTCGAACTCGGGCTGGGGCGCCGTGTGCAACGGTCAAGCAGTGTCGGGGCTCTGGATGGGGCCCCGACTCCAATGGCACATAAACTGCTTAGAGTTTCTGGCGGTATTGCTGGCCCTGAGGAGGCTTCGGCCGTTGATTTAGGGCAATCATGTGTTGGTCCAAACCGACAACACAGCGATTGTAGTGTACATAAACAGCCAAGGCAGCGTACGCTCGCGTCGCATGTCGCAACTCACCCACCGCCTCCTCCTTTGGAGTTAGAAGACTGTGAGCCACTCACCTTCCGGGCGTCCTCAACCATGCAGCAGATGCGCTCTCACAGCAGGTAATGCTCCGTGGGGAGTGGAGACTCCACCCCCATGTAGTCCAGCTGATTTGGGAGAGATTTGTGGAGGTACAGGTAGACCTGTTCACCTCTCAAGACTCCTCTCACTGCCCCATGTGGTACTCCCTGTCCGAGGCCCCTCGGCACAGATGCCTTGGTATGCATTTCCTCCTGTGAGCCTCATTGTACAGACTCTGTGCAAAGTCAGAGAGGACGAGCAGCAAGTCCTGTTCGTTGCGCCGTACTGGCCCAACCGGACTTGGTTCTCAAATCTGATGCTCCTGACAGTAGCACCTCCCTGGCGCATTCCCCTGAGGCAGGACCTTCTCACTCAGGGGCAAGGCATGCTCCAGCACCCATGGCCAGACCTCTGGAATCTCCACATCTGGCTCCTGGATGGGACGCAGAAGACCTAGCAGGTCTTCCACCAGCGGTGGTAGACACGACCACTCAGGCCAGGGCCTCCTCTTTGAGGCAGTTGTATGCCTTGAAGTGGCTTTTTTTCGCTAACTGGTGTTCTTCCTTGCTTACCCTCTCTGTAGATAGGGTCCTCCTGTGGTATCATTCCACATGTGTACTTCCCCATTGGTAAGTCCATGTGAGGTATGCTCCACATGTTATACTCCCTCCGGTAGGATGTGGTCTCCGTAGTGCTCTCCTTCCTGGAGAGGGAAGAGCACTTCCCAGCGCTATTCTAGAAAGTGTTCGGCAGGAGATTGCTTAACAGCAAATTAAGGAAGGCACCGCCGGTAGCCTACTTGGGTAAGTGCCTCCTCCCACCTTAATGGGACTAGGGAGACACCTAACTCGCTGTAAGTTCATGACGTGGTTGAGCAGCTTGCATGTGTCCACTTTTCCATGCCTTGTGACACGGTTCAGCGCCTGCAGCGTTTCCTATAGGAACCCCTAGTGTCACTACATTGACACAAACTTGAGTGAGTGACAGACAGGGAACGTCTTGGTTACTGATGTAACCTCTGTTCCCTGATGGAGGGAACGAGATGTTGTGTCCCTCCTGCTGCGGCGCTGAACCGGCAGCTGACATGGCCGGGACTCTCTATCGGCTCCCAGTATAAATCTGAATGAGTGATGCACACCATCTCCTTTTATACCCGTATGTCCGGGATGGAGAGTGGCATGCAAATTCCACTCGCCAATTTTCATTGGCCTTTTCTATTTTAAGCAAAGGTGATTGGGGCTCTCAAGATCGAACACCTTGTGTCACTACATCGACACAACATCTCGTTCCCTCCATCAGGGAACAGAGGTTACATCAGTAACCAAGACGTTTTGAGGTACTTTAAAAGAGGTACGACAGGTTGACAACAGTATTATCATTTAAAATGTTTTAACATTCACCCTGCTAGTATTTTTATTTGTTTTATTTTTTGCATAAAATAATCTAAAAAAAATATTTTGATATGATTCAAGTGTTATTAATCTCTTTGTGTGCAAAAAGTAAGTTACATTTGACACACTACAACACCATCAACAGTGACAGCTGTGAAAGACAATAACTTGTCCTGTTTGAGAGAGGCATGTAAGTCCATGTCTTAAGAGAGGTCACCACCGGCAAGATTATGTATTTAATAGATACGCGTTAAGGTTATAAGCAAAGGCTCATAAGAATAATGGAAATATCAGGGAAAACCGCCTGAAGGGTACAGAAAAACTAAAAGTATCAGTGTGTTTTCGTGTTCAGAGTTGGGGTAGGTGGTAAATTAATGTATTTCTGAGGTTATAATTATGCATGAAAAGGGTAGACTGTGCCTATTCCAGTCACAGGGACTCAAAGGACAAATGTAAAGAGCTTGGGATAAAATAGTGTACTAGAGTTGTTCTAGGGCAACTTCACAAAACTGACAAGGTGCGTGGAAAAAAACAAAGTACTAGTGAAAGACAAAACCAGCAACACTGGAGACATGTAAGGAATATAACTTTTTCTTTCTTTCTATTATTTCTTACATTTCTCCATTATGCAAGTATTAGTGGTTTTGCCTTTACTGATAGTGTAAAACAGTGTTGCATTAGTCTCTTGTTAAAGGGATAGCTCAACCAAAAATGGTTTACTCACTCTCATGCAGTGATGGGCAGTAGCTTCGCTACAAATAGCGAAGATATTAGCTTAACTACATTTCTGAGTAGCGAGGTGGTAGCTTTGCTAGTTTTAAATCGAGTAGCTTTTCAGTAGCGAAGCTATATTTTTGACTAGGTAGTGGCGTAGCGTTGACAAAAGCTACATCACGCCTAGTAACCGGTGTTTACTATTGGCAGATTTGAATCAAAACTAAAGATGTCCAATCACAAATTAATGACTCATCTGAGTCGGTTCTTTAAAATGAATTGGTCACACGTGATAGGAAAGCAGCCTGAATTGGTTCGCGATTCAATCTGAATCCCTCAGAAAGCATGCGCACGCTGCTGAATCATTTGTGCGCGCTCTCACTTGCCAATAAGCTCATGGAATATTTTAAAATATGGAAAATAAAGATAATGCTGGTTGCAGTGGATCTAAAATCAATGGAAAAGAAACCTGCAAATGTGTCCTATCGTTTGCCAGTGATGAAGAAGGTCTTTATAAAGTTCAACACGTTTGCAGCTTGTAAACGACTTCTGCAGGTAAATACATTTTCCAACCAAAAGAGTATCAAAACACGTATTAGCCTACACATAAAAAAGTACCATGACATTACCATGTTTTTTGGACATGTACCATTACCTGGCTTGTTAATATAATGGTAGGCTATATGAAAATGGTAATCATATTGTGAAGTACCATAGTATATTTTTTAATTACCTTGAAGCACCATGTAAATACAATAGTATATGAATATGGTAATCATATATCAATTTACCATGGTAGTAACATGGATGGTAGAAACATGGTATTCTTTGAAGTACTTTGAAGCACCATGCAAATACAGAATGGTACATAAATATGGTAATTGTATATCAAAGTACCATGGTATTACCATCGGACACCATCAGAAATCACATTGTTATTCCCCAGATGTGCTCTCTCTCTCTCTCTCTCTCTCTCTCTCTCTCTCACACACACACACACACACACACACACACACACACACGCACAGATAGACAAACACACACACACACACACACAAGAAATTTAGCCTCTGATGAGATATCCTGTAATTCTGTGTCTAGCTGCTGTCTTTCTGTATTGTATAGAATAGATGAATATATAGATGAACAGTATAGTGTATGTACGCAGAGTTTTTATACAGGAATGTGCAAATGAAATGATGTTTAAATGGGTATGGGTTTGTAGAGGTAGTAATCTAAATCTGAAAAATAAAATGTAAAAATAGTGATTTTTCATATTGAACGTGTTTGTAGAGGTAGTAGTCTAAATCTGAAAAATAAAATGTAAAAATAGTGACTTTAAATGTTGAACACATGGGTTTGTATAAGTAGAATGTCTAAATATGAATTTACATGGGGGGGTTTACATGCACATACCGGTACATATTGCACCATACTGTATACTGTAATGCACTAAACTGTAATATACTGTACCATGGCTTTGATAAATGTTATATGAATACGTCGTTTGGCAGAATCTTAGCCTCAGTCACCAATAACTTTCATTGCATCTTTTTTCCATACAATAAAAGTGAAGGATGACTGAGGCTAAAATTCTGCCAAACATCTCATTTTTTGTATCATGGAAAAAAGAAAGTCATACTGTATGAGTTTGGAACAACATGACGGTGAGTAAATGATGACAGAATTTTCATATTTGGCTGAACTATCCCTTTAACAAGGCCACAGATCCATCTGTCTGGAAGGTAACAAATCTCCTTATCATTGTATGATTTTAGAAAATGATTGCTCGTTCTTTAAAATCTAGATCAATGAGATCATGAATTACATTTTTCATTGCCCATGTCAGAACAAAAGAGCATGAATCATGAAGGATCATGTTGAGAGGAAACCTGAGTGGCTGTTGCAGAACACCTGAGGATATATCCAAGATGTTCCATGCGATTTCAGGAAACCTGGTGCATAGGAACAAAGCGCAATAATGAATACTCACCCACAATCTCGCTGGATTCTTTGTTGTAAAGCTTCTTGTTCCAGAAAAGCATTCTCAGGAAAGGAAATGAGGTCAGCAGTACCAGACAGATTCCCAGGAACATGTAGCCCGTAAAGCCCGCAAAGTCAATGCCCTAGAGGAATAAAAGGGCGGGTTAATTTTCACCCTTTAAAAAAGCCACCAAGGTGTATTGTGCAATGAATTTTCTGCAGTATATCATGAAATCTATTCTAAGCACTAAGTAGAGATCACAACCACTCCACTGGCTCTTCATATACTGCGGATAGAGGCCTTGATTACATTTCATCAAGAGAATCATATTCAGCATTTTTAATCTTTGCATCTTGATGCATTTTTGCACTTATATGCAATTTAAATGAGCACCTGCAATGCAGCACCAATCCTCTTAAAATTATCTTGACTATTTATTAATTTCTATTCATATCAAGAGCACATGTCTCTCTCTGCCAAACGTCTAGCTTCAAATGATATTTTCTTGCCTTGCAGCCCACTCCATCTCTCATCACAACCAGATGGCATCACATTTTCAAATGGCACCACTGATAGAGATGTAGAACAGCTCTATGTGCCCTGAGATCTAATCCAACAATTTATCTCCCAGTGCCGCTGATGTACAATCCATTGTAGTGAGGTATCTGATGCTTTTTCGAAAGACACTGATATATGATCAATAGTACTCTGTACAAGTAGTACACAGACACATTATAAAGAGAAGCCAAATATTTTGTAAAGGAACTGGTGAAATACAAGATAATTGCATCCCTGTTGTAGCTTGGCTTCTCACATTGCTTGGGATTGGCAAAGTCTCAAGACTTAAAGGTACTTCTTGGAAATTAAAGAAAAGAGTGGTGAGAATGAAAACAAAAACCACTGATGCTTGTTTTTGGCAGTGTTTCTTTCACAAAGCAGCTCATGGAAGTAAATCCACTACCCTTAAACAATGCTATGAAGGGAAGGATGAACATGGCCTTGTGTGATTTAAAAAATGAAAAATTGAGGTGTATGCAAACAATAAACAAACAACTTTTTACATCCAATTGCAAACTCCAAATATCTAGACTTGAATAGAGAGAAAGACAGAAGACTGGTATACAGTGACCTCTACAGGAGATCAGGAGAATGAGTAATAGTCAAAACAAGTATATAAACATTGAAACTACCAATCAAATGTTTGGTACAACTTGGCAGAATTTATGTTTGCCATGCTTAAATGATAAAAAGTAGTTTAGTACATATAAAATTGTACCTAGATTTGAAAACTAATTATTTATAAATTTAGTCATGTTTTAATGAATGAGTAGGCCGGATGAGTGAAGGAAAAGCATGCAAACAAGTGTCCGGCTTACATGAAAACCTTTGTTTAAAAAGCATCCCAGATGGCTGTTTTGTTTTGTTTTGTTTTGTTTTCATAATTCCCATACTTCAATTTGTATTATCTTTTGATGACTGTTATTTTAAAGTCTGAAATTTTTTTGTATATTGTTGTAAATTTTTTATTTTATTTATATATTTTTTTATACAATGAATTAATCTCTCTTAATCACAGCTGTTTTGAGCTAATTTGATTAGAAAAGAAGGAAAGGCATTCAGTGCATCTAAATGCCAAATGCTCCACTTCAGTGTCTAAAACTAAAATAAGAGAGGAGTTCCTCAAGAACTTGTTCAGGCTTGCTGGACTTGTGTGGATCTGTCGGTAATGTTTCATTTAAGCGCTTCTCTGATTTATTCCTAGTGGATCTTCTGCACTGTTGAGTTGAATGCACTATCACATAAATGCATAAACCCTCATTACTTTACTAGTAATGCATTTGCAGACAATAGGAAAGGGTTTGTGAATGTGTCTTTGTAGATTTTCTTGTTTTGTCCTGAAGGCAGTTGTGTTCTGATAATGACTTCGATGCACATAGTGTGTAAATGAGACCTCTCCTCATTCCATTCTGTTGTCACTGTCCCACTCATAGTCTTAATAGTGATAGTGTTTGACTAACTGGGGCCCAGGTCAAACTGGCTAATCGGAATGTCTGCTAGCTGCTTTGAGACATCACACAGGTCACATAAACTACAACACATAGAGACTAGATATCATATAGAGACTGTGTCTGTTTCCTGAATTACCAAACACAAAACTCTGATATCAAAATTGAAAATAAAAAAATACAAAATTAAGATAAACATCATATAAAGGTAGGGCTACTAAACATTTGATCACTTTCATTCAAAGCACTAATTATAAATGAAATTATTACAGATCATAGTTTAGATTCGCTCTGTTTGACTAAAACCTGGCTTAAACCGGATGAATATATTATTTTAAATGAGTCTACTCCCCGAGGTTATTGTTATAAACATGAGCATCGTCTGAAATGTTAAGGAGGAGGTGTTGCTAAAATTCACAGTGATGTTTTGGGTGTTACTCAGAGGTCAGGATATAAGTTCAATTCTTTTGAACTGACGATGCTTAATGTGACATCGTCAGATATAAAAAAAAAAAAAAATCTCTGTCATCTTTTGTTCTTGCTACAGTATATAGACCACCAGGGCCATATTCTGATTTCCTTAGAGAATTTGCTGATTTTCTGTCAGATCTAGTAGTTACTATGGATAGAGCTTTAAATGTTGGTGACTTCAACATTCACATAAATAAAGAAAATGATACACTGGGATTAGCATTTATCAATATTCTCAACTCTTTTGGGGTCAGACAAAATGTGACAGGATCAACTCATCGCCATAATCACACGCTAGATTTAATTCTGTTATATGGAATTGATGTTGATAATATAGCAATTCTGCTGCAGATCGATGACATGTCAGATCATTACCTCGTCTCTTGTATGCTGCGTTTAGCAAAGGTCACTCAATCTACGCCACGTTACCGATTGGGTAGAACTATTCTTTCAACAACTAAAGATAGCTTCACTAATAACCTTCCAGATTTGTCTCAAATACTCAGTAAACCCAAAAATTTAGAAGAACTTGACATAATCACAGAAAATATAGCTACAGTCTTCTCTAGCACTCTTGATAGTGTCGCCCCCCTTCGATTAAAGAAAATGAAAGAGAAAAGCCCCACACCATGGTACAATGAGCATACTCATGTTCAAAAGAGAGCAGCTCGAAAAATGGAGGGCAAGTGGAAGAGTACAAATTAGAGGCCTTTCGTGGTGCATGGAATGATAGTGTCTTTAGCTGCAGAAAGGCTCTAAATGCTGCCAGGTCTGCATATTTTTGCAAACTCATAGAAAATATCCACAATATTCCTAGGTGTTTATTTAGTATTGTAGACAAATTAGTAAGGAATAAAGCTTAGAATGAACCAGATATTCCATCGCAGCACCGTAGTAATGACTTTATTAATTCCTTTACTTAACCGTCTGCAGTAGCACCTCTGAAGACAGTGTCTCATATTATATAATCTGCCACAAGCTTACAGTCAAACTGCACCTTATATGCACCTTACTGACCTCTGCCTGCATCACCTTGGTCAAAGGATGGAATACGTAGATAATAAATTAATTGTAGCCTTCATTAGCGAAATAACAATAGACAATACATCTTTTTGCACTTCCGCAGTTAATTAAGAATGTAAATTCTAAGACTTTAGTCATTAATCTTACAGTTAATACAATATCTTTTTGTTTAAACATTGGCCCCTAACACTTAGTTTCCTAATTTTAAATCTTGTCTTGTACTACACATAAATAACTAATATTGGCATTATATTCATGCTGTTTAGCCAGAGGGGAACTAGCCCCCATAGTGAGCCTGGTTTCCCCGAAGGTTATTTTTCTCCTTTAACATCTTATGGAGTTTTGTGTCCTTGCCACAGCTGCTTTAAGCTTGCTCACTGGGGGGTCTAAATATAAATATAATAATTTTCTATTATTTATTTTGAGGCACAATTTACAATCATGCCTTTTTTTTTTAACTGCAATATTATGACTCGAAGACATTACTATATTACAGCTTTTTCTGTTGAAGCATAATTTTCTGTAAAGCTGCTTTGAAATTATGTGTGTTGTGAAAAGTGCTATACAAATAAAAATGACTTGACTTGACTTTCAGCTGCCATGAAAATTCATTAAAAAAAGCAATAGAAGTGGAAGAGAACAGAGAATGAGAGAGCTTCACTGTTGGTGATAGCTGATTAGTGAGCAGTCAGGGGCCATTGGATGCCTGGGGCCCGGGGAGTGCTGATTGGCAGCTGAGATTTCGGTGAGCTTGACTGACAGCCAACCCGTTGCCAGAGCAAGAGGCACCGGCTGTAGGAGACATCTCATCAGCGACCCTGAAACACTTTTTCTGCACTGGCGCTAATGTCTGATCCTCAGAGAGCTCCACAGATGGATGGCTGATTGACCAAACAGCAACATGCCTGCTGCTGAGATCCTGTCGAGACCAAGGGAGGGGGGGCCTTTCGACCCTCACAGACCAAACAAACAGAGAACAACAAACAAATAAACAAAGAGGCCACGAATGCAAGATTTGTGTTGTGATTGACTGTTGCCTCAGAAACACAGGATTGACAACAGTAGTTGCTGTGGGCAACAACGCCACAGGAAAATGTATATCTATTTATACTATAGTACTTTACTATAGTAAAGTACATTTTATATATACTATATATACTATTTTTTATTGTATAATGTGTATTCTATATTGTGTGTATTGTATACTGTACATTGTATGTTATTATTTGTATATTATGTTGTGTGTAATTATGTGTATATTAGATTTTAAATCGTGTTGTGTAAATCTGATGTTTATTGTAAATTGGTATATGTCTCATCACTGTCATGACTGCTATGTTGCTCGGAACTGCACCCAAGAATTTCACACACTATTGCACTTGTGTGTATGGTTGTGTGACAATAAAAGTGATTTGATTTGATTTGATTTGATATATGGCCACTGCTGGAGCTGGGTTGTTAGAGCACTGATTAATTCAGTTTAAAATGTGGCTAAAACAATACAGGGATTATTTTACTGAAAATCGTTGGAGCTCCAACATACTGAGCTGTCATGCTAATGGGAGATCTGGGTTTGAGCCTGGCCTTGGTCATGTTCCCATCCCTGTCCCATCTCTCACACCTCTTGATTTCTCTGACTGCATCTATCAATAAAAACTGGTAAAAATGGCCCAGAAAGCCTTTCCCGATCCCATTCTCCATCTTTCTCCTACCACATTCCATTTTCTCTCTACTGTCCTATCTAATTAAATATATAGCAATATCTATAAATATATGTCACACAAATATAAATACAAGGTTGTGTGGATTAGTTAAGTACATTTCTAGCACTGTGCTTTTTATTAAGCTGTATTATGCACTGTCATCCATCTATTTGTATAGCAAAGCTTCCATTCATATTCCCCAGGCAATCAAGATCCAGAGGCTGATTGGAGCTTAATATACAGATTAAGCTACAGCTACTGAGAAGGTGCCAGCTTCACTACACTAAAATTAAATCCACTTCTATAGACACACACATGTTTAATTAGCTATCTAAATGGGGACATAACTTAGACTTCTATTGTTTTTATATAATGCTAATTATAATCACTACAGACCAATCCTAAACCACAACCTAACCCTTCCCCTAAAAGCAATTTATTTTATGTATTTATTCATGAATATTTTTATTCCAATTGAGAACATCCCCAAATGTCCCAAAAGGGAGGCTGTCACATTTAACTCACTTGGGGTACAAACAGATTGGGGCAATATTGTCCCCTAACTACAGCCATGTGTGTACATAGACAGTCAGCACATAGAGTTGAGTCACACAAACAGGCACACACTTACCGTGTGACCGGTGACCGGGGCTACATCCGAATATGCATACTTCCCTACTTTATCCTTGTGCGACCCCTCGTACACATGCGTTGACATTGTATTTTGGCTTCGATATACGCAACGCATAATTTAAATTCATTTTAACTGACTGATGTCAGTTCAGAAGACTCTGTGCTGTCAGTGAAGTGTTAAACATTTGACACACCAAGTCATGTGACAAAACAACATGGCGCCGATCACAGCGGTGTTTGACTTTGGGAGAAACGGCAACAAAACTACATCTGGTAAGAAACCTAATTAAGCTTTTACACTGAAACCAGTTTGAGTCAAAGATTAGAGTCTCTAGTGTGATCCGATATGACATTTTAAATTTGAGCGATTTATCACGAAACGCCACGCTGCTAAATGTACACTAATCTGTACTTTAGAGCATTTTTTCATTAGAAATCCTATTTTTACTGTGCAGTATCACATTGAGAATCAATGGGTTCATCCAAAAGCTGAAAAATTTTGCTTTCCAAGGCTTTTTATGGAGTTAGAATGATAATAAGGTGCATTTCGAATTGTTCTGAGACCAGTGCAGACAGACAGCACACTTAAGGTTAAGTCATTCACTAACTAGGGAGAAAGGGAGCATCCTATAGCTCTCTATGCAGCTAAGTGCATTCACTCCAAATAGCCGACCAAAAGGTAAGTTTCAGGCTGCAGATGATGTTTGGACTACTCAACATGTTTGGCAGACATAGGACAATGGTAATCAGTACATAGATTCATAATGTAAAAATTTATTTTAACATGGATGGCAGTGATTGGATGATGGTGGCCATTACTTTTAATCAGAATTATTTATGCTAATTTCTGATATAATGTCTGTACATCTCAAAAATATGAATAACCAACACTCCTGGAAACATAAACAATTAGATTTTTAAAAATCTGTCTTTCTATAGCTTGGTATTATTTAAGATTTCACAGCTATGTCTCGCTGTCCACATATGTTGATATAAATTTTTCGAAAAACTACTATAGAAATTATTATTATTATTATTATTATTATCTGCATGTTTATTAGGTGCTACTAGTTACAAATCAAAAAGGGAAATGGAAAATGCACACTGCAGTCACATTTGGGTCTCAGGAGGATATAGTGCGCTAAAAACAGTATGCCAATGGAGTAGGGTTTCCGAATTCTCAGTATTCATAATAGAGAAAGCGTGAAACACCCGAATGACCTACAGTACCATTTCTGGCAAGATTTCGATTTTTGATTGTACTTTCCCATAATGCCTCAGGAGCTGAGGAGACGTTACATTCAAAACGCTGAATTAAAAAAAAACTAGTGCTGACGACTTAACGCAGTAATTCAGTGCGAAAATTTCTATTAAGTATAACGCATAAAAACAAACTGCGCAATTAATCATGCCCCAGACCATAATAAGGAATATGCTCCTTCATGTTTTTACGAGTCTCGGTCAGCAGGGGACAGAAAGTGCAACTCCAGCTGAAAAGGTAATGTTCAGCAGGTGTACAGAACGAACAAACCACACTTACTGCGTGAATGTGTCATATATTCAGGTCACGGGACAGTGCCCAAGTTCCCGAATAAAGTATGTCCAGAATATATTTATACTACTTGCAAACCTAAAGAACATATTTTTTTACTGGCCGAGAAGTGTGTTCTTCATCAAATGCAGTACTGTACATACTCTGGCAGTATACAATTTCAAACACAGGGCAGTTCTTACTATTACATTTGGTTCCCTGCGGTCCAAAAACCTGGCCTCAAAAGTCATGTCAGCAAAACTGAATACATAAAATTATTGTCAGGTAAAAAGCACTTCTAATTGGCTAAATGATGTTAAGCTTCTACACTGACTCTTTTTTACCATACAGAACCTAGGGCTATCACAGGGACAGGTGTGATATATATTAAGACACCTATTTCAGTGATATCTCTCAGGACATAGGCACCTTTTATGTGTGGTACTAAAAAAAATAACTTACAGCAGCTTTAAGCTGAGACAAAAGAAGCTGATCACACCACTTCAAATGTAGACTTCCCCTCACACATACACACTGTGTTTTTGCACTAAATTAAGCAAAGTTTTGGAACATTCACACTCGTTCACAGACTGCTGAGAGTTTCATTGACTCCTACCTCTATTGCATCAGGAACTCTGGAGTTCTTACACAAACACACACACACACACACACACACACACACAAACACACACATAAACAAACGTGTGCAGACCAGAAAAGATGAAAATCTGAAATCCTGCTGGGAATCGCTTTAATGGTGCCATAAAAGTGTTATTATGTTTGACTGACTTTAGGGCACGGCTAAATAGATATCAAATAAATGCACAAGGCAATCACCAGATAAGGAAATGGCATGTATTGAATTTTATACTATATGTGTGCATCATTTGTGAGCATGTGTGGGTTGCTCAGATGAGAACTACGTTGTATCTTCATTCATCATCTGCATGCTGTCGACACAAAACAGGAGCCCTCTCAAATATAAACAAATCTGGCCCGTGTAACACAGAGATAACACAAACCACTGCATCCATGTCAATAATTACAATAGATGAAATATCTCCCTGTAGAACAGAATGGATGAATTTGTACAGCATTTCACACACGGCAAGCGTCACAGCTCTCCTCCTTGCATCCGCTACAGAAGCATATTTATTATAGAATATTCTGGCCAAAATGATATTAATAAAGTAGTAAATTTATAGCAGGTGGGCTACATTGCATTTGATGGATTTTTTACAAACTTCTCACTGTCAGTTGTAATCCAGCAGGAAGTGACCTTGATGTGGAAAATGTAACTTGAGCATGATTACCGCTGCTTCATCCTGTGCAACAACCGTTTTGACAGGCAAAGACGATGTCTCTGAGCCAAAAATTTACTAAAACCCCAGAGCGTTTTCAGCTCTCAAAGCTAGGTCAAAAAACCAACACTTTAAACCAGGCACCTTGCTGTCGTCGGTGGAAGAGTGTGAGAAATAATTAAATTAAAAACCATGGTGGCAAATATTGAACTGCTCATGAAATATTTAAGTCACATTTGATGATGAGTGACCTTTCGTGTTAAGTATCCTCTAATGTTAACAAAATGACTACTTCAGTCACAGTTCATGGAATGTATGTATACTGTACTGTGCAAAAGTCTTAGGCACATAAGATTTTTCACAAAAACTTTTGTCTTAAAATGGTTATTTATATCTTCAGCTTTAGTGTGTCAACAGGAAATAAAAATGTTAGACTCCCAAAAATTCCTTTT
This sequence comes from Myxocyprinus asiaticus, assembly GCF_019703515.2. Lineage (NCBI taxonomy): Eukaryota > Metazoa > Chordata > Actinopteri > Cypriniformes > Catostomidae > Myxocyprinus > Myxocyprinus asiaticus. The sequence goes on from NC_059352.1 coordinate 18,282,813, forward strand.
GCAAATAAAATTGATCAGAATAGAATAGAAGAACAGGGAGCCCTGCAACAGGTGGCATGCCTCCACAGAGCCCCCTGCTGAACATAGAGTCTGTCTGGGATTACATGCAAATGAGACAGCCTAAATAGAAAGAAGAACTGTGGCAAAATCTCCAAAAAGCTTAGAACATCCTATCTGCCAACAAACAAGTAAAAAATTGTCCAAGTGTCCCTAAACCACACCCTGAAAAAAAATTCAGACGGTGAAATTTTATTTTTTTAGGTGTCTAGTGCCTTCCTGAGCCTATGTCCTACTAAAAAAAAACATATATATATATATATATATACAGTGGTGTGAAAAAGTGTTTGCCCCCTTCCTGATTTCTTATTTTTTTGCATGTTTGTCACAATTAAATGTTTCAGATCATCTAACAAGTTTAAATATTAGTCAAAGATAACACAAGTAAACACAAAATTCAGTTTTTAAATGAAGGTTGTTATTATTAAGGGAAAACAAAATCCAAACCTACATGGCCCTGTGTGAAAAAGTGTTTGCCCCACCTGTTAAAACATAACTTAACTGTGGTTTATCACACCTGAGTTTAATTTCTCTAGCCACACCCAGGCCTGATTACTGCCACACCTGTTCTCAATCAAGAAATCACCTAAATAGGACCTGCCTGACAAAGTGAAGTAGACCAAAATATCTTCAAAAGCTAGACATCATGCCGAGATCCAAAGAAATTCAGGAACAAATGAGAAAGAAAGTAATTGAGATCTATCAGTCTGTAAAAGGTTATAAAGCCATTTCTAAAGCTTTGGGACTCCAGAGAACCACAGTGAGAGCCATTATCCACAAATGGCAAAAACATGGAACAGTGGTGAACCTTCCCAGGAGTGGCCGGCCGACCAAAATTACCCCAAGAGCGCAGTGACGATTCATCCAAGAGGTCACAAAAGACCCCACAACAACATCCAAAGAACTGCAGGCCTCACTTGCCTCAGTTAAGGTCAGTGTTCATGACACCACCATAAGAAAGAGACTGGGCAAAAATGGCCTGTATGGCAGAGTTCCAAGATGAAAACCACTGCTGAGCAAAAGAACATTAAGGCTCGTCTCATTTTTGCCAGAAAACATCTTGATGACCCCCAACACTTTTGGGAAAATACTCTGTGGACTGACGAGACAAAAGTTGAACTTTTTGGAAGGTGTGTGTCCCATTACATCTGGCGTAAAAGTAACACCGCATTTCAGAAAAAGAACATCATACCAACAGTAAAATATGGTGGTGGTAGTGTGATGGTCTGGGGCTGTTTTGCTGCTTCAGGACCTGGAAGACTTGCTGTGATAAATGGAACCATGAATTCTGCTGTCTACCAAAAAATCCTGAAGGAGAATGTCCGGCCATCTGTTCGTGACCTCAAGCTGAAACGAACTTGGGTTCTGCAGCAGGACAATGATCCAAAACACACCAGCAAGTCCACCTCTGAATGGCTGAAGAAAAACAAAATGAAGACTTTGGAGTGGCCTAGTCAAAGTCCTGACCTGAATCCTATTGAGATGCTGTGGCATGACCTTAAAAAGGCAGTTCATGCTCGAAAACCCTCCAATGTGGCTGAATTACAACAATTCTGCAAAGATGAGTGGGCCAAAATTCCTCCACAGCACTGTAAAAGACTCATTGCAAGTTATCGCAAACGCTTGATTGCAGTTGTTGCTGCTAAGGGTGGCCCAACCAGTTATTAGGTTTAGGGGGCAATCACTTTTTCACACAGGGCCGTGTAGGTTTGGATTTTGTTTTCCCTTAATAATAACAACCTTCATTTAAAAACTGCATTTTGTGTTTACTTGTGTTATCTTTGACTAATATTTAAACTTGTTTGATGATCTGAAACATTTAAGTGTGACAAACATACAAAAAAATAAGAAATCAGGAAGGGGGCAAACACTTTTTCACACCACTGTATATAAACCTCTACAAAATAATTTTTCTCTCTTAAAAAATAATTTCTCTCTTACATTTTTTTTCTTTCTCTCTCTCTATAAATGTTTTTTTTTTCTCTCAAAAATGTTTTTTCTCCTCAAGAGGCAACACAAAATAAATTGTTTTTTTATTATTATTGCTAGCTAGCTAACAATTAGCGTTTGATCCCACCTCGGCCACCAGGTGCCACTATCAGTAAGCATGAAATCTTACAAGGTGACAGATGACAGCTGTGGTACTTGATCTGTTGATTTATAGTTGTATAATACTCTAAAAGAATGTTTTGCAAATCTTAATCAAGGAAAGAAACATATAATGTTTGAGAGTCGACTAGTACATGAAATCCCACAATTAAATATATATACCCCAGGTTACATATGTTTCATATGGCATTCATTGTCAAGTGTAACAACGGGAGTTTTTTTCTATCTATTTTGATGGCAGGAATATGGATGCTGCTGTTCATAATGTGCTTTTTTAATTTGTTGGCCCATGTAAACATGCACTAGATAGATGTCTTTGCCCGTTTTGATGCCTTTCGCTGTGTTTTCAGTTTTAAATACTGTTGTGGCATCGGGGGCATGGTTGAGCATTCATCCAGAGAGAGAGAAAGAGGTAAGGGTGCACACACCTGAGCCTGATAATGTCTAACACCTGTTTCTAATTGCAGCAAGCAGTGGGAAGAGTGGTATAAAGGGACCACGCCAGCGACGAGACAGGGAGAGAGAGACCCGTGTGTACTGCTGAAAAGCCCTTTTGAGTTGTCTATTAAAAATCATACCTTTGAGTTGAAATCCCAAGTTTCCCGTTTCCTCCTTTCCCACCCATCGATCCTCTTTACATTGGTGCTGAAACCCGGGAAGTTGGAGGAAGTACGCCATCATGGAGTCCTCACAGTTGGCGGAAGTCCTCAAGTCCCTTGCCGGTTTGCATCACACCCACCATCAGGCCCTGCTTGAGCTACGCCAAGACCAAGATCGCCACTTTCATGAGATACTCCGAGCTCAAGCAGAGGACCAGCATGTGATCTGGAGCCTCCTCAGCCAGGAGAAAGCCCCGACCGTGACCCCGGACACAGCAGCCCCCATGCCCCCGAAGATGATCCAGAGGCCTTCCTGGATCTTTCTGAGCAGACAGCCAAGATCTGGGGATGGCCGCGTGCTCAGTGGGCGGCCAGGCTCACTCCCTTGTTGTCTGGGGAAGCCTAACTCGCAGCACAACAACTGCCGGTGGCAAGTCTCCTGGTCTACGATGACCTGAGGAAGACCATCTTGCAGCAGTTCGGCCGCAGCCCGGAGCAGTACCGACAGCTCTTACACTCGATGAAGTTGGAGGGGGCCGACCGACTGTTTGCCTTCACCCAACAGCTCCGGGATGCCGGGAAGTGGCTGCTGGTGGAGGACCGCGACATCGAGGGAATTATTGACCAGGTGGTGCTGAAGCAGCTGATCTGTCGGCTACCAAAAGGAAAGGTGGAGTGGGTCCAGTGCCACTGCCCGGCATCGCTGGAGGAGGCCGTCCAACTGGCGGAGGACCATCTGTCAGTGTACCAGAGGGCAGAAGAGCCCTCCCATTCTCTCACCCCTCACCCTATGTTTTCCCCGATCTCTCCCCCCCTCCCCCACTCTCAGTCTGCTCTCTCACCACAGCCCATCCCAGTACCCCAGAGACGTGGAATCCTGCCTCCAAAGCTGGTTCCCTGTTCATGGGGTTTTGTTCCCTGGGGACCTCATTGCCTCATTGCTCTCCTCCTCAGGTGGATGTACCCACCGACACAGGTGCGGGTGTGACGCCTGGGCCAGCCTGCTGGAGTTAAGGGGATCCAGGACACTTCTGGGACCAATGCCCCATGATGGGGCTGGGAACTGTAGTACGGATCCTGGATACTCCACGGGCTGCCCCCAATTGAGCCGGAGCATACAGAATACCGGTAAGTGTCAAGGGGAGTACTCATCAAGCCTTGGTGGATACGGGCTGTAACCAGACCACTATCTACCAATGTTTGGTTCAACACAAGGCTTTGGGCACAAACAAAAGTGTGAAGATGAAGTGTGTGCATGGGGATATTCACAACTACTCTGTAGTGACCCTCGTAATCAAATTCCAGGGAAAAAAGCATAGAGTGGAGGCGGCGGTTTGTTCCTGCCTCACCCATCCACTAATTCTGGGAACTAATTGGCAAGGAGTTTAAAAATGTGTTAAAGGGAATATGTGTGGATGGGTCCTGCAAGAAAGCTGCTAGATGTGAAGTGTGCGATGCTTTGGCAGGGGAGGTGGAGCCAGGGCCTTCTTCACCAGCTCCACGTCAGGGTGATGTGAGGGAGGGGGAGGCTTCAGCCCCTCCCGTTCTTAGAGGGTTTTCCGAAAGGAATTTCCCGCTAGAGCAGTCAAGAGATAAAACCCTTAGGCATGCCCTCGACCAAGTGAAAGTTATTGATGGCCAGTGACTCCAACCAAACATCGCACTTTCATATCCCTATTTTTCTATAATAAAAGAGCGGTTGTATCGAGTGATGCAGGACGCTCAAACAAAAGAGGATACAACCCAACTATTAATACCGCAGAGCCGGCGGGAAATGTTATTCCAGTCAGCTCATTATAATCCGATGGCGGGTCACTTAGGGGAGAGAAAAACACTGAACCGACTAATGGCCCATTTCTATTGGCCGGGCATTTGAGGGGATGTTCGCAGGTGGTTGTCAGCTGGTGAATCCACCATCCACCCCAAGAGTGCCATTGCACCCCTTTCTGTTAATCGAAGTCCCCTTCGAAAGAATTGGCATGGACCTCGTCGGGCCATTAGAGCGGACAGCATGTGGACATCGCTTTGTCCTAGATCTGGTGGACTATGCAATGCGGTATCCGGAAGCAGTGCCTCTGTGCAACATCTCGGCACATAGTGTTGCGGAGGCACTCTTCAAAATAATCTTCCGAGTGGGGATTCCGAAAGAAATTCTTACTTATCAAGGCACGACATTTATGTCTCGTATACTCCGCGAACTCTACTAATTATTGGGTATTAAATCGATTCACACCATCCACAAACAGATGGGTTGGTGGAGCGATTTAATAAAACCCTGAAAAATATGATTCGTAAGTTCGTACACGAGGATGCTAGAAATTGGGATAAATGGCTCGAACCCATTATTTGCAGTGCGAGAGGTCCCACAAGCCTCCACAGGATTTTCCCCATTCGAGCTGCTGTATGGGTGGCACCCGCGCAACGTGCTCGACGTCATATGGGAAACTTGGGAGGAGGGACCTTCAAACAGTAAAAAGCGAAATTCAGTACGTTCTTGATCTTCGAGCAAAACTCCACACCCTGGGACAACTAACACAAGAGAATTTGCTCCAAGCTCAGGAACATCAGGGCCGACTGTATAACAGGGGCACTCAGCTATGGGAATTTGCACCGGGAGATAAAGTGCTCGTATTACTCCCCACATCGAGCTCCAAATTACTCAGCAAGTGGCAAGGGCCCTTTGAGGTCACACGACGAGTGGGGGATCTCGATTATGAGGTAAAACGAACTGACAGAAGGGGTGCATGTCAAATATACCATCTCAACCTTCTGAAATTATGGAGGGAGGTGGTCCCTGTGACATTGGCTACTGTAGTTCTGGAGAGGGCAGAGCTCGGACCGGAGGTGAACACAAAAAACAATCATGTCGCCCCGGTCACTTGTGGAGACCACCTCTCAACGTATCAAGTCACAGAGGTTGCCGAGTTGCAGAAAGAATTTGCAGACGTGTTTTCTCCTCTGCCGGGTCGTACAAACCTCATCCAGCACTACATTGAGACTGAACCGAGGGTACTGGTACGTAGTCGTCCCTACCGACTGCTCGAACACAAAAAAAAAACAGTTTGGGAAGAATTAGATGCAATGCTAGATAAGGGAGTAATAGAGGAATCCCACAGCGATTTGTCCAGCCCTGTTGTTCTAGTGCCTAAGAGTGATGGGTCTGTACAGTTCTGTGTGGAATATAGGAAAGTCAGTGTGGTGTCTAAATTTGATGCATACCCATTGCCTCATGTTGATGAGTTGCTTGATCGGTTGGGCACCGTTCCCTTTTATTCGACACTGGATTTGACAAAGGGTTATTGGCAGATCCCCTTAATGCCAATATCCCACGAAAAAACGGCCTTCTCCACACCATTTGGATTACACCAATTTGTGACATTTCCATTTGGTTTGTTTGGAGACCCAGCTACGTTTCAGTGCCTCATGGACCAAATCCTCAGACTGCACTCTACTTTTGCCGCTGCCTATCTGGATGACTTCCTTTCCAGAAATGGGGGGGAGTGGTAGACAAACCAGATGTCTCCCAGGCCTGAGTCAGGCGGTGGGTATATGTGGCAGCAGGGGCATGGTCAAGCATTTGTCCGGAGAGAGAGAAAGCGGTAAGGGTGCACATACCTGAGCCTGATAATGTCTAACACCTGTTTCTAATTGCAGCAAGCAGTGGGGAAAGTGGTATAAAGGGATCACACCAGCGACAAGACAGGGAGAGAGAGACCCGTCTGAAAGAGACTGTTGTGTTTAAACGAAAGTGTGTACTGCTGAAAAGCCCTTTTGAGTTGTCTATTAAAAATCATACCTTTGAGTTGAAATCCCAAGTTTCCTGTTTACAACTGTGTTCAGAGGCATGACTCGTGTTAGCATTGCCCAAATAAATGAAATCATAGCGCTTCTGCACTGTGTCGAGTTAAAGGAAGATGCAGAGCTGCTTGAGGAAATGGTGTGCGCTTTCTTTTCAAACATTGTCCAGCTGCCTTGTTGTCCCTCGGTCTGTGAAATTCACAAGGATATGTATTGTTACTGAGCCTATTACAGCAAGAGGTTTCAAAACGGGAAAAGACATATATCTAGCGCATGTTTAAATGGGCCAACAAATTAAAAAAGTACATTATCAATAGCAGCATCCATTTTCGTTTAAAACTTTAGCACAATACTGTATATTCAGTTATTTTTAAGGGGGGTTACGTTTTTAAAAGGAAATTCTATAGGTAGTTTTCGGGTTGTGCAACCCAAATTGTTTAATGCTGAACCATCAGACAAAGCATCTAACTATTTTAAATACTTTTTACGAAAAATACAAACTTTTTAGCAAGACACTTGTAAGATGTAAAACTATAATAAAGTGATCAAGAATGGCAGTAGGTTGATGTACCATCCAACACTGATCGTACCGGAAAACGATCGAGCCAAGTATTATTGAATTGGTTACCTCCTCAGATGAATGTGAACGCGAAATTAAGATCAGGTGAAACTATAAACTAACTAGCTTAAAGGGATAGTTCACCCAAAACTGAAAATTCTCTTATCATTTACTTACCCTCATGCCTTTCCAGATGTGTATGACTTTCTTTCTACAGCAGAACACAAATAAAGATTTTTAGAAGTATATTTCAGCTCTGTAGGTCCGTACAATGCAAGTGAATGGTGATCAGACCTTTGTAGCTCCAAAATTCACATAAAGACAACATAAAAGTAATCCATTTGACTTCAAATCCATGATCCATTTAAATCCATATCTTCAGAAGCAATTTTGCAATTCCTTTTTTACTCTAAATCTCTACATTAACTTTCACTTTCAGATGTGAAAGTGAAACTAAACATGCACCACATGTGACTTTCCGATGTAAAAGTGAACATTAAAATGGAGATTTAGAGTAAAAAAAAAGACTTACATTTGTATCTGTTTCTCACCCATACTTACTATATCGCTTATAAATATATGGATTTAACCACTGGAGTCTTTTTGGAGCTACAAAGGTCTAATCATCATTCAGTTGCATTGTGTGGACCTACAGAGCTGAGATATTCTTCTAAAAATCTTTGTTTGAGTTTTGCTGAAGAAAAAAAGTCATACACATCTGGGATGGCATGAGGGTAAGTAAATTATGAGAATTTTCATTTTTGGGTAAACTATCCCTTTATAGGGTCACTCAGTAATTTGTTTTAAATTCATTTTTATTTTTTGTCTTTTGTCTTTTGTACTTACACTGACACCTAGGGGCGTGGATGCAGCATCTTCAAACGTAAATGTTTTCAGTTACCGATACCTTTGTAGAAATTCAATATTCACAGTCAGCCATGATTAATATAATCCATGAGTGAAAGTGTCCAATAACAGGGCAATTATTTAAATTAAGCTAGTAGTATTGGCAGCCCCCCATGAGGAGACCCTCTCTGTGTAGAATAAAACGGCTTTAATAAGGTTACTGATGTGGAATGAAGGGGAATGCTAACTATTTTAGAGCTCCTTGATTGATAGATTGCTTAAAAATTGATTGATACATTAATTTATTTAATATGCTTTCACAGTCCTCCCTTTACCTTTGCATGGCCTTTTAACCAACCCTTGAGATTCTTTTTAAATCACACTTTATGAAGCAGTATTCTATTAAAATAGCTAATTTAATGTGCTTTAGAAGCTAATTCATCCATCTCTGTCAAAAAGTGTGATGGGGCTTAGAGATCAGTTTTGCTGACAAGATGTTTATATGACACAAAATTTATGGCTCCAAATAGATTGAAGTTTTAAGCATATAGTTGTTCTGCGGCGTGTAGTCTTTTAAATAGACTGTCAGAAAAAGATGGATCTCCTATACTTTTATAGCCACCCACCCTCCTTCCGCTCTCTCTCTCTCTCTGTGTGTTTCAAAGGAACACACACAGGGTTTGTGTCTTAATCATACTGTCTATGGCAGTATGTGGTAGGGAGGGAGGGAGAGCTGCATAGTAGATTTGCTCCAAAGAGAGCATCTTTTTTAATATTAACATTTTATTGATTCAAAAACAGGATTAAAGAAACAGAACATACAAACACAGAATCAAATTATATCAAAATAGATGTCCCTCCCCCTGAATATACCCCCTACACTACAAACAACCAGTGGTCCAACACAAAATGAAAGTATACACACATACAAATACAAATAATAAAAAAATTAAATAAATAAATAAATAACAGACAAGAGGAAACACTTAAGAATATTAAAAAAATAATAATACCCGTCACTGAGCACCCTCTAAAAAGGCAAAATACCTGCCCCATTTCTTATCATATGCATCTGAACTGCCAAGCCGTCTATACGACATCCCTTCAAATGACGCTACCTTGCCCAATTCAGTGCACCATTCATGAAAAGAGGGAGTGCCCACTGATTTCCATCCCCTCAGAATTATCTTTCTCCTGATCATCACGCTGGTGAGGACCCACCCTTTTACATATTTATCGGTTATATCAATAACCGCCCATTACCCAACACACAAAGTCTGGGACAGAACAGAATTTGAGTGCCCAGAACCTCGCAAACAAAATTCTGGACTCTCAACCAAAACTCCCAAATCCTAGGACAAGACCAGAAAGCATGGGTTATATCTCCATCCTCTAACTGGCATTGCCAGCAGGTGGGTGTATCTTTTAGACCAAGCTTAAATAATCTGGAGGGAGTCCAGTAGAAACAGTGTAATATCTTGAATTGCATAAGGCGAACCTTTGCATCTCTGGACATGATCTTAACATTTTTCAAAATCCTTCCCCACACCCCATCTTCCAATATCAAATTCAAATCTTTTTCCCATAACCTCTTAAGAGATGTTAACGCCCCACCCCTAAGACTCTGGATCAATAAGGAATAATACACTGAAGATTCATGACCTTTTCTAAAAGCAGCAAGTACAAGGGTATCTGCCACTTTAGGGGGCTGCGTACTACTCCCAAAGGTGGTACAGAGTAGATGGCGCAACTGTAAGTACCTGAAGAATTGAGATCTGGTAATCCCAAAATGTTGAACTATATATTTTCAAAGGATCTCAACACTCCACTCTCATATAGGTCACCGAGCGTATTAACCTCCCTCACAATCCACTCTGTCCAGCAGAAAGGGGACTTATTAATACATAATTTTGGGTTCAGTCATTTGCTCGAAGCAACATTTAAATAAATGTCCAAATTAAACACTCTGGACACTTTTGTCCAAAAGAGGGCATCTTTAATCAGCATCCAGAGCTGGAGATGAAAGATCTCGATTTTATCCTTCATGTCTCAGTCAGGGCATTAGCTGGATACTTACACATACTGTACCTACCGACACACATTTTGACCCTACATAAACACAAGCATACTCTCACATATTCACTAATTAAAACACACAAAACTAAAAATAAAAAGACAAACTGACAAGACACAAAGAGACACTCAAACCAATGTGATGTCATGAGTATTCGTAGGTATTGCCACTTAAGTGTGGTTCTTGCACATGAACATTTGCCTATGTTTGCACAGATTATTGACAGCATCTACAATGTTAATCACTTTACTTAAGAACAACTTTGGAGATATAAAATTCAGTTATCGATTATTCATTACTTAATTATTAATTCATATTGTATGTTTCAATGTTTATCCAAACACACTGTACATAATTGTGTGTGTGTATTGTAAGTGTTAAGTACAGAACGAATATCTACGAACAAAAATGAAAACAAACCTGTGTCAAACTGTTCCATCTCCTCCATTAAACGGAAAAATACATCACAAAGTACCCTAACCTATATTACACAAGGCTCATTGAAGACAGAACTACACTAGACTGTATGCTCTGAGGTCACATTATAAACCTAGAAATTATTCAGCCACCTGTGACCTTGTCCAATTGGCAGGATGTAACTTTAAATTTTGTTTCTCCATGAGTCAGAATTTGGTGGAGAGCTGAGTGATTGTAGACTCTGTTGTATAACGATAAAAAGAAAGTCCTTGTGCTGCTGCTCTGTGAAGAAAGCCCAAGCCAGTGTCATATATAATCACATGCATCAGATTTTGTTTCATTGTGCCAGCAACAGAGTAATGTAGAAAACTGTAGTAATATATCAATGCATATTTCACAATGAATTTGCTATACACAATATATACAAGACATTAATACACTTTAAATTTGGCCATCAAGTTCCCTAAAGAGCGTGTCATTAGACTTTTTTGCAATCTGTCCTTGTCTCGTGACTTGCAAGAATAACAGATTTAAGAAGTTTTAATAGTGTCTCTAATTTATAATGTAGCAAAAATGGTGTAAGAGTTGGTAAGTTCAAGTGATGTGTGTCTTAGTTCATATTTTCCATGTATTACAATGTTGAAGTATTCTTATTTGTGTTTTTATTAAGCTTATTAATAAAGTTTATAAAACTTTATTTTAAAATAGTTTTTACTGTATTTTACTTATTGTATTAAAGGTGCTGTAAGTGATTTTTTCATGGAAAGGTAAGCAAAATTTTTTCCTAATCCCTGAAAGCATTACTGAAATAAGTGTCGTGAGATATCTCACCTGTCTCTGTGACAGCTTTAGATTCTGTAAAAAGCAAACGCTGTTCGACCTGTCAATAATTTTGCGCATTCTCATTGTATTGTAGTTTCAGCTAATTATTGAGGTTTACTGCCATTTTTATGCCATGTTGTTCATAACAGTTGTTATTTGAGGGCACTATTTTACTGCTGTTGTTTTTAACAACCGTCGGTCTCAATTTGGGGTGCTTCTCAAACAGTAGGCTGCAGCCTAGTTAGGCTGTGTCCTTCCTAGACCAGTCCTTCTGAGGCAGTAGGCTAGACTCCTCCTCAGCATTTAGCGCTAGAGATGTTCTAGTAATTGCGCATGGCAAACCATATGCTTAGACCCATGTGATATTTTACTTTGTTTAGAAAACCCATATACATCAGAAAACGAGAAATATGTCCTTAATCTCTTAATTATTTTAGCAATTTTGTTTTATTCACAAAGCTAGTCACTCAAAAATGTATATTTAAAAATGTTTTAAGAATTTATACTTAAACCCTTTCAAATATGAAAAAAAACAAACCTTATACTTGTAAAAACTATAAAACTTTTAAAGCTTTTCAAATTCATGTAATTGTCCTTTTATTAATTTTTATATTTCTTTTTTGTGTGTGTGTGCTTTGTATCTTCTAATTTGTTGTATTGTCTAAACTACTTGCATTTTTTATTTTTGTACATATTGTCATTGCTGCAAATGCAAATAAAAACTTGAATAGAGAGAAAAAAACAAGTTGCATCATAAAGGTTTCCGCCTCCGCGGTCACGCGACTTGTTTTCACACTTTTTTAAAATAATTTGGGACATGTGCAAATGATTGTGGTGACTGAAGGCCACGAAGGATACAACTGATGCAACCTCCAAAATATGGCAATGAAGGCTGCGAAACGAGGCTGCCTTCCAAGGGTCCTCACAATTGAGACGGCCTTCAACGGTGCTTGATGACGTGGCAGCCGAGATATCCAGCCTAACGAGGCTGCAGCCTTCCGATTGAGGAGTGCAGGGTATTGGAAAGAGAGGGTGTGGTTAATTCAATGGCTCAGTCTCTTGGAAGTAGAACGGCTAAAATCACTTACAGCATCTTTAAACATTTTGAATCTACTTGGTTACAATGGTTTTTTAGAGGAATGATTGTTCCTCTGATTAAATATATATATTTATATATTTCAGAGAATTTGCATAAATATATACACTCACTTATATATACTCAAATATATAGCACTTCATTAGGAACACCTGTACTCCTACTTATTCATGCGGTTATCTAATCAGCCAATTGTGTGACAGCAGTGCAATGCATAAAATCATGCAGATACGGGCCAGGAGCTTCAGTTAATGTTCACATCACCCTTAGAGTATTTCAGTAACTGCTGATCTCCTGAGATTTTCAGGCACACAGTCTCTAGAGTTTACTCAGAATGTTGCCAAAAAAAATACATCCAGTGAGCGGCAGTTCTGCGAACGGAAACGCCTTGTTGATGTGAGATCAACAGAGAATGGCCAGACAGGTTTGAGCTGACAGAAAGGCTATGGTAACTCAGATAACCACTCTCTACAATTGTAGTGAGCAGAATAGCATCTCATAAAGAACAACATGTTGAACCTTGAGGCAGATGGGCTACAACAGCAGAAGACCACGTCAGGCACTTATTAGGACCATAATGTTCCTTATAAAGTGCTCAGTGAGTGTTTATTGTCAAATGGCTGTAAAATATGGAGATGTACTTGTTTAAGTAATATTGCTCAGTCCTGTTTGCTGTTACACAGAAGTTGTTGGCCTCAGAGTTTGAACACAATATATGTAACAGGTTTGCAGTTTTATATTAACTGAAATTAAAAGATTTCCACTTGGCTGTTTCTCTGCATGTGTATTGTGTCTGTATGTGTGTGTGTGATAGAAAGAGAGAGAGAGAGATGCAGACAATTTTGGCAGAGTGTGACTGGAGCTGGCAAGAAGCATTCCTACATAATTAATAGTGTGAGGTATAAGACAGGGCGGCATGGTGTTTTACTTTTGAGGAGATAGTGTCAAGGTGTTTTGGCAAAAGGTTGTCATTCTATGCCAGAAAAATGTTTGCTTACAAATGTGTGTGGTTTTGTTTATTAGTGCGGTCATGTATAATTTGCCCAACAGACATTACATGTTCCCAGAAATTCCATTAAGAGGCATAAGACAGCAACACAATAATATATTTTCACCCGTAAATGGCCCGGTGTCAAGCGGCAGGGGTAATAAATAATAACCTACTTCTCTACGCAGATCCTGGTTGGATACGATAATGACATTGGGTGGATCTCCCACTGCAGTGGCGGCTTCTCCAATGTTGGTGAAGATTACCTCGGCAATCAGGACATGCCTGGGGTCCAGGTTAAGCACCTCACATAATCTAGAACACAAAGCACATCACAAAAGCAATTATTTGCATAATATGACATTCTGAGTGGTCTCCTGATGTTTTTCTTGAAACCATGACAGTCAAATGAATGTAAAATTGGGCAATGGTGAGCAGAGCTCAAAGGTGAGAGTAATTAGTGGTGCTTGGTTAAGCAAGACAAATACTTGAGGTTAGGGGTTTTCAAAACTATTTGCCGTGCAAATATATATATATTTTTCAGCAGATAAATCACAATAAATCACAATAAATAGATAAATCGATAAATTCTAAATGAACGTTAATCAGCTATTTTTACCTGCTTAACAATAAAAGGGTGTGAAAAATCCCATATACTAACATTTAGGGAGGGACCTGAGCTATATCTAAGAACTAGAATATCATAGCCATTGATTTGGTGATGGATTTTTTTTACTTGGACCAATCAGCAACCACCCAGACTATCTTAGCAACCACCTACCAATGCCCTGTCAACACCCAACAACAACCACAGCAACAAGTTTTACACAATCAAGCACCACACACTTTTTCTTCATGGAAATTAAAAATCTAGACTTACTTCTGTGACAGCTGTAATTGCACAATTAAAAAAATAGAGACAGGGGAAGGCTTGATTCATCAACAGCTCAAGCTTATGCTGAGGTACACAAAATCCCAGGTTTCTTATTAACGCTGAATTTCAAGCAAATCAAAAAATAAGCAAATACGTTTTCAAGTTAAAACAGCATGGAAAAAAACACTTGCACAAGCAAATTGCCTCTTAACGAAAAGCTGAAATCTCTAATTTCTGTAATTCATTCTTCACCATGTGTGTGTGTGTGTGTGAATGTGTGTCCTGTGTTTCTACCTCCGAAGCCCCAAAGATATTTAAGATGCAATTGTTGGCACATGATCAAACAAGGAGTCATTTCTCACCAGCAACGTTAAGAGAACACTGAGGCAGCACCAAACGTTTTAGTGGCTATGTGAAATATAGATTTCCTTCATTCTACCAGACTTGGTATTTTTATACACTGATCAGCCACAACATTAAAACCACTGGCAGGTAAAGTGAATAACATTGATTATATTGTTATAATGGCGCCTGTCAAGGGATGGGATATATTAGGCAGCAAGTGAACAGTCAGTTCTTGAATTTCATGTGTTGGAAGCAGAAAAAATGGGCAGGCGTAAGGATCTGAGCGACTTTGGCAAGAGCCAAATTGTGATGGCTAGACGGGTGTTCCCGGTATGCAGTGGTTAGTACCTATCAAAAGTGGTCCAAGGAAGGACAACCGGTGAACCGGCGACAGGGTCATGGGCGCCCAAGGCTCATTGATGCGAATGGGGAGCAAAGGCTTGCCCGTATGGTACAATCCCACAGAAGAGCTACTGTAGCATAAATTGCTGAAAAACTTAATGCTGGCCATGACAGAAAGGCTTCAGAACACAGTGCATCGCAGCTTGCTGTGCGTAGCCGCAGACCGGTCAGAGTGCCTATGCTGACCCCTGCCCACCGCCAAAAGCGCCTACATTCGGCATGTGAGCATCAGAACTGGACTAAGGAGCAATGGAAGAAGATGGCCTGGTCTGATGAATCACGTTTTCTTTTAGGACGGCTGGGTGCATGTGCGTCATTTACCTGGGGAACAGATGGCAGCAGGATGCACTATGGGAAGAAGGCAGGCCACCGGAGGCAGTGTGATTCTCTGAGCAATGTTCTGCTGGGAAACCTTGGATCCTGGCATTCATGTGGATGTTACTTTGACACGTACCACCTACCTAAAGATTGTTGCAGACTATGTACACACATTCATGGCAACAGTATTCCCTAATGGCAGTGGCCTATTTCAGCAGGATAATGTGCCCTGCCACACTGCAAAAATTGTTCAGGAATGGTTTGAGAAACATGACAAAGAGTTCAAGGTGTTGACTTGGCCTCCAAATTCCCCAGATCTCAATCCTATTGAGCATCTATGGGATGTGCTGGACCAACAAGTCTGATCCATGGAGGCCCCACCTCGCAACTTACAGGAATTAAAGGATCTGCTGCTAACGTCTTGGTGCCAGATACCACAGGACACCTTAAGAGGTCTTGTGGAGTCCATGCCTCGACGGGTCAGAGCTGTTTTGGCAGCACAAGGGGGACCAACATGATATTAGGAAGGTGGTTTTAATGTTGTGGCTGATCTGTGTAAGTTCCATATAGGATGAATAAGCATTATCACATGAACAGGAGTGCTATTGTTCTGAATATCAACACAACATTTATTCGGTCATAGGCATGAGACTGATATTCAGTACAATAGCACTCATGCAAGGGTAGTATTGCTTTAATACAAAACAGCTCTTTAGACAAGAAGTTAATTTTGATTAACTTACATTTTAGACATAGTTATAGGCCAGTTATATTGTCTTATTTTTGCTCCGCTACTGAAAATAGCTGTGCATCAAAATACAAAACATATAAAAGGCTCAGGAGCACAAATATATTGTGCAGGTAATGATGAATCACACTGAGATGTAAAGTACAATGGTGAAAAGATAAGGCGAAAATAAGATGAAATACACTGGCGGCCAAAGGTTTGGAATAATGTACAGATTTTGCTGTTTCGGAAGGAAATTGGTACTTTTTGGAATTCACCAATGTGGCATTCAGCTGATCACAAAGTATAGTTAGGACATTACTGATGTAAAAAATAGCACCATCGCTATTTGAAAAAAGACATTTTTGATCAAATCTAGACAGGCCCCATTTCCAGCAGCCATCACTCCAACACTTTATCCTTGAATAATTATGCTAAATTGCTAATTTGGTATTTGAAAATCACTTACCATCATATCAAACACAGTTGAAAGCTATTTGGTTTGTTAAATGAAGCTTAATATTGTCTTTGTGTTTGTTTTTGAGTTGCCACAGTATGCAATAGACTGGCATGTCTTAAGGTCAATATTAAGTCAAAAATGGCAAAAAAGAAACAGCTTTCTATAGAAACTCGTCAGTTAATCATTGTTTTGAGGAATGAAGGCTATACAACACTTGAAACTGACAAAAAACTGAAGATTTCATACAAAGGTGTATACTACAGTCTTCAAAGACAAAAGACAACTGGCTCTAACAAGGACAGAAAGAGATGTGGAAGGCCAGATGTACAACTAAACAAGAGGATAAGCACATCAGAGTCTCTAGTTTGAGAAATAGACACCTCACATGTCCTCAGCTGACAGCTTCATTGAATTCTACCCGCTCAACACCAGTTTCATGTACAACAGTAAAGAGAAGACTCAGGGGTGCAGGCCTTATGGGAAGAATTGCAAAGAAAAAGCCACTTTTGAAACAGAAATAGAAAAGAAAAGGTTAGAGTGGGCAAAGAAACAGACATTGGACAACAGATAATTGGAAAAGAGTGTTATGGATCTTAAACCCATTGAGCTTTCTTGGGATCAGCTAGACTGTAAGGTGCATGAGAAGTACCCGACAAGACAGCCACATCTATGGCAAGTGCTACAGGAAGCATGGGATGAAATATCAATTGAGTAACTGGACAGCTAGAATGCCAAGGATCTGCAAAGCTGTCATTGCTGCATGTGGAGGATTTTTTGATGAGAACTCTTTGAAGTAGTTAAAATTGTTTTCAAATTGTTATAGTAATGTTTCACATTATTGTCCTGACTATACATTGTGATCAGTTGAATGCCACTTTGGTGAATAAAAGTACCAATTTCTTTCCATCTGTACATTATTCCAAACTTTTGGCCACCAGTGTAGAATCAGAATCAGCTTTATTTCCAAGTATGCTTACACATACAAGGAATTTGTCTTGGTGACAGGAGCTTCCACAACAATACAAAAACAATACAAAAACAGCAGCAAGACATAGATAATAATAAAAAATAAAAAATTAAACTAATTATACACATACATACATACACACATACACATGGGTAGTGCAAATCTAATACAATCTGTTATGTACAGTGCAAATACAAATCTGTTATGTACAGTGCAAATGTTTTTTTTTTCAGAGGAATGAAATGGCAGAAGAGGTTGGATGTGTTGGATAAATATAAGAAAGACTAAACTGTGTATTGCACATAGTTATTGCTCAATGGGGCAATTTAACTGTTCATGAGATGGATAGCCTGAGGGAAAAAACTGTTCCTGTGCCTAACGGTTCTGGTGCTCAGAGCTCTGAAGCGTCGGCCAGAAAGCAACATTTCAAAAGGTAGTGGGCAGGGTGAGTGGGGTCCAGAGTGATTTGTCCAGCCTTTTTCCTCACTCTGGAAGTGTATAGTTCTTAAAGGGGGGGGCAGGGGCAACCAATAATCCTCTCAGCAGCCTAAACTGTCCTTTGTAGTCTTCTGATGTCTGATTTCGTAGCTGAACCAAACCAGACAGTTATTGAAGTGCAGCGGACAGACTCAATGAATGCTGAGTAAAACTGTATCAGCAGCACCTGTGGCAGGTTGAATTTCCTCAGCTGGCAAAGGAAGTACAACCTCTGCTGGGCCTTTTTCACAATGGAGTCAATGTGGGTCTCTCACTTCAGGTCCTGTGAGATGGTAGTGCCCAGGAACCTGAATGACTCCACTGCTGCCACAGTGCTGTTTAGAATGGTGAGGGGGGTCAGTGTTGGAGTGTTTCTCCTAAAGTCCACAATGATCTCCACCGTTTTGAGCATGTTCAGCTCAAGGATGTTTTGACTGCACCAGACAGCCAGCTGTTCAACCTCCCTTCTGTATGCAGACTCATCGTCATCTCAGATAAGGCTGATGACAGTGGTGTCGTCTGCAAACTTCAGCTTGACAGAGGGGTCCTTGGTGATGCAGTCATTGGTGTAGAGGGAGAAGAGTAGTGGGGAGAGCACACATCCCTGGGGGGCACCAGTGCTGATTGTACAGGTGCTAGAAGTGAGTTTCCCCTGTCTCACAAGCTGCTGCCTGTCCGTCAGAAAGCTGGTAATCCACTGACAGATAGACATGGGAACAGAGAGTTGGTGTAATTTATTCTGGAGTATAGCTGGGATGATGGTGTTGAAAGCTGAACTGAAGTCCACAAAAAGGATCCTTGTATATGACCCTGGTCTGTCCAGATGTTGCAACAATCCTATGTTGATTGCATCATCCACAGATCTGTTTGCTCGATAAGCAAATTGAAGGGGATCTAGAAAGGGTCGAGTGATGTTCTTCAGGTGGGCCAACACCAGTCTCTCAAATGATTTCATGACCACAGACGTCAGGGCGACAGGTCTGTAGTCATTAAGTCCTGTGATTTTTGGTTTCTTTGGGACAGGAATAATGATTGAGCATTTGAAGCAGCATGGACTTCACACTGCTCCAGTGATCTATTGAAGATCTGTGTGAAGATGGGGGCCAGCTGGTTAGCACAGGATCGAAGACACGCTGGTGAGACGCCATCTGGGCCTGAAGCTTTCCTTGTCTTTTGTTTCTGAAAAACGCGGGTCACATCATCTTCACAGATCTTAAGTGCAGGTTGAATAGCAGGAGGGGGGAGGAGGGGGTTGCAGGAGGTGTTGGTGTTTGTGTGAAGTGAAGGTCAGAGTGGGTGTGGGGTGTAAGATTGGGCCTTTCAAATCTGCAGTAGAACACATTCAGGTCATCAGCCAGTTGTTGGTTCCCTACAGGGTTGGGGGTAGGAGTCCTGTAATTTGTGAGTTGTTTCATGCCACTCCACACTGATGCAGGGTCATTAGCTGAAAACTTGTTTTTCAGCTTCTCAGAGTATCTTCTTTTAGCCACTCTGATTTCCCTGTTCAGTGTGTTCCTGGCCTGATTGTACAAGACTTTATCCCCACCCCTGTAAGCATCCTCTTTGGCTTAATGAAGCTGCCTGAGCTCTGCTGTAAACCAAAGTTTGTCATTGTTGAACTTTAAATAAGTCCAAGTAGGAATGCACATATCCTCACAGAAACTGATATATGATGTAACAGTATTTGTGAGCTCGTCCAGGTCTGTGGCTGCAGCCACAAAAACACTCCAATCCGTGCAATCGAAGCAGGCTTGTAGTTCCCGCTCTGCTTCATTGGTCCATCTCTTTACAGTCCTTACTACTGGCTTGGTTGATTTTAATTTCTGCCTGTAGGTTGGAAGAAGATGAACCAGACAATGATCAGAGAGTCCCAAAGCTGCTCTAGGGACAAAGCAATATGCATCTTTTATTGTTGTGTAACAATGATCCAGTATGTTCCTGTCTCTGGTGGGGCATGTGATGTGCTGTTTGTATTTGGGCAGTTCACGTGTGAGATTTGCTTTGTTAAAATCCCCAAGAATAATAATAACTGAGTCCGGGTATTGTTGTTCCATGTCTGTGATTTGATCAGCCAGCTGTTGCAGCGCTGTGTTCAAACACACGTTTGGTGCGATATACACACTCACCAGAATAAACGAGGAAAACTCCTGTGGCAAGTAGAAAGGCTTAAAGTTAATAAAGAGCGCTACCAAATTAGGCCAGCACATCCTCTTTAAGATTATGAAATAAGATTAAAAAGAGCAATTAGGTAAGAAGTTTCTAGCATGGAGACATGACTCTACGTATTTCCTCATTAAATTCTAAGGATTTTGACAGAGTTTAAGTTTGTTTGTAAAAACAAACAAAAATTTACATTAAAAATGTGATTATCAGGCTAGATGGGGAGTAGAGGATGCCTCAACTACCTTGTTAAATATGACTGTGAAACATCTGGAGGGAAGCAAAACCCATGTTAGATCGCTTTTTGTAGATTTTTCTTCTGCTTTATTCAGCCACATGTTTTAGCAAAGAAACTGATTTCAAATTTTAAGTTGGAGTTTAAGATAGTGGGGTGGCTATTAGACTTTTTAACTGATAGAACAGAGAGAGTCAGGGTAAACAACACTTTTTCAGACATTCTTACAACGTCCACGGGTTCACCTCAAGGATGTGTTCTTTCACCCTTGCTCTACATTTTGTATACTAATGACTGTGTGAGAAAATACACAGATAGGTTTATTTTAAATTTGCAGATGACACTGTTGTGGTTAGTTTGTTGAATAAGGATGAGACATGTTATGGTCCAGTGGTCAATTATTTTATGAGATGGTGTGACAATGCCTTTTTGCAAGTAAATGTACAAAAGACTAAAGATATGGTAATTGATTTTTGATCTAGCCCTATTGTCCCTCAACCAACATACATAAAAGGTCAAATGGTGGAATGGGCAAGTAGTTACAAGTACCTTGGAACTATCATCGACAACAAGTTGCGTTTTGACGCGCATGCTGAGGCATTATGCAAGAAAGGCCAGCATCAGCTACATTTTCTATGGAGACTCTCTTCTTTTAATATCAGTAGACTCTTATGAGCATGTTTTATAAAACTTACATTGAATCTGTACTTTGCTTTTCTATCTGCTGTTGGTATGGTAATTTAAATTTTAAACATCAAAACACACTGAATGGTATTGTCAATCAATGTGGTAAGATCATAGGTGTTAAGCAGACTGGATTATCAAATATTTTTTAACGGTTTGTTTTACAGAAAGCCAGAACCATTCTTGCCGATCCTAACCACCCACTGTTTCATGAATTCGTAGTGCTTCCTTCTGGTATTTGTTATAGTATGCCTAGACTTAAAAGTAATCGGTATAGGAATTTCTTTATCCCCACTGCTGTAAGGCTTTTAAACGTGTAAGGTGTTTGAATGTTGTGTTTTGATTTTAGTGTCATTTTATGTAATGAATGTTTTAATGTATTTGTATTATATGTTCACAATTTTTTTTTATGCTGCACCAAAAATTGTCCCTTGGGCTTATAATAAAGCTTGACTTGACTTGACTAGAATGGAAGTCTATGGGCCAAGGCATTTCAGAGTGTCTAAAGATGAAATGCATTTTGTAAACCTTGTATTCTTGTTAAAGACAAGTCATGTCATGTCATTTCAAGTTTTATATGTATAGCACTTTTCACAAAAATATTTCAAAGCAGCTTTATAGAAAATATTGCCTTAAAAAAAACAGTGAAAGGTGAGAATGGCAAGGGAAAACTTCCTAAGATGTTTACCTACTATATATTAATTCTCGCATACAAAAATGTGTGTTATTTGAGCTATAAAATTTTCAAAATCAAACTTTTATTGGTGGGATTACGATTTAAGGTAGATGAAATTCTGGTTACCATAATTCTTTTAAACAATTACATAACACTTTGTGGAAAATTGCATCATGTCTCTTTCTGGTTTCAGGGCTCAACAACAAGGATAGGGCCAGTTTGAGAGAGTTTCAGGCCACTTGCTTGTGTCATGTGGAAGTTAAAGGGTTTACCATCTTTATACGTTCAGGACAGGAGTTGAAAAATTGGATATACTGTAACTTTGTACAGTCGAGGTTAATACGCATTTCTGTCACACTAGTCTCAGTTTAACACACATTTTAAATGCGTATTACAACTCTTGTGGCTATACTTATAATGCCTTGCCCCATACTTCCGTTTCTAAATGCATTACTGTAAACACGAAGGCGGAGAGACTATTTGCACTAGGTGTAAATAGCACCTGCCACACAGCGCAGCTATTTGCACTCCAATAGTCTGGTGGAAACAAAGAAACTGAAGATGAACTGTGCACCTCTGTGTTACTGCAATGGCGTGTAGTGTGAAAAATGTGTGGATGTGCTTTTTTCATGTGGACGACCCGGGTTCGATTCTCCCTTTTGTCCTACTTTTTCCCATCCTTTTTCCTGTCTCCACTCTTAATATTTCCTTTAATACTACTTATAATAATGAATAAAATTTAATATAAAGGTTGATTGCCTCAAAGTGATTTGGTCACAGTGATGGCTGGGGAGTTGAGAGAAAGGTCTGATCTGGGTAAAATTAACCATGGTTTTACTTTAGTAACATTGTAGTAACCATGTTTTTTGGCAGAAGCCATAGATTTAATGCAATTAACCATGGTGTTACTACAGTAATATGGTGTTAATATAGTAACCATGTTTACAACAAAATACCATGGTGATACTATGGTTACAGTAGTGAAACCATGATAAATTATGTAAGGTAAGGTTAGGGTTAGGTTTCGGGTTAGGGGTTGGTGTAGGGTGTCTATGGGAGAGAAAAAAAACACATACTGCAGTGGTACTGTATATTAGTATTTATTTAGGAGTGCAAATGGCATCTAACACTATTTGCATTTAGTGCAAAGAAGATGTTTTGCCAGATGCAAATAGCCTTTGCATAAAAAGAGACTTTTTAGAGTGTTACCTGATTGTAACAGGGGTGAAGAGCATCATAGTGGTCACATTATCCAGAAAGGCTGACAGAACGGCTGCTATGAGGCAGAGAATGAAAATCATGGGCCATACTCTTCCTCGCGATAACTGATATGCCTGTGTGGAGAAATACACTGATTGGATGACTGGATTAAAAAGTCAAATCTTTGCTCATAAATTTACATTACTTGAAAACTAACTTGGCCAAAAGTAGATAATTCAATAGTTGGGGAAAGTTGAGCAAAAAAATTATTATTCTGTCATCAGAATCATCTTGATCCAAACCTGTTGATCCAAACTTGTATATAGGTGAAACAGAAAAGGAGAGGTTAGACAGAATGTTTGCTTCAGTCACCATTCCCTTTTAATTTTCTTTCTTAATACAATGAAAGTAAATGTTGACTGAGACTGTCATTCTGACAGACATATCCTATTGTGTTCCACGGAAGATAGAAATTCATACGGGTTTTGAACAACATGAGGTTATGTAAATGATGGCAGAATTTTCAGTTTTGGGTGAACTATCCCTTTAAGCTAAAGATCTGTTGCCTTTGTTTAAGAACATTTTTATGAAACACAATTAGAAACACAATTCTCCAGTGGAAAGGAGAGATAGATTTAACAGTGCTTCAAAGAGCAAAAAACAGGTCGCCAAAAACAAATGTTAAAAAAAGTGAGTTTTAATGAGGAATTCAATCAAAAAAAGGGCACAGATCCACAGTGTTTTTGCTCATTTAAGCTTCAGAGCCACAGAATGTTCAAGCATGAAATGAAAAGAATAAAAAAAATAGACCTGCACAGTAAGAGCCTGTCGCTATGGAGACATGATCAGGCTGTCTGGAATCATTCTAATCAAGTGGTAAATCTCAGTGTTGAGGGGGGCCTGGGCAGCTCAGCGAGTATTGACGCTAACTATCACCCCTGGATTCGCGAGTTTGAATCCAGCGTGTGCTGAGAGACTCCAGCCAGGTCTCCTAAGCAACCAAATTGGCCTGGTTGCTAGGGAGGGTAGAGTCACATGGGGTAACCTCCTTGTGGTCGCAATTAGTGGTTCTCGCTTTCAGTGGGGTGCGTGGTAAGTTGTGCATGGATTGCGGAGAGTAGCATGAGCCTCCACATGCGGAGTCTCCGCGGTGTCGTGCACAACGAGCCACGTGATAAGATGCATGAATTGACGGTCTCAGAAGTGGAGGCAACTGAGACTTGTCCTCCGCCACCCAGATTGAGATAACCGCGCCACCATGAGGACCTACAAAGTAATGGGAATTGGGCATAAAAAAAAAAGAATCTCAGTTGAGACCAGCTCATCCGAGTTCAAGTCCAGTCCGAGACCAGAGTAGGTCGAGTTCGAGTCAAGACCGAGACCAGAAGAGGGTCGAGTACGAGTCAAGACCAAGACCGGAGAGGGCCGAATCCAAGTTGAGACCAAGACCAGTAAAGGCTGAGTCTAAGACAAGAGTTTTTTAATGAATGTATTAAATGTATAATTAAAGAACTATTAACTCTAGGTGAATATATCAAATAACCCTCATATATTATTTTCTTAAGCTTATGTTGGTTATATTACCAGTATTAGTATTATATATTAGTATACTAGTATTACCATTTGAGAATAAGAAACCCATGGAAGGAGACAGGCCCCAATCAATTCTGGCCAAATTTCTGAGATCATCCGATAAAGATCTTGTGTTATGCGAGGTGAGGAGTAAATGAAAGCTTTCTTGGAAGAACCACAGCATTTTCTTGTCCCTAGACTTTGCGAATTCGACAAGAGAGAAATGTGATCGATTCAGGGAATGCAAGAATCTCTTACATCAACGGAAGGTCGCTTTTGCTCTGATGATTCCGGACAAACTGAGAATGGATACTAAGGATGGACTTAGAGAATTTACATACCCACAGCAAGCACTGTCCTTCATAAAAACATTGGAGTGAGTAAGCCATTTGGTGATTTTCATGTTGCTGCTTAGTGAGCCTGACTCACTGAACATATACTTGACTGCCCGAGGAAGCTGGGTGCCTTTTTCATTTCTTTTTGTGCTGGTTCTGCCTAGCGGCTGGGGTTTGTTTTGTGTAATATAATTTCTTCAGGATAGCTTGTGGATAATCTGCATGTTTTTGGTGCCTATGCCTCCTGTGGCCTGGAGTTTGTTTTGTGGAACATCTCTTGCAGGACATTGGATTGAATGGGTCTTTTGTTGCATTTATGTATCGGCCGAATGGGCCAGCTTACTGAACATTCGTTTGACTGCACGAAGAACTGAACAGCCCCTTTTTTTATTTTTATTTTTTTTTTGCTGGTTCGGCTAGGATGAATCTACACATTTTTTGTGTTTATTCAGTTGGCTGGAGTTTGTTTTATAGACTGTTTTTTGCTGTGTAATTCTGTCTCACAAAATTTGTATAGAAGCACCGGACTTGAGCTATCCGATGGCAAAGTTGTTGCGGGGACTCTCGTAAGCCTACATGGACTGTTTGAGTTTAGATGAATGGAGGCCAGTTGGCACTCTCGTGCGTGTGGTTAATGCACACGTTTTTCTTTTTTTTTTTCTTTTTCTTTTTTGTTTTGTTTTTTGTTCCGGGGGAAGTTTGAGGGTTGCTTGTTGCATTAATGGGGAATGTGTTCTTTACAATTGTATTTTTGTCACACAATCTATTTTTTCTAATATGTCAAAATGTAAAATGTTAATATGAGTGGATTGTCTCTCCAAACGTGGAATGTGAATGGGTTAGGACACCCCATAAAAAGAAAGAAGGTTATTTCTTTTCTTAAATGTAAGAAATATGATATAGTGTTTCTTCAAGAAACGCATCTTTCCCCACAGGAAGATGAAAAATTTAGGAAGATATGGGGTGGACATGTTTTCTTTAGTGCTGGCTCAAGTAAGAGCAGGGGAGTCATTACATTGATAAGTAAACATCTATAATTCAAATGTCTCAAACAGATTAAAGATAAATTAGGAAGATTCATTATTGTTTTAGCAGAAATTCAGGGACAAAGGTTGATTTTGGCTAATATTTACGCGCTAACACTGATGATCAGGGCTTTTTTTATAGATCTTGAAGGGATGCTGCAAGCCGCTGGCACCCCTCATGATATAATTTTGGGAGGAGACTATAATCTTTTGATGGACTCTCGAGGAGTCCTTGATCATAGTGAAGCAAAAGTGTCAAAGCCCCCTAGAGCAACACTGACGCTTCACAGGATGTGTAAAAATCTTGGTCTTACGGATATTTTGAGACTTTTGAACCCATCTGGTAGGGACTATAAATTTTTTTCATCAGTCCATAAAATTTATTCTAGAATAGATTTTTTTTATATATATCTAAGTCCCTCATTTCATCTGTTGTTGATTGTTCAATTGGAAACATCTTAATCTCATATCACGCCCTGATGAGTTTAGAGGTGTTGCCACATATGGAGAAAAAGAAATCATATAGTTGGCGCCTTAATGTATCCCTTCTGCAAAATCCTGAATTCCAACAAATGTTAAAGGCTGAAATCAATGTTTATATGGAGATCAACTGGTCCTCAGTATCCTCTGTGGGCGTGGCTTAGGAGGCACTTAAGGCAGTTCTTAGGGGCCGGATCATACAGTATGCCTCTTTCATCAAAAAATCCAAAGTACGAGAATTCATGGAGTTGGAAGGGAATATTAAAAATGCCAAGGCAGAGCTGAAGTGGCAAATGTCGTCAGATGGCCTCAGAGAATTGACCCGATTGAAATACAGATATAATACTATTTTGTCGTGGAAGGTGGAGTTTTGGCTGATCAGGGCAAGACAGTCATACTTTGAGTTGGGGGACAAACCAGGGAAGCTTTTGGCTAGATATATAAAGCAGAGAGTCTTTTTCTACCATTCCCTCAGTGAAATCTACTGGTGGTGGTAAAATATTTACCATGGCCATTGATATTAATAATGCTTTTAAAGAATTCTATCTTGATGTCTACAGTTCCACGTCTTCGTCTACTGATGAAGATATTAGAAACTTTGTGGAACCATTAGAACTCCCTAAACTGACGACTGAGCAAAAACATTATTTTGATTCTGATATAACCTTGGAGGAGCTTTATGAGGTAATTAAGGCCTTGCCTACAGACACAAGCCCGGATCAGTCTGATTTTTAAAAAGGACAAAGATCCAAGCGAGTGTAAGAGTTACCATCCAATTTCCCTGATCCAGCTAGATGTCGAAATATTGTCAAAAATTTTGGCTAACCGATTAAATAAAGTTATGACATCTCATATACATATAGATCAGGTGGGGTTTATTCGGGGCCATAGCTCTTCTGATAACATTAGGCGTTTCATCACTATCATGTGAATGGTGAATGATCATACTCCGGTCACTGCCATCTCACTTGATGCCGAAAAGGCATTTGATATGGTAGAATGGGATTATCTTTTTAAGATTTTGGAAATATACGGGTTTGGGAATACTTTTACTGGATGGATTAAGCTACTTTATAGACATCCGGTAGTGGTGGTACAAGCAAATTGATTAATTTCAAATTATTTTACTATTTCCCCATTATTGTTCTGTCTTGACCTGGAAACATTAGCAGCCACGATAAGAAAGGAAGATAATTTTCCAGGGGTGGTGACGGGAGGTATGGCGCATAAACTTTTGATTTACACAGATGATATTTTATTATTCATCTCCAACCCCAATAGATCCTTGCCTTGCCTCCACAGAATTATTAATTCCTTTTCTAAGTTCTTAGGATACAGAGTCAATTGGTCTAAATCCGAAGCTTTGCCTCTGACAGCATACTGCCCAGTAACGGCTTTTCAGCCGGGCGCCTTCCAGTGGCTTAAACAGGGCATTAAGTATTTGGGCATTTTATTCCCAGCAAAATTGTGTGATTTAGTTAGAGTTAATTTTGACCCCTTAATAAAAAGGTTTTCGAGCAATGTGGACAGGTGGGCTGCATTACATTTATCTATGATTGGGAAAGTTAATGTTATTCAAATTAATTGGATTCCAAAATTCAACTACCTGCTACAATCTCTCCCTGTAGATGTCCCCCTCTCTTATTTCAAGCAATTTGATAGCATAGCGAAGTCCTTCATTTGGAATGGTAAGCGTCCCTGATTACATTTCAATAAATTACATAGGCCGATTGACAAAGATGGGCTAGGGTACCCAAGATTTTGTTTTATTATTACGCATTCGGACTCAGACATTTGGCTCATTGGTCGCTTCCACCTGAGAGAGCCCCTCCCTGGTTTTGTTTTGAACAGGAAGTTCTTGCCCCTATTTTGCCATTGCAAAGCCTTTCTATTAAACTAATCGGAGAAGTTAAGTTACACCCCGTTATCTCGCATTTACACTCGGTATGGACAAAAGTGTCCAGAATGTTTAATTCTGACATTTATTTAAATGTTTCCTCGAGCATATGGCGGAATCCAAAATTATGTATTAATAAGTCCCCTTTCTGCTGGTCATAGTGGATTGTGAGGAGGGTTACTACACTCGGTGACCTATATGAGAGTGGAGTGTTGAGATCTTTTGAAAATATGGTTCAACATTTTAGGCAAGGTTGGGGAGTAACGAAATACATGTAACAGGAATACGTTTAAGTAACTGTATTCCACTACAGTTACAGTTTAAATCATTGGTATTTAGAATATAGTTACATTAAAAAAGTATTTTGATTACTGAAGAGATTACTTTGATTACTTTTACATTTGTTTAATTTAATATTTAGTGCTTTCAGATGGAAAACATTTATACATATAAATGATGCGATCCAAAGTGCATTTGAACAGCGGTGAAACACTTTTTCATGATGTGTTACATTCATACGAGCAGACAGAGAAGTAAGTTTGAAGTAAGTTTGGAGCAGAAGAAATAGAAATAAACCTTGTGTAAATTGTCAGCTTTATGATAAGCTAAAATGCTATTTCTAGCCATTTTACATACACGTTACCAGGCACAATCATATTTTTTTATCAAGAAAATTCACGTTGGATCATAATTTCTTTTTTTCTAGTAAAACCTTTGATATTAGGGCAAAAATCATATTTTTGATAATAATTTTTGTATTGTTTTCCTGTAAAAATATCTAAAAATCCTTAAAACAAGATCAATTTGATTTATCTTGTTTTAGAAACAACACTGCATAAGATATTTAGGTTTTTCAGAGAATGTATTTTTAACATGTGTATTTTGTCTTACTGTACTGGCTGAGTTTTTAAAGTCAAAACAAGTGAAAAAATCTACCAGTGCTGAAGAAGTAATCCAAAGTATTTAGAATATGTTATTGACCTTGAGTAATCTAATGGAATACGTTACAAATGACATTTTACAGCATGCATTCTGTAATATGTAGTGTGTTGGTCCTCATGTATTCAGATAGAAGACAAAGGCAGGCCTAACACAGTCGTAAAACCTAACTCAGGCCCCCACATACCAGGTCATAAATTATACTGATAAAAATCATGCCAAAATCAAACAAAGGGAGTCCAAAACAGACTACAAGTCCCATGAAGCCTTGCTCACTAAAGGATCGAACTCTCAACTCCTATTGGATGAGGCACACGACAGAACGCACCTCAACCATGACATCATCAGGAGTAGAAATACCTCTGAAATGCTTCCGGGATTTGCTTCCAGCAACTTTGCTCGCCGTGTGTAGATGCAGCTCATCGCTGCTCTCAGGTGCAGCCTCGTGGCACAAGGAAGTAACGTCCGACTTGAAACTGTGGCCATACAATCTCCGTCTCGCTGGATGAGTTGAGATTACTCTGTGTTCCACCAAACACTCTAACGGATCCGAAAGAGACCGCCGAGCAATCCGCATCTTCATCCGTTTGCCTGCAGAAGTGAAGAGATAAAAGATTTCTCTTCCATCTTCAATCAAGTCGATGTTGCTAATTTCTCCGCCAGCCCCCCGAGAATCAGCAGCCGTACCGCCCGCCGACAGAGCGAGGAAACGGCCTCCCATCATCACCCGAGCCTCGAGGAACCGAGTCTGAGTTAAGGGACGGATGAACACACATTCTGCATCCTCATGCGATTCAAGTAAGAGGTTTACGTCTGGGCAGAGATACAATATTATAGAGTTTTATTCTTGTGTACCAAGGTTATTGCTTGCACAGTTTACGGACCGCCATGTCCGCTCATTATTAATATTCAGGGTATTAATTATCACAAATTTGATTTGCTGTATTGTGGTCCAACCACATTGGACTGTTGTGCATTTCTGCCATCACGGGTGAGACAGGCAAACTGAGTTTATCCATTAAAGAATCAAAGACCGGGACGGTTTACGAGCCATCCACCATGTCTCTGAGTAATAAACTAACAGCTGCTTCCACGATCGCGAAACCGGCTTTGGGGCCGTCACTTTATTCTCTCTCTCTTTCTCGTACTAACCACACACACACCTCACAGACCCACACAAACATTCTCGGACACATTTTTAGCTAGTAGATAGCTTCGTGATAAAGCTCAGCTTTGTCCCTAAGCTATCGTACAAGCGGATACACGCGGTAACTGGTAGACGCCATTGACTGGTTTCTCTTCGCCCACAATCGCGGCCATATTCTCTGGCCGGAAGTCTCGCGTGACATACTCTCCACGAGAGTCAAGTCCGCCATTTTGTGCACGTCCCTCTTTACACACACACACACACTCGATCTCACACACACACACCCTCATGTGTTATAGGATTATTTTGATTTCCATATCTAATCATATCACTGTTTAGTTTGTAGTTGTAAGTCGGAAGTTTATTGACTGCATTGTATTAATTATTAATTGATATTACTGCATAAATAAACTTTGTTATATTACAAAGAGAAGTGTTTTGGTTTGTTTTGCATACACCTGTGTCATGCTGACGGGATGTCAGTGCTCAGATTCAAGCCTTCATTCATTGTTTTTTTCCCGAAAATCGATATTTTTCGGATGTCGATTTTCATAAGAAAACAATCTAATATTGAGACTGTTATACTATCTGGTTATTAGTCCCTGATTCCAGGATGGTGCCTCATCAATGTTAATCCTTATTAATATTCTATTGATTTTTGATCATTGATAATTATCTTTGATGATTGTTGAATTTGAATGATCAATAAGCTAGAGTTAATTTGAATTAATGTTTCATCGATGTTAACAGTTAACGATTATCTTTGATAATTGTTGATTTAAAGGATTAGAAAAGCTAGCACTGATTCTCATCAATGTTCTATTGATTTTAATAATTAATAATTATCTTTGATAATTATTAATTATTGCTAATAACCAAACCCGCTCCTAAACATAGTGGACTACATTTACTGGAGCCCCATATGAGGTTTTAATGAGTTAGATTAAATTAATTAATTTACATTTTAATTAATAACTAAAGAAATAATTATTAATTATTTCTGATAGTAACACTGATCTAAACAACCAGTAAAGCCCTACAAATGGAATACATTTCAAAAGTAACCCTCCCAACCCTGATTTTAGAATTCCCAGATCTCAGTTCTTTAGGTATTTACAACTGCACCATCTGCTCTGTACTATTTTTGGGGGTAGTATACACCCCCCTAAAGCGGCAGATACTTTGGAAGTGGTGATTACTGTGATTGGAAAAGGCCATGAGGCATCAGTGTATTACTCCCTGCTAATTCAGAGTCTGGGGGACAGAGCTTCCACTTCGCTCAAGAGATTATGGGAGAAAGATCTAAACTTGGTATTGGAGGATGGAGTGTGGGCTAGGATTCTAAAAAACATCAAGTCTACATCTAGAGATGCAAGGATGCGCCTTATGCAATTTAAGATTTTACATAGATTCTATTGGACCCCCTCTAGATTGTATAGGCTAGGTCTTAAAGACATACCCACCTGCTGGCAATGCCAATCAGAAGATGGGGACACAACCCATGTTTTTTGGTGGTGTGTTAAGATACAAGAATTCTGGTTGAGGGTCCAGAGTTTTATGGGTGACGTATTAGGTACTCAAATCTCATTTTGCCCCAGACTCTGTATTTTAGGTGATGGGGCAGTCATTGATGTAGGGGATAAGTACATGAAGAACTGGATTCTGGCCAATGTTATGATAGGCAGACAGGTTATCCTTAGAGGATGGAAGTCGGCTGGAGCGCCCTTGTTTCGTGAGTGGTATGCGGAGGTGGGCAGGGTAGCAACATTTGAAAAATTGTTACATAGAAGGCTAGGCAAAATGGATTAATTCAATAAGAAATGGGACAGCTATTTAGCATTTTTAGAAGGCTCTCTGGGAGGGGCAGCGGAGGGAGACATGTTGTTTTAAATGTGTGTGTTGTAGCCCTTTTGTTTTTGAAAGTATACTTTTTATGTTTTATATATATATATATATATATATATATATATATATATATATATATATATATATATATATATATATACTGTATATATTTCTAAATATTTTCTACTGTTTTATTGTCTGTTTGTGTGCCTTTGTCAATTGGCATTTGATCAATTGGGTATCTGTTTGTGTTGGGTGGGGGTTAAAGTTCGGGGGGAAGGGTTGTAAATTATATAATGTGATTCCAAATATTCAGTTATTTTTGTTGTTTATTTTTTTTATATATATGTTATATGGAACCAATAAAATAGTTAATAACAAAAAAATAAATAAAAATAAAATGTTGGTGAAAAATTTAAATAAAGGTTCAAAGTGCCTATGTGGCTCAGCATGGCGATACAAACTACCAGCTTCTGTATACTACAATTTTGTATTCCATTCAAGTAAACATTTCTGCTTTACAAAATACAGTATTACTGTACTATAACTAAAATGGGCCTAAAAACCAAACAATAATTTATTAAATATGATAATGTTTATGCAGAAAGTGAATATAAACATTTACATTAAATTTGTTAACAATTTCCTCAATTGCACTACTATATTTAATTCATTGTAAGTCAAGCATTTCTGCTTACTTTTTTGTCTGCAAGATTTAATCTTGGGATATGCACAGAAACAGGTGCATATTTTTTTTTTCAGAAACCATTCAATTCTGATGACACTGAGAGAAGTATTTTTACATTTTCTTCAGTATGTGTAGCATTCATGTAACTAATGGCTGAAGTATTTCTAAAAGACTAGAGGCCGTTCAGACCAACGCAGTGCAATGAACCCAGATAGCACACGTACGTCTCTGAGATGTCTGCTTTAGATCTTTTCATCTGGAAAGCATCTAACATATGCTAAACATCTTAAAAAGATCAGATTTACAATCATTATACATCATAAACGTCTCAAAGACATTTGCAAAATGTCTTATTGACATCCGAGACATACTTACTGACATACGTCTTATAGATGTATTGCAGAAGAGCAAACAATGTAAAATAGACATCTTCCAGATGTAAACACACTCATCAAATAGATGTCTGGGTGTTGTACATGTGCTATCAGGGAAAAGAGTATAACACAAGTGTCTCGAGACATGTTTTTAACTGTTGATGTTCTTTTTAACTTAACAAAAGAACTTAAAAAAATTGGGGTGCTACTGCACAAGACGCCAAAAACATAGCGATACGTAATGCAAGGGTCAAAGACATCCGTTTAGCATGTTTACATAGAAAAAGAACTGAAAAACAGCATGGGTGGAAGCAACACCGCATTTGGTGTGAACAGCCCTTTATTAACAAGTCACAGCACCAGTGGAAGTTTCTCAAAGTTACCTCTCAAAAAAGCAGTCTTTTGTTGACTGTAGGTAAATATCCACTTCATCCAACGATTAGTTTGTTTTCTGTTTTCTAAAATATCCATATGCTGTTTTAATAAGTGAGAAGCTGCTGCAAATTATTTAGAGAGATAGCAGTCCGAACTTATAGGACTGAATAGCCAAACAATTCAGACCTTTTTGCTAACCTGTTTGGCCAATTCGCTGAAAAGAAAAAATAGAATGATTTATTTGTGAACCGGGCATCACTAGTTCTGATTCTACGCAGCAGATTGAAATGCAGGACAAACGTCAAGATCTCTGATATTGTCAGTCAAAAATGTATGTCAGATAAATCAAAGCTTTCACTGTATATTTTTTTTTAAAGATACTCGACTGGACTCGGGGTACACACTTGTTCGAGTCCACACTTGTTCGAGTACGAGTCAAGACCGAGTCAAATTGCTTACGATCCACAACAAGACCAAGACCATGAAGATATGGTCTTGGACTTGGACTCGAGACGAGTCTGGTCTCGAGTACTACAACACTGCTAAATCTAGAGGGGGGAATACACTAAAAATGAAGCAACAACAGGTGCGATCCAATTGACCGATAGTGGTCTGCGATGTGGACTTCACATGGTATTCAGCCATCTTAAGTTAGATCCAATCCGAAGGGAGCGTACATGTTCAGTTGGAAGGGCACTCCAAATGGAATAGGGAATAAGTGTACATAGATACATCACTTTACAGGAAGTGGAGAGGGAAATCTGCCCAGCAGTCATTGCGAACCATCAGAGCATTGACGTAGTGTGGCTAAAACAAACACTAAAATTAAATAAACAAAAGAGGTTTGAGATACTGCCATTTTAATTAAGCCTAATTCACCTCAGGTGTGCTTTCTATGGGTTGTTCACGAGTGCAAAGCGCACGAGATGTGACCATTACATCATTTTCATAACAATATGTCAAATAACGGTTAAGACACATTTTATAAAATAACCAAATAACATTTATTTTTTACATTAAACAGCAACATTCTTTTAAACTACTAAGTCTGGAGAAATATATTGATTAAATAAATAACACATTTTTTAATAAGAATGCATATATTACATTTATATGTATTTACACATGAATATTCCCTGCATCTGAAATCGCATATTGTCAGAGGATGTACTGTATATGATAAAGAATGCACT
This sequence comes from Myxocyprinus asiaticus, assembly GCF_019703515.2. NCBI lineage: Eukaryota > Metazoa > Chordata > Actinopteri > Cypriniformes > Catostomidae > Myxocyprinus > Myxocyprinus asiaticus. Next base: position 18,317,573 of record NC_059352.1, read on the forward strand.
TCTCGGCAGGTAAAACAGTATGTTCTTTAGGTATGCATGCAAGTAGTATTCCACACATACCTCATCCAGGGACATGGGTATTTACCCCTGACCAGGGGTGTAAAGTAACAAATTACAAATACTCACATTTCTGTAATTAAGTAGTTTTTCCCAGGAATTGTACTTGTTTAAGTAGTTTTAAAATGGTATACTTTTACTTGAGTACATTTTAAGTGCTGTAACTGTACTTTTAATGCATTATTTTCCCACCGTCTGTGTTTACTAATTCCTTGTCCTGATTTTATTTTTATCCATCAACATTATTGGCTAGGGAGAGTCCTGTGACTCCTGTCAAATCAAATCACACCTAAAAAACTTGAATGGCAGCTGCAGATCGGTACCAACTGTTATGGATGTAGAGGATGCCTCAAACACAGTTCAACACCTGAACATCACGGTCGCACCTGAAAGGGCTTTTCGCAGTGAAAAAGGCCAATTGGTTGATCGTGTCATGTGAGTTTAACTTGCTCAAGCCAGATATCATCATTAATCCTGCCTCTAATTTTAAGAAACACATCGAGGTAAATTTCATATTTTTGCTTACTAGATTCTGTGTCTATAACGTAGCCTGTAATTTAGCTGTCTAACACTGAGATTATTGGGTTGATGTGAAAAATTAAGGCAATGGGCTATAAAACAATCTTGATGTTTATCTGAAAAAAGAGAGAGAGAGAGAGAGAGAGAGAGAGAGAGAGAGAGAGAGAGGGAAAGATATGATGATAAACATTTGAGTAATTTTCTACACTTAGCCTATGTTCTGCATCTAGACCAGGAGTGTTCATTACATCGACCGTGATAGCAAGACAACCACTGGTTGGTTGATCTAGATAAAATATAAAAGATTGACCTATTATTTCCTCAAGTCTGTAGCTGCGTGCTGTTTGATTGGCAGGCAGCTAATGTTTGTGCGCTTTACATGCGCGTGTGCTCCAAGTGCGCTAATGCGGTACGCGACTAAACGATCAAATACACTTCATAATTCCGGCAATGCCCGTCTTGGTGAGGGTTTAATGTAAACGCAGTCGGTTTGGTCTAAAGTGAACATAAACAGTGGGACAAAAAGCGTATTTGCATCAAAATGTTGGACTTGAAATGTGCACGTAACCGAATAAGAGCACTGTCTAGTAGGATATGTCATAAAAAGGCTATTAATCAAACAACAATAACAAGAAAACAAGAAAACCACTCACTACTTTTGGCTGAATAACTTGAGTAGCTTTAAAAATATTTTCAATAATATTGTTACTTTTTTTATAATACCGACCCCTGATGTAGGGAGTGTGTTAATTTGTATAATAACTTACCAGGAAAGTAGAGATGATAAAATAATTTATAATTATGCTTAGCCTTTATCAAGTTTTTTCTAATGCCTGATAGAAACGAATCAACTTTTGTAGAGCAATACTTCAGGTAGAACATTCCACCATTCACAAACTTCAGAAAATTGTGCATCATGCATTAGAATGAGAACAAAACAATTGCTGGGCTTAAAAGATACAAGAACTAAATCAAAGTGGAACATTGCATCTCAAAAGGAGGGCAATGTGGCCCCCCATGTGCTACTTAAAGAAATAGTTCAATCAAAAATGAAAATTCTCTTATCATTTACTCACCCTCATGCCATCCCAGATGTCTATGACTTTCTGAAATATTCTTCTAAAAATCTTAATTTGTGCTCTGCTGAAGAAAGGAAGTCATACACATCCATAAGGGTGACTAAATGATGAGAGAATTTTCATTTTTGTGTGAATTATTCCTTTGAAGCCCGATGTGGCCCCTGTACCAAACAAATGCTCTACCCCCTCTATTGTGCGGGACATGACGTGCCAAGTGACCCTGCTTTTTTAGTAGATTTTTTATTTATTTTTATTTATTTTCTTGCTTTCCTTGCATTGTTTTGAACATGTTTTTGCGCAACAGTAACTCTCTCTGTCGACATTAAGGGAAATTTAGACATTACACATAAACTGATTGTAATTGTTCCATACATTACGATATATCTGCACTGGTTTATCGCCCCATTCACATGGGCGAACATGGCCACAAAATTGTTGCTGAATGCAATTTGGACACTCATTTTAGATCTTTTGTGGGCCGATTCTGACCACAATATAGTGAAGAATGCAAATAAACACCATAATGTGACACACTCTGCCGGAATTGTGCAGCATCACTGTGATCCAGACACCTGAATATTCTCCTTAACATGCCGAAAGTGCGTACATGGCAGACATAGGCACATGCCCTCATAACATCCAGAGCACATACATAATGTTCTTACAGGGCTATTAAAACAGGCCACAAAATCCGGGAAAATAAGGGTTGGGATATTCATTGCAAGATTTATTTTTAGACTTTCATTACGTCTAACCTATTTCCTTCATGATTTATATACGTTTGCATCATTTCACAAAGATTTGTTCCACCTAATTCTTTTTTGTGGGGTTTGATATTTACCCATAAATTTCATACATAAAACATTTGAGGGGTTCTCATCACTTACTTGTGAATGAATAATAGGGAGGTTTTTTTAGGGCAGCAATCATGACAGCTCTATGACCCTTACTGGGTTAAGTACCAATGTGGGTTTACATAGACAAAAATCAAAACCAGGAACATTAATAATGTGAAATTAAAGAATATCTGACTGCATCAATAATAGAAAGAACTCTCAGCACCTATTGATTGGTGACTTAATGTTATTTTTATCTGTAAGCATATAATGCACAGTAGCCCCAAACAGTATTTGAACACTTAAGCCACACCTAAAAATGTATGAATGTCTTTATATTATATAACAAAATAAAAACCAAGCAGCATTTATTTAAAAGAAAGATAGATGCACTTTACAAGCAAAACATTTCACAATACACTGTTCAAAATGTAATTCAAAATTAAGACAAAAAGTATTAGGACACTTTCAGCTTGTCAGACTTGAACTTTTTGAAACATATCCATCATTGATATTATGAACTACATCTATAGTAGGACACCTGTGTGAACTTGAGGGTAACTGACTTCATACATTCAATAAAACTCACCTTGATTTTTGGTTATTGCAAAACTGGAGTTAGTTCTGCCTCTAAGAAAAGCTCTAGCATAATTTGTTTGCATATGCCACTTTCTAAGTTTAGCTTGTAAGTGTCCAAAAGTGTCAAAATATTTTGGGGCCACTGTATATAAATGTTTAAGTACATAATATTATATTTAGGGTGGGAAAGAAACCAAGACATTGTGTCTTGCAAACTTGCAAAACAAATCACAAACATGCATGTTTCACATAATGACTCAGAAAACTCACCTTCACTGCACAGTAATCAAAGAAACCGGTCTCAGAGAATATTGCCACCAGTATAATCTGAAACAGGAAGTAAACAGAGACTATGAGATTTGAGCATTTCATGATTTCTATTTTTAGTACTTCACTGTGACATGTTGCTATGAAATTACATTACAGTATGGCTCAAATACCACAGGGTCTCACACTCAATTTGAAGCCACATATATTCATCTGTCATTTTGTTGCTTTAGATGCAGGAACAGACATCTTTGAAATATACTGTAGAAAATCAATAAAGTGAAACATCAATATTTCTGAGTTTATTAAAGCTAACGTTTCTAATGCAAAATGGGTCCCGGTCTCTTTCATAGTAAGTCTCTAAATTGACAGATGCTGTGATTAATTTTCTTTCATCAGCCTCTGATTTTCTTTTATGCTTTTCCTCAAATATTCCTTCATGTAGTGTTCAGTATGAATGCTGATTGAACGTATTTGTTTCCATGGAGACAGCCACTGAACAAACAGAGATCTCAAAAAGGGTGGCACTTTTGGCAATAATATTAGAGAGGCTGTGTTTTTATGTTTATTTGCATTACCATATAAAGTAAGGACTAATATAATTTATTAAAAAGGAGAAAGGGGACCTTACTCCTATAGTGCCTCAGAAAACTATGCCATACAGATTTGAGGTACTGAGAGAAGCAAGTAAAAGGGATAGTTCATCCAAAAATGAAAATTTTCTCAACATTTACTCTCATACCATCCAAGATGTCTATGACATTCTTTCTTCTGCAGAACACAAACGAAGATTTTTTTAAGAATATTTCAGCTCTGTAGGTCCATACAATGCAAGTGAATGGTGAACAAGCCTTTCAAGATCTAGAAATCACATAAAGGCAGCATAAAAGTCCTCCTGAGGACTTCTAAATCCTTAAGAGTGACTCACAAATTATCCGAAGCACAGCTGCTGTCGTCAATCCACATTAAAATCATTATATTAGAATATTAGCCAATTATGAAATTGACAGTTTAAAAAGGTATAGCCTGAATCACAATTGAGTCAATGTATTTTAATAATATTATATTAGAATATTATAAATATTATAATGTTGACATCGACCTTTAAAAAAAGGTATCGCCTGAATCGCAATGGTGAAACAACTCAAATACACTGGAGATAAATATTTTGACAACTCTGTGCTCCCTGGCCACATCAAAATGAAACCGTGTAGTGTGGATGAATTTCTGTCATCCATCAGCAGAATAATCTATTAACTATAAATGCCCTCTATTCTTCTCACCACAATTGTACAGAGCGGTTATCTGAGTTACTGTAGACTTTGTCAGTTCGAACCAGTCTGGCCATTCTCTGTTGACCTCTCTCATCAACAAGGCATTTCCATTCATAGAACTGCCGCTCACTGGATGTTTTTTGTTTTTGGCACCATTCGGAGTGCATGTAGTGATTGGTGTATATGTATGTATGTATGTATATGTATGCGCATGTAGTGATGTATTGGTGCCTTACTCTTATCCTAAGATTTCCTTTGTAAAACTTGCTCTTAGCAGTTTTGTGAATAGGTTTTAAGCAAAAACTCCTAGTTAGGAACTCTTTGGAGAACTCCTAGTGGTAAGATAAAAATATTTGTGAATACAGGCCCTTTTTCTCACTTAAAATGATTGCATTGCTTCAGAAGACATATATTAAACCACTGGATTCATATGGATTACTTTTGTGCTGCCTTAATGAGATTTTTTTGGAGCTTGAAAGGTCTGGTCACCATTCACTTGTATTGTATGGACCTACAGAGCTGAAATATTCTTCTAAAAATCTTTTCTGCAGAAGAAAGAATGTCATACACATCTAGGATGGCATGAGGGTGAGTAAATGATGAGAGAATTTTCATTTTTGGGAGAACTATCCCTTTAAGACATATTGGTACTGGAGAGCAGGAGACTCAACACTGTAGACAAAGTGTGTTACTATTTACTATGATGTAATATGTTATTATAAAGTTACACACTGAAGTTTAAGATATAGGGTTAAGGGTTTGGAAAAACTTTTTACATTTTTACATATTTATTATATGTATAATTATAATTCTGTGAATGTCAACTGAATGTATCATTCAGTTTGATGGTTGCGATCTTCATTCAAAAAAGAGCTGCTAGAAAACTCCTATTGAGTTCAAACCTGTTAGCATTATACTTACCATTCCAAACAGCACGGCAAGTGTTTCATAGTCAATCCATTCCACAACAGTCATTAGACTCGGCCTCTGTGAAAAAAGGGACAAAGAGACAATGAGATGTTCACAGTGGTCCACAGATACAGAGCAGCAATTTGGCATCCCAACCTTAAGTGATTTCTCTGAATTGTTATAATAACTGCATCCATCACAATACCAAGTTGGCCTATTATTCAACATATGTGGATATATTCTGTGTATTGGACTATTTACTGACAAACCAAGTTCAAAGTTAATGTATTTTATTCAGAAAAAACAGACACTTGAGGCAAAAGAGATCTGGGTCTTTATAAAGGCCTCCCTATCTATCAAATGGACAGAAGTGCACTGAGTAATTTCACCTACGCTCAAATAATGTACTTATCTCTATCTCTGGAATACAATAACTAATACGCAGAGCCACAGAGAGAGAGTCGAGATTTAAATTATTCACAGTCTTAAGCTGCACATTAGAGTAAATCAGTGCAATTACCGCTGCTATCCCATTTCTGTGAAATGGCCCTGTCTGATTTGCTTAATTGTGTAAATGTAGGTGTTTTTTATATCTTCAAATAAAATATTCTGAAGCTCATGCTCTGTAATTTGAATAAGATTCTGCCACTATATTATTAATGCAACCTTCAGCACATGACAGAATGTTGCTGTGCTCTCAGACTTTAAGCTAATAAAAGCTAATGACTGTTACAACACTTCTCGAAAATTAATGAAGTCTTACAGTCCAACTCTTGTAAAAATCAATCTTTATCAGACTAAAATAAACAGTTCTTTGAAATCAAAACTTACATCTCCAGTGAAAGCAAGCACTGCCAGAGCGGCCAAGGAACCTAACATGGCAGCCAGAGTTCGGTGAACGATCTAAAACAACAGAAATATTAGTAAAGCAAAACATTACTTCTCCCATGTCCAAAAGTCTTTCAGTTGATTAATAAGTCAAAGTTGAAATACAGTAGGCCAATATTTCATTAGGCTTTAGATGAATTTGGTGGGTGGTAGGTAAAAACACTAAACCACAATGTACTGTTCAAAGTGGTTTTTAGTAACCATGTTGCTATGTGGTTGCTAGGACATTGATAGGTGTTTTCTAGGATGGTTAACTAAAAAAATTTTTAAAAAATGTCTGTATGATATTCTGGTTATTAGATATGGCTTCAATGGCCAATAACAACATTGGCACCCCCTTGAACATTCTGCCGTCCTACAGCCCCCCTTGGGTTTGATTCAGCATCCCCCTTACAAAAATAGAGAGTTCATGGCAAATTTGCTGCAACTTGTTGCCAAAGGTTTGCTGCAGGTTCACCAATACTGGTGAAGAGCTGCAAACTTCTGGCAAACATCTACGGTGAATCACAAGCTCATTTGCATGTGAAAATAATGAGTGGCAAATTTGTTGCAAGTTTGCGGCTAGTTTGCCAGAACTCCAAAAAAATTTCTAAGGCTTTGTGTGGCTCCCCTATGGTTTCTGCACCCTCACCGAACGTGTTTTTGCGTCAGTACACGCTGTTGTTCAAATGTTTTTCTATGTAGAAATATGCTAGACGAACATTGTTGATGTCTGTTTTTTCAGCATCTGGCGCAAGAGCACCATGATTTTTAAACAGTGTCAAGTTAAAAAGAATTTTCACGAGACACTTGCATTCTGTTTATGGCACTGTCAAACTTTTTTTTAGCACGAGAACATTTGCAGTTTAAGCGCCCCATTTGTGTAAGGTCAGATATCAACATCCTCATAATCTGTTTTCCTGACGAGAACACTTGACCTGGACACCTGAATTAAACTCTCTCTGTCTAATGCTCCTCTTTCAGTGTCATGTGGCAAGATGGAGAAATCATTACATGCCTGTGTAATCAGCTAGAAGTGGAAAAGAGACGGGGAGGAGGACAACAAAACATGCAGGCTATTACTAATAACTCCAGACCCAATGGAGCAAGCAATCTGTGTCACTCCAACAACTCCCCTAAGGGTGAGAAGAACACTTGGTGCAATGTTGTGATTGCAAGTCTAAATTGTTGAACACTCCTTTTGGAGCAGAATTATTCAGCAACATGGATATATATATTGTGCTGTTGCTATGCATAAGAAAGTACCTTGTAAGCTAAGGGATGGGTGGGACATGTCATTTTATCCCTACCACTTTTAGAAATAGCTTTTGTTATGTAAGTGTCTAATGCAGAAAAAAAAAAGTTTTTGGGCAGGAGTTTCCATTTTGTTCATGTGTGATATAAATGGCGATCTGGCAATGGAATAGGTTATTTTGAATGTCATGATTAGTGCTTGTAGATGTTGCGGCTATTATAATGCTGCATTCCATTTAAAGTCAGATGTAGGATATTTCTACTTGATATCTCCTATCTGCGACAAAAAAGGAATTCCATTGCCAGATGCTCGGAAGCTGACGTGTAAGGAAACAAATCTGCAATGCTCCTGTTATCTTAGCAGGTGTTCCCTTTCATAGGAACTTGAGCTGTGTATGTACGATATGGGACACCATCTGAGTGTCACGTGGTCTGAAGCCCTTATACAGTCACGCCAATTTATTGGCTGATGGGGAGCTACGTCACGGGCTCCATAAAGGTGCTCGCTTTCGCGCCATTGATTCAGATTGTCTGTTCTTCAGTGCACGATTTTGTCTAATCCCATGTTTGTTTCTAGCGACTCACGTCAAAGCAAGGATTCTTAATTCTCCCTTTTGAGTGGTGAACACATAAGGACGTTGTTTATACAGTGTAAATTTCAGAGCAATTTTAGTTCGGTTTTTCCAAATATTACAAGGGTCCAACGGGGACAGCGGTGCATTTCGAGGCTCGCAATTTCTCACCATGAGGCTTTATCCCCACTTGTTCCAGTTCCATGGCCTCTAGATTTGGAGCTCCATGTGCGGGATCCATTTGGGATTTCGGCTTTGTGTCTGAGAGGATTGGAGTGCGAACGGACATCAAATTCTTCATCGTGTTTGTTGCCCTACCCCTGAGCGAAAGGCAAGTCTCAACTGACATGGTCTGAAGCCTAGCTCGGCGGCCATTTTCTGACAAACAATGCGTGCGAAAGAGATACCATGCACGTCTTGAGCCGTCGCCATTAAAAAACGCTGTATGAGAGAATTTGTTGTTGGAAGGGAACAAATTGTCCCTTGTCCCTATTGTCTTTTTCTGTGTCATTCTGGGAGAATGCACATGAATAAGGCAGTGGAGGAGTGGCCTGGGCCTATCTTTCTCTCCCTTCCCCATTCAAAGCGAACTGCTCATGGCGGAGGGGATCATGCATGGACCGGTGAGCCCAGCCTTGGAACGAGGAGGCTGGAATAAGAGAATATTCCCCACCGGAGTGATGGCGAACCAATGCGCGGAGTGCTTCATCTGTGCCACTATTCTTTCTGGATTCTAACAGGAGATGCGAGGTATTTTAACTCATTTTTTATTTTGCAAATTTGTGGACCACACGGGTGTTCTGGCGACTCTGAGATGTGCTCTGCTATCTCTGCTAGATTTTCCAGTGGTTGGATCTACACACAATGGTTCTGCAGTCCAACTAAGCACATCCAATTAAGGAATGCCTTTGAGTTAATATCGGCTCCGTTTGGACTTTCCCTCATTTCTGTTTCTCTCCTTCGGTCAGTATCAGTATAAGTTCGCCGTTGTACAAGTCTCGAACGTCCGACAACCAAAATATGGTTCAGTTTTCCTCCAAAGCTTGCTGGGGAGCAAACATTAAAAAAAAAAAACACTTCCCAAATTCAGCCTCTGTCTCCATGACCAAGGGTCTCGAGACATGCATAACAGAATTTGATGTTCATCAAGCACAAGTGTACACAAAACACCGTGAACATAAGCACCACACGTTGTCCCCCCATAAAGAATGCTGGGGCTGTTCTATCGAACCTGCTTGCTCTCAATTCCCTACATGTTCACACATTCTTCCCATTATATGCAAGGAAGATGGTTTATCTGGAGTTCTCTGCTGTAAATACATTCAGAGTGAACGCTTTTTATAATTGCCTGATCGAATTCGGCCTCTGTCTCCATGACCAAAGGTTTCAAGACATGCATAACAGAATTTGACGTTCATCAAGCACAAGTGTACACAAAACACAGTGAACATAAGCACCACACGTTGTCCCCCCAAGAATGCTGGGGCCGTTGTGGTGAACAAGTTCTCAAATAAACATTCCCCCCAATGTTCATATATTTTTCCCTGTTCAAAATACTAGGAAAAAGGTTTATTCTGTCAGCGTCCCTGCTGTAGATACATTCCAGGGCACATTTGTGCTACAGGTGTACGATAATCAAAAGAGAGTATAATCAGGGGTGTAAAAAGTACTCCGAAATGTACTTAAGTGAAAGTATGGATACTGAGTAAAATTTTACTCAATTAAATGTCCAAGTATCTAGCCAAAAACATACTTGAGTGAAAGTAAAAAAAAGTATTCACATTAAATTGTATTTAAGTATTAAAAAAGTAAAAAAATATATATAAATGTTCTTAGCTAGAATGAAATCAAGAGAGGAGATTGTGTGAGAGAGGATGTTGTTAAATTGGTTTGTTAAGTCGCCTGTTTACTGTCTCCAACGACTGTAATATTTCTCCCCAGTGGCATTCGCAGCCTGGTCATAGAATCCTGTAACAATAACTACAGTTTTTCAAAATGATTTTTATGTGTACATAACACAGTAATTTCTTGGTGGAATGAACACTAAAGGAACTAAAACAACAACATTTATCCCCTTTCACACAAATCACAAGTAAAATGTCAGATTATCAGTTCATTAACACTTACTTTTCACCCTGTTCCTCATATAATGCTATCTTATGACATATAAACACTTTTATTATAGCGCATGACTCATTTTAACATTTGCACTACATAACCAACTACATTTATAAGCTTGTTTATGTGTGAACAAATTGTGCAGTAGCTCAACTGATAGTGTTGCATGTGTAATTATCGGATAGGTTTAGGTTTAAGGTTTAGTGTAGGGAGGTCGGTTTTGTTAATTTAAATCTTGATAGAATATTAACCTTAAATGCCTTATCTGTTCGGGAGAAAATTTCCCTTGCTTTTAGCGCCACAAAGTTGACATTTCACTTCGGAACTGCCCTGAGACGTATAATGAACCACATAATTTTATTTTGCAAAAATGTTGCCACAGTCACGCAATGTTCATTGCATGGGAGAAGGCACTCACAAATTGCGATGTCAGAGCACACAGCCCCTTGAGACATAGAGAAAGATAAAAATAAAATAAAAAATTCAAATGAAGCTTTGAAGAAAGTTAGTAATGTTGTTGGTTTTGTGAATTGTTTTCTGAGGGTGCTACCAAACCTTGCTGTTAAGCAGAAAGATGAATAATGCTAAATTCATAATTAATATTTACTCATATTCCATTATTTTTATTATTATTATCATTATCATTGCTGGGTTTATAGTTCTTATTATAATTAATAGTTGCCTAACAACAACAATAATAATTAAGCAAATGGAAATTTATCAATATGATTTAAATATGAAGGCAAGTGTAAGAAATAAATGACTAATGACACATTTAATTACAAAAGCCATTTGTTTATATACACTACCGGTCAAAAGTTTTGAAACACTTGACTGAAATGTTTCTCATGATCTTAAAAATCTTTTGATCTGAAGGCGTATGCTTAAATGTTTGAAATTAGTTTTGTAGACAAAAATATAATTGTGCCACCATATTAATTTATTTCATTATAAAACTAAAATTTAATTTAATAAAAAAAGTTTTTGAAATTGATGACTTGGACCAAATATTAAAGAAAAGCAGCCAATAAGTGCCCAACATAGATGGGAACTCCTTCAATACTGTTTAAAAAGCATCCCAGGGTGATACCTCAAGAAGTTGGTTGAGAAAATGTCAAGAGTACATGTCTGCAAATTCTAGGCAAAGGGTGACTACTTTGAAGATGTTAAAATATAACACAGTTTTGATTTATTTTGGATTTTATTTAGTTACAACATAATTCCCATAGTTCCATTTATGTTATTCTATAGTTTTGATGACTTTACTATTATTCTAAAATGTGAAGAAAAAAAATTATAATAAACTTTTGACCGGTAGTGTGTATATATATATATATATATATACACACTACCGGTCAAAAGTTTATTGATAATTCACACTGCATATATATATATATATATATATATATGCAATGTGAATTATCATTTTAGACTTCATAACGGTCCAATCTGTAGAAGTAGCAGGCGTTTAGAATAAATTTTAGGACAAAAACCGTCAGTGTTTATCACTTCGAGCTCATAGTTTTGAACGAATTAGATCTGAAATTCTGCCTCTGCAGATGATCGGAACTACACACAGCCGCCATGTGACACTCTGTTTCAAATAACTGACCTGTGGTCTGTCATCTGTCATTTGTCGGATGCAGGGAAAAGGCGGCTTCAGTACAGAAATACGAAAGAAAATTATCTGGAAAAATGTAATGTGTACTTTTCAAGTATAAATATACTTGTAAGGAGTAAAAAGTACTATTTTTTTCTTTGGAAATTTAATGAAGTACAAATATTCTGTTTAAATTGGACTTGAGTAAAGTACAAATATTTTTACTCAAATACTTAACACCCCTGAGAATAATTAACTGTGTTTTTAACACCTGTCACTGCAAATGTTTGTTAAACAAGCTTTAATATCATGTTATGTAGGAACTTTGACTCATTGATCGGTATTATTTAATACAAGCGAATGTTAATAACTTACTTTGTACATCTCCCTGGGTGCTGACATGTTTGTGTGACATCATGCACCTGTATCATCCACTGATGTACAGATGTATTCTGTATTCTACGCCATGCTTGTGAGAATAATCTTTCATGCTTGTGAGAATAATCTTTCATGCTTGTGAGAATAATCGTTCACTATTTTGTTAACCAATTACTCTCAATTATGTGGTAAGAAAACAGTTTACGACTAAATAAAATGTCAAAGTGTGTGAGATTTAATTCTAGTTTAATACCCCAAGCCCCCGAGTTTCTGCGACTTGAGAAAATTCTACTCTTGACTAATTTAGGAATAATTTATCAACCATAATTAATATGTTTACAAGATATCTGCAATAAGATTTTCACAATGCATTAATCATGATTCATTTAATGCATATAAATATTTATAAGCATGCATATCTTATTATTGTATATCTTAGGCTTCAGGTTTGGCCTCTCTTGGGGCAAATTAGTTTTAGCTATCAGAACTGCTGATGAAAAACTCACCATCTGAGCCCTTTTAATCAAAGTATTTTTCAGAGTGCTGATTCTGAATCTGATCTAAGGATTATCACCAAGCTGCTGTGCAATGCAGATAGCAAGAGCAGGCCCATGTTAATACCTCAAATGCCTCCTTACATATACATACATAAACATGTACATTATGTACAGTGTTGCAGTACATCATTTGATTCAATAGTCTACAGGGAGGTGATTATGAGGGACAATTTGGGCCGCAGCCCCTGCTTTCTGGCACATACACACATGCACATGCTGTATCATTTATCATTTCTCTGGCTTTCTAGAGATTATTGAAAAATGAGTAGCAGAAATATTTTAATTGTAAATGAACAGGCTGGTGGTGGACTTATAGATTTTCAGGTTTTCACACTTAAGATGTCATTGTAGAATCTCTAAATTATATAGGGGGTCCAAAAGTCTGAGACCTCAGTGGAAATCTGGGATTTAAAATCCAATTTAAACCTTGAACTAAAGAGTTAGGATTTTGATTAAATGCTTTTTTTTTAAATACAAAAAAGGGTATGAGAAAAATGCAACCTATTCTCATAAAACCACATAAGTATATTATATATTTAAAAAATTGCAAAATGAGTTTAACCTGGCTCGTAAGTTTTGCGGCAGTTTCCTGGTGAAATAAACACTAGAGGAGCTACAACAACTGTTACGATTCACTGTTGTCTGCCCTGTGTTTTGCCTCTGTCATCTGTTCCACCTGGACTACACTTCCCATAATCCCCTGTTCTGATTACTTCCAGCTGTTCCCCATTGTACTCACCTGTGTTCCATTCACTCATTAGTCTTTGTCTATTTAATGCTCTGTTGTTTGCTTATTCCTTGTCAGTTGTTATGTGTTTTGACCTCCCGTGTATTTCCTGTGTTTTCCCACCGTGGATGTTTTCTTTGTTGCTGTGTTTTACCTGTTCTCCTGTACTTTGTTTATTGTATTAAAGAATGTTTCGCTGCACTTAGATCCAGCCTCCCGTGACCTCCTTCCTCACGTTACAACAACAATGTATTTTCTTAACTTTTACACAAATTAGTAAAGTGGCTTATTTTCAGTTCATGAATGCTTACTTTTTGCTCTGTTCCTCACACAATGCTATCTTATGACATCTATACACTTAACTCTCTTTTAACACTACAGTTAACCTTGGAACTTTCGTAATACGTTATTATGAAACAATGTTGCCACAGTCATTTAATTTTAATGAGATCAGGCTTGAAAAATGAATAAGGAATATTTAAGACTCTATATTTCTAGGTCACTAATCAAATGTTAGCAAATTTGTGACATTGACAATGTTAACTCTTTGTACAAGTCCTTGCTTACATTGAATTCTATTCATATAAATTAGAAAAATGTTAAGAGAAGCATTTTCACTGGTGGTGTCAGGCTTTTGGGACTCCAATGTACATAGTGACTGCACATCATAAAGTAAATTTTTGCAAAACTGTTTCAAATTTCACAGTTCTGAACAGGTTTTGAAGTGTTATTTAAAATGTTTTAAAAGTATGGCTGAACATGGAGACACATGTAGACTGAGAGTTGTTTAAAGATGTGTTATGTTGAACTTTTTATGGAATGTCACACCACATCATGTGTGAGGTATTCATCATTAAAATGAACAGAATGCACTCAGCATGTCTGTCCAATCAGGCAGCAAAGCTACTCTGTTTTTCTAAAACATTTTAAAGCCTTCTGAAATGCCTGTGTATTAGATCGCCGAGTACATAAAGGACAGTTCAAGCAGTAGAGAGTATTTTCTATTAATGTTTCCAAATGGCCAGTGTACCAGTGTACATTTGTAAATGGTACATCTGTGGAATCAAATGGTAATGCCATGGTGTTTTGATGTATAACGTGTTACTAAATAATTACAATATTCGGGGCCTGGGTAGCTCAGCGAGTATTGACACTGACTACCACCCCTGGAGTCATGAGTTCAAATCCAGGGCATGCTGAGTGACTCCAGCCAAGTCTCCTAAGCAACCAAATTGGCTCGATTGCTAGGGAGGGTAGAGTCACATGGGGTAAACTCCCCATGGTGTGTGGTGAGTTGTGCGTGGATTGACAGTCTCAGACATGGAGGCTACTGAGATTTGTCCTCCACCACCATGAGGACTTAGAGAGCATTGGGAATTGAGCATTCCAAATTGGGGAGAAAAGGGGAGAAAAAATAAATAAATAAATAAAATAATACTTACAATATTCATATGTACATGATCTTTTTTCCCCAAAAAATGCCAAAAAAAAAAACAACAAAATGTTTTACTTATTTTTGTTAGTGTTGGTTTAAGTTTGAAACCATGCTTGTGATAACCATTTCATTTTCACTGAAAAAAATCACTTTCTGAAATCGATTCATACATATAAAGTAAAGGTAACACTATTTATTATGGTTTCCTATAAGTATCCATATTATAAATATTCTATACAGTATGTTGTAATGTGTAAGAGGATTAATGTGTAATTACAAGGCACATCCACCAACATAATTACAGTACATACATACACTGGTGGCCAAAAGTTTGGAATAATGTACAGATTTCGCTCTTATGGAAAGAAATTGGTACTTTTATTCACCAAAGTTTGTTCCTCTTGTTTAGTTGTACATCTGGCCTTCCACATCTCTTTCTGTCCTTGTTAGAGCCAGTTGTAATTTGTCTTTGAAGACTGTAGTGTACACCTTTGTATGAAATCTTCAGTTTTTTGGCAATTTCAAGCATTGTATAGCCTTCATTCCTCAAACAATGATTGACTGACGAGTTTCTAGAGAAAGTTGTTTCTTTTTTTGCCATTTTTGACCTAATATTGACCTTAAGACATGCCAGTCTATTGCATACTGTGGCAACTCAAAAACAAACACAAAGACAATGTTAAGCTTCATTTAATGAACCAAATAGCTTTCAACTGTGTCAGCATAAAATTAATTAAATACTTGGATTTTAAAAAAAGAATTATTATTTGCTGAAAACCTTGACAGCTGTGTATACATAGTGATGAAAGCATTGGTACTGATGTAGTGTTTTGGTAAAAGTAGGGACATGGGCCCCTAATGCCTCAATTTAGAGTTCTCACAAAGGTCTAATTAAACTGTCCTACGTGAAGCACATTGTCCCTCCTGAAGAAATAAATGTAATTAAAAAGGGAGATCCCACCTGCCCTCATGTCCCCCTGGAGCCACATTAAAACTGAGCTTTCTTACAAACTCTAAAAAAAGTATGCTTTACAGGGAGAAGATAAAATTAAAAAAGGTTTGCAGATCTTTTAATTCACTTACATTGAGGCTTCACAACAAGAATTTCCTCAATTTCAACTTTTACATATCAGCTAAAAACTAACCTTTTTATTTTATTTGAATTATTTATTTATATATTTATTTATGTATTTATCTTATGTACTTTTATTTCATTATTGCATTTAGCAATGTTGTTTTTTAAATCTGTTTATTGTAAATTATATCATTAATTGTATATTGTGACAAGTGATCTTATTCTGGAAAGCCAGACTTAATAATAATAATAATAATAATATATATATATATATATATATATATATATATATATATATATATATATATATATATATACACACACACACACACACACACACACACAGAGTGGCTATAAAAAGTCTACACACCCCTGTTAAAATTGCAGGTTTTTGAGATAAAGTCCGCCAAGACCAAGATAAAAGATGAATCCAAGATAAATCATGTCAAATCTTTTTCCACTTTCAATGTGATAATGCAATCAACCAAACTGAAGTGAACAACAAATGGAAACTTTTTAGGAAAATAAATAAAAGACAAAATAATCTGGCTGCATAAGTGTGCACACTCCTTTTGCTTTTAATACAGCAGCCAGTCTTTTTGAATAAGAGCCTATCAACTTAGCTTAACTTATCTTGATTTGTCAAAAAGCTCCAGATCTATCAAATTGCAAGGGGATCTCCCGTGCACAGCCCTCTTCAAGTCATTCCACAAGTTTTCGACTGGATTTACATCTGGGCACTGACTGGGCCATTCCAAAACCATGATCTTCTTCTTCTAAAGCCATTCCTTTGTTGACTTAAAATTGTGTTTGGGGTCATTATCATGTTGAAATAGGAAATTTCTCTTCATCTTTCTAATGGAGGCCTGCAGGTTTTGTGCCAAAATGGACTGGTATTTGGCACTATTCATGATTCCTTCTATCTTGACTAGTGCCCCAGTACCAGCTGAAGAGAAGCAGGCCCATAGCATGATATGTTGTGTTGTTTGGGTGATGAGCGGTCTTTTTTTTTTTTTTTTTTTTTTTTTTTTTTTTTTTGTGCCAAACATACCTTTTAAAATTATGGCCAAAAAGGTCTATCTTGGTTTCATCACACCATAAAACATTTTTGCTACATGGTTTTTGGTGATTGAATATATGTTTTGGCAAAATTTGTGAGTAATGGCTTCCATCATGCCACTCTACCCCATAGCCCAGACAAATAAAGAATACGGGATATTGTTGTCACATGCAGCGAGTGACCAGTACTTGCCAGATATTCTTGCAGCTCCTTTAATGTTGCTGTAGGCCTCTTGGCAGCCTCCCTGATACGTTTTTTTTTTTTTTTTTAAATCACATTTTTGATGGGCGCCCTGTTCTTTGGAATGCCACTATGGTGCCCCATTTTTTCCACTTGTTGATGATGGCATTCACGGTGTTTCATGGCACATCTAATGTTTTGGAAATTCTTCAGTACCCCTCTCCTGATTGGTACCTGTTCACAATGAGACCCCACACTTCTTTGTAAGCACTTTGTGGACCATAGATTCAGTAGTAAGATGCAACCAATAAGACTGCCAAGAAAATCCAACAGAAACAGCTGATTATTATTCAGGGTTTATCAGCATCACTTAATTGATGACCATGTCATTTTAAGTTTTTAATTTTCTTTTTCTTTTTTTCTTAAAGTTTCTAGTTGATTGTTCCTTGTATTTTGATGGTTATCCTGTCACATTAAAGGTAGAAAAAGATCTGAAATTAATTATCTTGGATTCATCTTGTACATTTCAAAAGCCTGCAATTTTAACAGGGGTGTATAGACTTTTATAGCCACTATATATATATATATGTGTGTGTGTGTGTGTGTGTGTGTGTGTGTGTGTGTGTGTGTGTGTGTGTGAGAGAGAGAGAGAGAGAGAGAGAGAGAGAGAAGATCAGCTTCCTCAGTGGTAAAATAGCCATCCAAGCGGGGGTATTCCTCTCTATTTCGCGGTAGCCGGTGCGCTAGAGTCATTCACTATAGAAACCGCAATGTCCTCCGCCATTGCACAGTATGTATCCAATGTGGAAACAGTATGTATCCAATGTGGAAACTCCGGTAAGAGGTAAGCGCCTTGTGTTGTGTAATTAATCAGTCTGTTGTGTCTCTCAGCTGTGATGAGCAGTAATGTTGAAGTTGTTCATTTAAAGCTGTTTAAAGCTATTTCCTAGCTTTAGTAATGTAGTAGTAATACGAGCGATCACGAAGAGCTGTTGTATGTAAACAGTAACTGACACGGATTCCCTTCACGTCACCAACTGGCTCATATTATACACAAAAATTATCTTTTGCCACCACCTGATGGCTAACATATGTAATGTAAAAAAAATAGATGTAAAAAGAGACACATAGCCTACAGTAGCTCTTAACACATATGCACTGCTCTTACACTTTAGTTTAGGACGGCATGAACACAAGCGGAGTGATACACACAGTGAAGCGTCTGAGTGCTGATGGTGTGAGACCATCAGTGCTCATGGAACGTCTCTCGTCTCTCGTGTATATATATATATATATATATATATATATATATATATATATATATATATATATATATATACTGTATACTGTATATATACAGTATACAGTTGTGCTCAAAAGTTTGCATACCCTGGCAGAAATTGTCTTTTATTTAAGGATAGTGATCATATGAAGCCATTTATCATCACACAGTTGTTTGGCTCCTTTTTAAATCATAATGATAATAGAAATCACCCAAATGGCCCTGATCAAAAGTTTACATACCCTTGAATGTTTGGCCTTGTTACAGACACACAAGGTGACACACACAGGTTTAAATGGCAATTAAAGGTTAATTTCCCACACCTGTCGCTTTTTAAATTGCAATTAGTGCCTGTGTATAAATAGTCAATGAGTTTGTTAGCTCTCACGTGGATGCACTGAGCAGGTTGGATACTGAGCCATGGGGAGCAGAAAAGAACTGTCAAAAGACCTGCGTAACAAGGTAATGGAACTTTATAAAGATGGAAAAGGATATAAAAAGATATACAAAGCCTTGAAAATGCCAGTCAGTACTGTTCAATCACTTATTAAGAAGTGGAAAATTCGGGGATCTCTTGATACCAAGCCAAGGTCAGGTAGACCAAGAAAGATTTCAGCTACAACTGCCAGAAGAATTGTTCGGGATACAAAGAAAAACCCACAGGTAACCTCAGGAGAAATACAGGCTGCTCTGGAAAAAGACGGTGTGGTTGTTTCAAGAAGCACAAAACGACGATACTTGAACAAAAATGCACTGTCGAGTTGCCAGAAAGAAGCCTTTACTGCACCAATGGCACAAAAAAGCCTGGTTACAATATGCCCGACAACACCTTGACACGCCTCACAGCTTCTGGCACACTGTAATTTGGAGTGACGAGACCAAAATAGAGCTTTGTTTGGAGAGGGGTCAACAAGGTCTATAGTGAAAAGAATACCATCCCCACTGTGAAGCATGGTGGTGGCTCACTGATGTTTTGGGGGGGTGTGAGCTCTAAAGGCATGGGGAATCTTGTGAAAATTGATGGCAAGATGAATGCAGCATGTTATCAGAAAATACTGGCAGACAGTTTGCATTCTTCTGCACGAAAGCTGCGCATGGGACGCTCTTGGACATTCCAGCACAACAATGACCCTAAGCACAAGGCCAAGTTGACCCTCCAGTGGTTACAGCAGAAAAAGGTGAAGGTTCTGGAGTGGCCATCACATTCTCCTGACCTTAATATCATCGAGCCACTCTGGGGAGATCTCAAACATGTGGTTCATGCAACACGACCAAAGACTTTGCATGACCTGGATGCATTTTGCCAAGACGAATGGGCAGCTATACTACCTGCAAGAATTTGGGGCCCTCATAGACAACTATTACAAAAGACTGCATGCTATCATTGATGCTAAAGGGGGCAATACACAGTATTAAGAACTAAGGGTATGCAGAATTTTGAACAGGGGTCATTTCATTTTTTGCATTGTTGCCATGTTTTGTTTTATGATTGTGCCATTCTGTTATAACCTACAGTTGAATATGAATCCCATAAGAAATAAAAGAAATGTGTATTGCCTGCTCACTCATGTTTTCTTTAAAAATGGTACATATACAGGTGCATCTCAATAAATTAGAATGTCGTGGAAAAGTTCATTTATTTCAGTAATTCAACTCAAATTGTGAAACTCGCGTATTAAATAAATTCAATGCACACAGACTGAAGTAGTTTAAGTCTTTGGTTCTTTTAATTGTGATGATTTTGCTCACATTTAACAAAAACCCACCAATTCACTATCTCAAAAAATTAGAATACATCATAAGACCAATAAAAAAAAAAACATTTTTAGTGAATTGTTGGCCTTCTGGAAAGTATGTTCATTTACTGTATATGTACTCAATACTTGGTAGGGGCTCCTTTTGCTTTAATTACTGCCTCAATTCACCGTGGCATGGAGGTGATCAGTTTGTGGCACTGCTGAGGTGGTATGGAAGCCCAGGTTTCTTTGACAGTGGCCTTCAGCTCATCTGCATTTTTTTGGTCTCTTGTTTCTCATTTTCCTCTTGACAATACCCCATAGATTCTCTATGGGGTTCAGGTCTGGTGAGTTTGCTGGCCAGTCAAGCACACCAACACCATGGTCATTTAACCAACTTTTGGTGCTTTTGGCAGTGTGGGCAGGTGCCAAATCCTGCTGGAAAATGAAATCAGCATCTTTAAAAAGCTGGTCAGCAGAGGGAAGCATGAAGTGCTCCAAAATTTCTTGGTAAACGGGTGCAGTGACTTTGGTTTTCAAAAAACACAATGGACCAACACCAGCAGATGACATTGCACCCCAAATCATCACAGACTGTGGAAACTTAACACTGGACTTCAAGCAACTTGGGCTATGAGCTTCTCCACCCTTCCTCCAGACTCTAGGGCCTTGGTTTCCAAATGAAATACAAAACTTGCTCTCATCTGAAAAGAGGACTTTGGACCACTGGGCAACAGTCCAGTTTTTCTTCTCCTTAGCCCAGGTAAGACGCCTCTGATGTTGTCTGTGGTTCAGGAGTGGCTTAACAAGAGGAAAACGACAACTGTAGCCAAATTCCTTGACATGTCTGTGTGTGGTTGATGCCTTGACACCAGCCTCAGTCCATTCCTTGTGAAGTTCACCCAAATTCTTGAATCAATTTTGCTTGACAATCCTCATAAGGCTGCGGTTCTCTCGGTTGGTTGTGCATCTTTTTATTCCACACTTTTTCCTTCCACTCAACTTTCTGTTTACATGCTTGGATACAGCACTCTGTGAACAGCCAGCTTCTTTGGCAATGAATGTTTGTGGCTTACCCTCCTTGTGAAGGGTGTCAATGATTGTCTTCTGGACAACTGTCAGATCAGCAGTCTTCCCCATGATTGTGTAGCCTAGTGAACCAAACTGAGAGACCATTTTGAAGGCTCAGGAAACCTTTGCAGGTGTTTTGAGTTGATTAGCTGATTGGCATGTCACCATATTCTAATTTTCTGAAATAGTGAATTGGTGGGTTTTTGTTAAATGTGAGCCAAAATCATCACAATTAAAAGAACCAAAGACTTAAACTACTTCAGTCTGTGTGCACTGAATTTATTTAATACACGAGTTTCACAATTTGAGTTGAATTACTGAAATAAATGAACTTTTCCACGACATTCTAATTTATTGAGATGCACCTGTATTACCAATTCTCCAAGGGTATGCAAACTTTTGAGCACAACTGTATGTATGTGTGTGTGTGTGTGTGTGTGTGTGTGTGTGTGTGTGTGTGTGTGTGTGTGTGTTTGTGTGTGTGTGTTTTCCCTGTGAGGCTCTCTATTAATCTCTAATAAATCTCTAATTAGCATTTCTTCAATGTATTGTGATCCACTCCAAACTTAAAGAGATCTGACAGCATGAGAAAATACTGCATTTTTCAGAATGGCTTTAGGGCAAATTGAGTTCTATGGCATATGCATTGCACTTAACATATGCTCAGAATATGCATTATCAACACAGACACTGTTATCACAGGTTGTTCTCTGGTATTGAACAAAATATTATTCTATTACAATAAGATTTTTAAAAGTAGGATATTATTATCACACTGACATCTTGAGCACCCCATCAGTACATATTTTCAGAAACCAGCCAAGAATTGCCAAAGAAACAACCCATAATCAGACGCAGTATTACAAAAATCCAATATACTTTACTCTCTAAGAATCACAGTCTGTGTGGGCCAGTAGAAACCTCATCCTGCTAACATTAGCAGAGCCCAGTGACCTCTAGTGCTCAGCAGTGGTACAAATAAGAAACTGGAATTTATGAAAGCCCTGGCAGTGTACAAACCAGTAGTGCTGGACTGCTATATCTACAAGCACAATAACAGTGTATGAATAAAAACACCCACACATGGCTGAGGCTCTTCTTCTAAAGTTAAAAAAGACTACAGACGAGCAAACACAAATCTCAGACCGCTTTGTGTGGAGTCAATGTGGCATAACAGCAGAGATGCTCTTGTTTATGGGAATGAAATAAGGCATGAGTCAAGGAGGCACCATTGACTTTGAATGGATTATTTTACAGAGTGGAAAGTGTGTCTTCACACCGACACCACATATTTTACCGAGTTGATGAGGACATAGACTCCTGCCAGGATCAATCCAGCCATAAGCACCTGTGTTTCCACGGTCACATAGAGTGACTGGTGAATCATGGACAGAGGGACTACCTGATTGTCTAACAGAAAGGCCTGGACACTGATCAGAATAGGAGCACTGACCGGGAAAAGAGAGAAAAATAGAGATTAGAGAGATGGAGACACATGTAGACTGATAAAGCATATACAATTACGGTAAAAACCATAAAACACACAATATTTTTAAATTTTACTGGACTTTGTTGAACTTGCATCAATTTAAAGTACTTTTTAATCAGTCTTGTTATCCTCAGTCTGATTCTGTTGACAGTGGTATAACGATATATATATATATATATATATATATATATATATATATAACATTTTGTTGAGAAAAACAGATCAGTACTAATGTATTTTGTAAAAAATCAAACATCTTTGCATTTAATTCTTATCATTTTCTTGCTTTGCCAGTTTATCAGTGCAATTGTTCTGATCCTAATGAGGACCTAAAGTAAACCACACTAATTAGAATAAGGGTTAAAATTAAGCAATGAGAAGTGAAAATGCAAAAATGCAGCTCTAATCGTACCTGCTAACCATCTCAAATGTCCTTGTTCTCAGAATTTGGTCACTTTGTTGGTAATGCAAAAGTATAGTCCAGTTATACAGCACCTGTTGGAAAGATCTTAAAGTTTATTTTGTGAATGTTTGGCATAATCTTAATAAAGATCAATGGTACAGTGTAATCATCTGAGGAAAAAAAAAACATTTACAGTACTAGTTATATTTCACATATGTGTCCTTTTCTATTAAATATATTTTGCATAATGCAATCTATAAGTCAGACTCTAAATTAGTTTAACTCCTGATAGTTTAAAGCTGTAATGTGTACTTTCTGTGCCAATAGCGCCACCGAACAGAACTGCAAAAATAAATGCTTGCTGCATCCAAATCTGCATACTTCCTTACTATATAGTATGCCAAAAACAGTAATGGAGTAGTATGTCTGAACCCTCAGTATTCATAAAAGAGTAAGCGAGAAATACCCGGATGATCTACTATTTCCGGTGAGATTCTGAAGTGTGGATCGATTGGACACTTTACAATCCCATAATCCCTCGGGAGCTGAGACGTCACGTTCAAAATGCTGGAATTAAAAGAACAGCGGTGAACCACTAGTTGCACAGCTATTTTCAAATGTAAGCGATATATATTCCTAGAATGTTGTTACTTGTACTTAAATGGTGCTTGTTTAACCTACCTTGAGGATAGATCTTTTTTGGTAAGTGTTGGAGATTTTTCTTCTTCCACAGTACCATTACTTGTGGTGACCCTCAAGGATCTATTTTAGGTCCAATTTTGTTTTCTTTGTATATGCTCCCCCTTGGAATGATTTTTAAGAAATATGGTATATTTTACCACATGTTTGCAGATGATACACAGATTTATCACCCCATGAAACCTGGAGTTAACACATCTTTTTTATTATGTTTACAAGAGGTTAAAATTTGGATGGGACAAAATCTTCTCCAGTTAAATGAGAAGACAGAGATCATTATTTTTGGATATAATTTATGTGGTGGAGATACTATTAATGGCTTAGGTGCATGGGCTGCTAATTTGCAAACCTAAGTAAACATTTGATTCAGCTCTTAAATTTGACAAGCAGATTAAGGCTGTTGAGAAAAGCTGTTTTATCAACTTAGAGCCATTGCCAAACTGAAATCAGTTTGATCTATTAGTGATCTGGAGACAGTTGTACATGCTTTTATCTCCTCCTTTCTGGACTACTGTAATGCCATTTATCTGGGAACTAGTCAGGCATCAATGTCACGGTTGCAGCTGCTATGCATCTCATAAATGCTAAGAGGAGGGACCACATTTCTCCTGTATTGGCCTCACTACATTGGTTACCAGTGCAATACAGGATTTAATACAAGGTCCTGCTATTTGTTTTTAAAGTGGTTCATGGTATGGTCCCTGGTTACATGATTGAGCTCATAAATTTCCAATGTAGATCGTAAAGATCTGCCAATCAGTTACTTCTAACTAGCCCCATGTCATGCTTAAAGCTCAAAGGGGATCATGCTTTCTCTGTTGCTGGTCCGAGGTTGT
This sequence comes from Myxocyprinus asiaticus, assembly GCF_019703515.2. Lineage (NCBI taxonomy): Eukaryota > Metazoa > Chordata > Actinopteri > Cypriniformes > Catostomidae > Myxocyprinus > Myxocyprinus asiaticus. Next base: position 18,342,432 of record NC_059352.1, read on the forward strand.
GGAATGGTCTACCACTTGATATTAGATCCTACTATATATATTTTTAAAGGGTGCTTAAAAACTTTTTTGTTTTCACTGGCTTTTCATTTTTGATGGACACTGTGTGTAGTGCTTTTATGTTTGTTTTCTTCATTTCTTTTCTTATTTTATTGCTACTGTGTGATGTGATTTTATGGTTGTTTCTATTCCTTTATTCTTTAATATTCAGCACTTTGGTTCTACAGTGTAGTTTGAAAGTGCTTTATAAATAAATGAGACATGAGACTTGAGATTTAACAATACCAGAGTAGATTATTTTCATGTTTGTTGTTAATACATCATATATTCTGGTTGCGGGTCAATACACGCATCCCAGGATAAAGTTTGTGCGGAATCTATTTATACTACTCGTATACATACCTAAAGAACATACTGTTTTACTGGCTGGGAAGTGTGTCCTTAATCAAATACAATACATACTCTGACACTACAGAGTTTTGGACACAGGAGCTGTTTTTATATAGCATAGTTACATTGACCAATGTAACTACATGACAAGTCTATATCGTGGTAATTCTTACAAATGAAAAAAGTAAATATAAGGGATTTATTGCATGGACCTCCTATCAGTAAAAACGGTTCTGTTCTGTTGCTCTCTGATTATAAGGGGAAAAAATCTGGTTTTGTTTGCCTTCAGTTATTCTAAGAGACAATAAACATGAAAATGTTTATTAACCATATGCCACTAAAATGTTTGGCATGATTAAACATTCTATTATGTAAATATAATTTTTTTTGTATAGTTATTTCCACTAAATGCATTATTTAAGTTCAGTCATGACAGCTCGCTGGAAGATTTGCATGTTAATGTATGAAATATTGATAGGATATTGGTCTTGGCGGACTACATCTGCTACTCTGCTGCTGCTCCAGTGCAAGTGTAACTGGTCCTGCTCTGAGCAATTCGAACTGGGGTCTCCGGCATGGGAGGTAGGTGCGCTAATGAGGAGGCTAAAGGCTACAGCCTTTAGCATCAGTTGCTAGTGCGCCTCCTGAGGACAGGGGAGTTCGGTTTACACATACTGCACAGCTATCATGCACCAGCTGGCTCCCGTTACACTAAATCCCCTAAACCTCACTCCCATCCGGGTCATGGCACCACTGTAACCAGTCCTGCTCCAAGCAGGATTCGAACCAGGGTCTTCAGCATGGGAGGCAGGCACGCTAACAAGTGCCAGCTGGCTCCCGTTATAAAAGTACAGAGACTTGCTACTGCTAGAACATACACAGACACACTGAGTTAAGCATGTGGACATGCTGCTGCACAATTAGAAAAACAAGACATGCTGCATCAAACATTTATGACATGCTGCTGCACAATTAGACATAAATACACAGATGAGCCAAAACATTATGACCACCTGCCTAATATGCTGTTGGTCCTCCACGTGTCACCAAAACAGTGGCGACCCACTGAGGCATGGACTCTACAAGACCCCTGAAGGTGTTCTGTGGTATCTGGCACTGAGATATTAGCAGCAGATCCTGTAAGTTGCAAGGTGGAGAAGCCGTGGATTGGATTTGTTGCTCCAGCACATCCCACAGATGGGATGGATTGAGATCTGGGGAATTTGGAGGCCAGGGGAACACCTTGAACTCTTCATAATGTTCCTCAAACCATTCTAGAACAATGTGTGCAGTGTGGGGCTAAAATGCCTAAATACTGTAGCTATTTGGCTGCTAATTAACATTAAAGGTGCAGTCAGTCATTTTATGCTAATTGTTAAACTTTAAAACAAAGAAATAGTTATAGTGGAATAGTATTTTTTGAAAAATATGTACACTCACATGAGATGAAGACAAGTTATGTTAGGCTTTGGGAAAAAGCAGCTTTATTCTACCTATAGTGCTGGGCAGACATCCATGTTGAAATCAAATAACCAGCCGAATATTACTTGTTTTAATTCGACTCTAGTATTTGGATGCTTTCACTCACAGAGTAAATTAATCATGGCTGAATGTGAATGCCGCATATTTACAATGATACTGGTAACTGAGAAGTTCTGTTTTTGCTAAATGTTGCATCGACATCAATAGGTGTAAACGGAACAAAAACAAGTATATTATTGAGTGCACCCAAGTAGGTATAGCTGAGGCTGGAGATCTCCAAATGGGGGTGTAATCTCCAAAAGAGGGTGTGGTTACTCCAATGGGGGGAGGGGTTACTCCAAAAGGGGGTTGTTCCAACTCCAAAAGGTAGCGTCACTTCCGCACACAGTTAGGGAAAGGGTTAGGTTAGGGGGTCCCTACATCTTTGCTAGCGGTTTGGAGCTCCCGCCTCTTTTTAGAGCTCTGCCTGTAGCTATAGTCTTCTCAGGGCACCTGTAACCAATAGCTCAACCAATAGCTTGTAGATGTCATCAAAAAAGGTAAGTAGTTTCAGAGAAAGAGCAAGTTTTTACATTTTGATAGAAGACAAAAAATTATAATAATAAAAAAAAAAAAAAATAGCATGCACCAACTAATCATTCTCAATAAGACCAAAAACATGCATTAAGGAAGTAAATAGTGTCAATGTTGATTTCATGCTGACTTAAATCAGTGTTTTGGCAAAGTTTTGCAAACAGATGTCAAACTAGCCATTGCTACATTTTGGGCAAACAATCTTGAACTGGATAGTCTGTCTCCTCCCACCAGCAGACGGTACTCTGCAGCACTTCAGTGCATTGTTCACTCTTCACATTCATCTGTAAAGCTCTGCAGAAACCCTAGAATACTGCAAGTATCAGGCAGATCTCTTATTATGCACGAAGTTCTGAAGCAAAACTGTTATCATGACACAGGCCGCTGTAAATAGCAGATGGTGAGATCATCACAGAAACGGAAATTAATTAGCATGATTCTTCAGTGCAATCTCCGGCCAATACAAAATCTCTGCAGGGTCTGAGGAGTTACTGCAGTGGCATGCATCATCACAGTATATATCTGACTAGAGAATTAATTATTGTTATTTACAGGGACTAAAAACAGTTCAAGGAACGAAAACGAAAACCGAAAACGAAGATAATTTTTAGCAGAACATAACTGAAAAGCGGAACAAAGTGATTTTCAATTGTTCCGGAGTGAAAGCTTTATTTTTAAATGCTGGTAACCGGTTATAACTGGTTCATTTTGTTATGAAAATTGTTTTATGAAACCAAAGGCCAAAGGGGTTATCACAGTAAAGTTTTGGAACTACACCACTTTATGTTGCCTGAAAAAATGTGCTTTGACCCTGAAGGAAACTGCTACATCACACATTTCTTTGCCTAATTGCCCATTGTGGATGTCACATTCTCTGAATGAAGACGTTTTTAACAACTATGTATAATTACTACATAAACATGGACAGCTATTTCAGGTACAAGGAAAACATTATTAGAGGTAAAAAGTACATTTCTCAGCTGTTTCCAAGTCTTCACTGAATTATTGTCAGATATGATGCATTAATACAGATTTGATGCTGTCAGGTTTTGACTCAGAAGCAGATCTGTAAATAAAATTATACTTAATTAACTGCTTGTTATGATTTCTATGCCGATAAATCCACCACACAGGAAAAAAATATTGCTTATTTTAGCTTATTTTGTTGAGGCAAGTGGCTTATTTTTTGGCTTGTTTTTCCAGACCATGATGCTTGTTTCTCTTGCGAGATCTGGCAACACTGCAATTGGTATTTCACCCACCCCTTAGCACAGAGTACTGTCATTGCAACACACTCTCAAGGCGAAATCGTCAGGATTCGTATGACTTTTCGAAATTTGGCTAATTCGTATGATATTGTGTGACTGCACTCGTCTGAATTCCTAGGACTTTCACTACAGCCAAGGACATCACTGGATGTAGTGTCCATCTAATACACTACAATCACTTGCTTCTGTCACACAACAGCTTCCTATCATGTTTACATACTCTACTGACTGATTAAGTTTAGATAAGCGGTTTGGGTAAGGGCATAATATTAATAAGCATGTCCTTAATGCCTCATGCGCGGAACTCGCGTTTACTTCCGCATCAGACATCCCGGAATTTGCACGTGATGAATTTATGCAAACAACATCGTGCGAGACCATACGAAATAGCCAACTCGTAAATTATGTACAGATTTTCACGAGATCAGTTTTGACCAAATCAGTTTCGGATAAGACAGCCTTATCACAAATAAAAAAATTACAGATGATGAGAATGAATGCAAGTGCAGAAGGTAGCCTACAGTAATAATTAGCTACCACAAGCAAAGATTTATTGTGGAAATAAAAAGACCTGTGGCCCAAAAAACTTCAAATTTCTGCGTTCACATAAGGGAAAACAAAAAAGGTGGGTTATAGAACGTCTTTCTCCTCTTTTAGATTAGTAACCTATCGGCCACGCAAAATTTTGAATTCATATAGGCTGATAATATATTGCGCTTGCAAATTCCCTATGGATAATGCACAAACATGTCATAGATTTCTATAATTGTATCCAATTGTATCTGCTGATTTGGATTAAAACATCCCATAAATACTTAGCAATATAAAAAAACATTTTTTTTTATGAAATTGGAGTAGTGTGAATTTTAACTAAAGAAGTTTACAGACAAAGTACATTTGTTAAAAGTTATTTATTAAATAGTAATTAAAATACATTTGTAAAGAAAATGCATGATAAATGTAAAGAAAAAACGTGTTAAGAAAATACAATAATTTATTTATTTTCATTTTGTAAGCTTTGTATTTATTTAATTCAGGGAATAAAGCTTTCATATTGCTGAAGTGTTACACTTTTCTCCAAGTATTTTCTCAAAAGTATTTATTTATTTATTTATTAAAACTTTTGATATAAAATGAAAAGAAGAAAAAACACTGAAAGAGCTTGAGTAGAGTGATAACTGGGCACAAATGTTGATATGGTGCAGATGCTGAGGAGGTTTCTTTTCAAGTGAATGGTGATGCGAGAAAGGAGCGGACTATCTCATCTGGCCGTCGTAATAGCAGTCACACTATATGAACGCAATGCTACATTTCTGACACTGTCAGAACTTCTTTGGAGACTAAAGATCATCGCAAAAGCTATTAATTTGCCGTCGGTGAACATGTCACACTGAATGTTGTAAGATTGTCGATTTTTCCCTAAGATGACAGAAATATTTTAAGATTCCCGAAATTTGTCTCAGACGCCAGAGTCATGGCCAAAACTGTACAGTGTGCACCGGGCTTAAGTGCAAACCAAGACAGCACAGATTGTTTTGTAAGGAGAGGATACAGAAGCTATCGGTGGATGAGACTGCCAGCATTCTCCAGGGGCTCTCCCTGTCAGGATACATGCTGAAAAACAGCTAATGATTCCAATAAACATTATTGCACAGTCACATGGGCAGAGGAATACAACGATTAGGCTTTGTATATAATAAAATCATAACAAGTGCATATTGTTCTTCTGTGGGGTCTAAAAGTCTGAGAGCACATTTTTGTATTTAATAAAGAAAATTAATTACAAATTATTTTATCAAGGTAATAATTTGAGTGAAACATTAAATTGAAAAATTTACATGAATTTCAGAATTTCTTAATATATGGTATGAATATGGTATATGGTATAACATTTATTATTCATATGTCCTCATTTTTCTTTGTTTACATTTTATTTTAACTTTGAATTTGAATTGCAAATGTTTAATGTGGGCTTAGACCTTTGGACACCACTGTATATAATGAAAGCACTTTATAAATGTTGATCAAGTCTGCCGGCTGTATAACTTACTGAACAAAGAACAACGATGACAAAAATGGTGATGACTTGTTGTTCCAAAGCAATACCCATAAAAACAAATTTAGGCACTTGTTATGCCCTCTGCTTCTGAACAGAAACTCAATTAATGTGTCAGTCAGAAGTGTGCAATGCTTTCGCAATTAATTCTTTACAGCTAAGATCTTCCAACAACACTTGCGATGTGAGTTGCTGCAGTAAAAATTTTTCCACAACCATTTAATGTTTTCAGCCTTACTATACTCAGCTTTATTACTATACACAAAGTTACATTAAGGGTTTTAACATTTAACCTTTGGTTACACCATTACACATAGTGATCTGGGATTAGAGCTATGGCATACCTGATGGGGGACAATAGTTTGAAATAATTTTCAGATTTCTCTATCGATGTGATGTGGGAGAGACTGGTCACCTCACTGCCCAGCCTGCACCTCCTCTCCAGTTCAGTAGAGCTCACCTCCCATGAATCCTCTCCAGGCCGTAGGCTGGCGTCATGCAGTGTCTTGTAGGTTATGCTGCACAACACGTTCAAGCAGAAAGAACATCATTCCACAAAGTCATTGGGTTCATTTTTCACAAAATAATTGACAAACACGTTTTTTTTGTTTTGTTTTTTTACTATTTCATATCTATCCCATTTCATAAGTTAATGCTAAAATGTCATTTAAATTTTATAATAATTTAACAATAACAAAAATACACATGTACAACTTTACAATAAGGTTCTATATGTTAACATTAGTAAAAGTGGTAACACTTTATAATAAGGTTCCATTTGTTAACATTAGTTAACATGAACTAATAATGAACAATACTTTTACAGCATTTACTAATTAATGTTAAGTTTCAACATACTAATACATTTTTTAAATAAAAAGTTATATTAGTTAACATTAGTTAATGCATTATGAACTAATAATGAACAATTGTATTTTTATTAACTAACATTAACTAAGATTAATAAATGCTTTAAAAATATATTGTTCAGTGCTTGTTCATGATACCTAATACATTAATTAATGTTAACAAATGGAACCTTGTTGTAAAGTGTTATCGTAAAAGCGTTAGGTATCATAACAATACCTACACGAACGAACAATGAAAAACATTTTTACAGCATTTATTTATGTTGGTTAAGGTTAATTCATAAAACATGTACATTGTTTATGTTAGTTCATAGTACATATGCAACTTTTAATGTAAAAAAATTTATACGTATGTTCAAATTAACAGTAACCAGCATAATCTAGTGCTGTAAAAGTATTGCTCATTGTTAGTTTGTGTTAGTAACTAAGGTAGTTTATTAATGTTAATGAATACAACCTTATTATAAAATGTAACCAATATAGAAATAGATGTAACACGTTTTTGGAATGCATTATTACTGTGTGGGAAGCAAACATCAAGTATTTTATTTTCAACTATTCAATATTGTTGAAGTATGAATTATTTATTGCTTTACATTTTTAAATCATTTAGTTGTTTTTAAAGCTATTTTCCTGAGAATGTGTCCTTGATTCACCCCTGTCTCCCTACTGGAACTATTAAAGTGTTAGTTCATCCAAAAATAAAAATTCTCTCATTATTAACTCACCGTCATGCCATTCCAGATGAGTATGGCTTTCTTCTGCTGAACACAAACAAACATTTTTGAAAGAATATTTCAGCTGTGTAGGTCCTCACAATGCAAGTGAAAGGGTACCAACAAAATTTCCAAAATGCACATAAAGGCAGTATAAAAGTAATCCATAAGACTCCAGTGGTTAAATGTATATCTTCAGAAGCGATATGATAGGTGTGGGTGAGAAATAGATCAATATTTACGTCCTTTTTTACTAAAAATTCTTAAGAATGTGAAAGTGGAGATTGATAGTAAAAAAAGGACTTAAATATTGATCTGTTTCTCACCCACACCTATCATATCACTTCTGATGATCTAGATTTAACCACTGGAGTCTTATGGATTACTTTTATGCTGCCATTATATCCTTTTGGAGCTTCAAAATTTTGGTACCCATTCACTTGCATTGTGAGGACCTACAAAGCTGAAATATTCTTCAAAAAAAAAAAAAGAGAGAACAGAAGACAGAAGAAATAAAGTCATACACATCTGGAATGGCATGAGGGTGAGTAAATAAATAGATATTTTTAATTTTTGGGTGAACTATCCCTTTAAGCCAATGATTTATAAACTCTATTGAAGAGTCATAAGGATTACACCTGTATTTCAATTACAGTCACAGTGCTAGAATTAGATCAAGACGTTGTCAGTGTGATTTGTTGGGATAATATTGTGTTCTCTTTAAAGCTGAATATTCCATCTTCATAAATAGAATATAACATTTACTGATAGGTCTTTTGGCATGTTACAACACCCAGAGTTATTGGAAAGCAGTGTTCTCATTGCTAATGGAAAGGCATAGGATCAACAACAAGTTTTAAATGTATTCATTGTTTCTCAATGCTATCATAATAGCCCACTGAGATATGAGAGCCTATTTAGGGTAAACTGTTGTCATAATGCTAACATGGCTGGTAGCTATCTACTGCCCTCATTAATACTTTTCTCATTTCCTCTGAAAGGCAGTGATCTGAATGCAAATAGTGCAAGTATATTGTGCTCTCAGATGGAATAATGTATCTTGTTGCCTATAATCAAAAGAAAAGCCTCTAGTTATGTCTAGGCCCTCAACATTTCTGCGTCCTCTCTTAGCTTGAATTCACTAAAGAATTGTGTAGCATAAGAGGCTTTTAGCACCTGTCGTTTGTCTCAGCATACGCTTAATCCTGTTGCATGGTTGCTATTAGCATTTAGATGACTGATTGCTTTCTAATGTTAAAGCTGCAGAAGTGAATCTGTCATGATGTTTTACTTTGTCAGATGATACTAAAGGTTAGCCAAGAGGGAATGGCTGTTTACAGCTAGATTTAAAGGTGAAGTATGTAAATTCTGTGCCACTAGTATCGCTAACTGTCAAAATATTGTTAATTGCTGATTGTTAATGTTGATGCCAAAAAGGTTTCCCTAACACCTCCCTACCCTACCATTGTTCGGACAAGCTAGTCAATTTCACCACTAAACAGATAGTCCTGCCCCAAACTAATGCCACTGGTTCAGCAAGAAGATGTCATAGTGTTTACACTGTTCAGGAAGTCAACCTACAAATTGCTTACTTATATACAGATATTGCTGTGCATTAAGTGTTACATGAAAAAAAAAATTTATTTGTACAAAAACACGAAATAATTTGTATGCAAAAAATTTTTTTATTAATGGATATGGTGTGGTTTATTATTCCTAACATATTCCTGACTGACACAAATTGAGAGAAATTACACAGTGAAAATTTCCATTGAAAGTCTAGGATCAATTTCAATGTATGTGTGGGAATCAACAACTCAACAAAGTGTTGATACTTCACTGCAGGCAGTGTTTAGTTTAATTAAAAAGTACATAGAGGTCAAGACCACTTCCAGATATCAAAATGCCATACATCATGTGTGGAACTGTGTTTGCCTTCAACCAGGTAAAATATGAAGTAATTTTTAGAAATGTAGGTCACAAAACCACTTTTTCTCATTACTGAATGAGAATAAGGTCGGTAATTACAAACCCCAAGGCAATATTCATACAGCTGTTCTGCAGGAGTCTGCTTGACTAAAGCCAAGTCAATAGCTTGGTATCCAGGACTTTGGAAGAAATAGTAAGTGTGGAATGCTGGACACTGTATGTGCGGAAGGGGCGGAGCTTCCTGGCTGCGTTGCTGGTCTGACAAAACAAATTTTAAAGCTACACTAAGATTTTTGTGTTACAAAATGTAATTAATAAGCAAGTACAACAACAATCCATCTTCCAAACCATGTTTTGCCTTACCCCGATTCACTATGGTAAGTCTATAATAATGATTTATATTTTAGAGGTGTCTGGACCAATTTGTCGGGAAATTGCATACTTCCGTCATTCATCCGTGCATGTTTACGTCATGTCCGTAAAGAAAGGAAGGTCCAGCTACAACAGCGCATGTATATGTGTGGTAGTTGTTTGAAGCTGAAAGCTTGTGGCCACAACAGTTGAGCCACACTGACTATGGATAATTCAAAAAGGCAACCCTTTTGGGAATCGCCCGTTTTCAAAATAAAAAAACCTCGAACCGAGTAGAGTCTGCAACCAAAAAGGGAAAGTAACAGAGCCCGTAATAAAACACGAAGCAACATCGGATTGACTTTTCAGAGGTAGCGACAACAGGTAGCTCTCTTAGCAAGGTAGTTCGTTAGATAGTGTTAGCCACTCTAATGGTGCATTTTATTATGGATTGTGATATTGCAGTGCTTTCAATTTCATTTTCGAGGAAGGAAAAAATTTACTTTTATGCTAGTAATAATGCCAGTCTCTAAACCAGTCACTACCTTGGTCTATTTGCCTGCTAGCAAAGTTATAATAGATTCCACTGTTTGATTTTATCTGATATGACTAGCAATCGTTGTGTCTAATGTCATTGTTGCCTAACTTTTGTAATGCTATTTATTTTAAAACAACTGTTTTCAATAAGACAAAACAACATTGGAAGTTATGCTACTTTAGGGTGACCATACGACCTCTTTTTCTGAATGGAAACAATGCCTAAACGAAAGTGCAAATTTACAGAAGATTTGCACAAAAATTCCCATGCTTTCGTCCAGGTCGAGATCCATGGGAAGCAGAATGTATGACATGTAAAGCTGGCACTTATGTGTCAGTTGCTAATAAAGGTGCAAGTGATTTAGAAGCACACATTAGCTCTGCGAAGCATTAAGGTTCAGCAAAAGGTGAAAGTTCATCAGGTAAATTAACAGACTACTTTTTGCGACCAGGTAAAATTTTTATCACATTGCTTCATTTTCCATGGCCATTCAAAATAATAGTAATAGTAAATGAAGGTATACTCATGGCATCAAATATTTTATTTTAGTACATGGATATTCAAAAGAATGTTGGACATTTTTATTTATTTATATATATTTATGTTATGCTAATAGAGTGTCTTTTTGACTGTATTAAAGTTTGCATTCATAGTAACACTGTTTTTAACCCTATTATTCCACGAGGCGAAAAAAAAAAGGTGTCCTCTTTTTGGAAAACCACAATATGGTCACCCTAATTATTTGGAAACAGCTACTATCTATACATCTTTATAATGACTTTCAATAGAAACATTAGAAACATAACATTATATAATGCTTGACAGATGATTAAAGTACATTCAAATAGTTAAAAATGTCATTTACTTATGATTCATGTCATACTGACAGCCTCCTTGGAATGCCATTAACACAGACAAACAGAGAGATACAAACAGTGAAGCATCCTAGTGTTATACGAAATATCAGCATTATTGGAACAAATGTTGTCCAATCAGATTAGAGGTCCGGGACTAACTGTTGTTATTTGTTTGTTCGAAATTGTAAATATTAATGTGGTGGATTGATGAGATAGATGCCTGATGGTTTTTATGGCTTTATACATATAGTAAATCTTGTATTTTTTTATTGTTAGGTGGGCCAAAAAAATTAGACGTCAAAAGAAATTAAATAAAGAAAAAACAAACCATCATTGAATTCTGATGAAAACAAATAAAAACATGATCAAACCAGTGTTAAAAATAAAATAAAGTACAGTAAATAATGAGGAAATGCACACAGGCTCACCATTCCATGTGGTTGGTCTGAGTGGATTTGCCTTTGAGGAGGTTTACCATGCTGAAGCTGTGCCTGAGGGCAACGAGAGGACCTATTAAATCGGAGCATGATGTCTTTCATAAATAACATCTCAGCCACATTTAGAAATCAATTCTTGGCATTCATTTTTAATGAATGTTCTATAAAAAACTGGCAGCTGAAATAAAATGGAACTAAAAGTCTTTGAGCAGAACTTAAAGTCCTTCTTCTGGTCAGCTTAGAGGATGTTACTCTGTTTAGACACCTTTACAGCACCATCAAAACTCTTGCTCTTGGCTCAATGTATCAAACAAAGTCTGTTACATGACAGTAACATAAATGTGTCTTAAAGGAATAGTTCACACAAAAACTGAAAATTAATTTCCTTCCAAACTGGTATAACTTTCCTTTCTCCATAGAACACAAAAGGCAAATTTTTCATTTAAAAAAATGAATGAGGATTTCATGGGGCTGTCAAGCTCCAAAATTACAAAAATGCACCATAAAAGTATCTAAAAAGTCTAAAAAGTGGTCCAAATGACTATGTTCCAAGACTTCTCAAGCCATACTACAGCTTTGTGCGAGAAACAGACAGAAATTTAAGTATTTATTTAAAGATAATCTTTCCCTCTAGTGTAGTGTTTCTCAATCCTGTCCTGGAGTACCACTAACACTACACATTTTGGATGTCTCCCTTATTTGACATACTCAATTTAGATCAAAGTACATTCTGCTAATGAGCTAATCAGTAGAATCAGGTGTGTTGAATTAAAGAGACATCCAAAATGTGTTGTGTTAGTGGTACTCCAGGAAAGGATTGAGAAACACTGCTCTAGTGACTGTTAACATTTGCAACACGATAATAGAACTAGTGAGTTGAACTTGTGAACCGAATCTGTCTGATTCAGGAATTACTTTTATGAACCGGTTTTGTGAACTGTATCAACAGATTCAGTGAAAAGATTTGACTCAAAAGAACAATTCGTTCACAAACTGGAAATCATTACTTCTCTAATGTGGATGTCAAGATTTTAAGTGAATAACTTACATTTACTAACTGAAATTTCCATCTGTTCCTCACATAAAGTTATTGTTTGACTTCAGAAGGCTTGGAAAATAGCACACAAGTTTTGTAGCTTGACAGCCCCAGTTCTTATTCACTTTCATTATATGGAAAGGAGGATATTCTTCAGAAAATCACCTTTTGTGTTCCACAGAAGAAAGAAAGTCATAGGTGTTTGGAAGGCGAGTAAATACTGACAGAATTTTAATTTTGGGGTGAACTATTCCTTTAATGCCATAATCAGATTTTGCAAGGATTAACAGGTACTGCTAAGCTTTACAAAAAAAGATTAATGCACGATTTACACAGCATTTCTTTGGTTAATGATCTCAGGCAATAATTCTTCCACATACTGCCTCTCCTTTCTCTACCTTCTGATTCGTTGCATCTTTCCTACAACTGTCTCTGTTTGATGGTTTCTTGATGATTTAACTCGCAGCTTATAACTCGTCAGGGTGGATGAGCAATTACATTTAATCACTTAACACATGCCATGTTTCTAAGATTAAATTATTAATCAAAGAAATGGGGAATATAATGCATCTAATAACTGCTATCCTGACCCAAATATCTCTCAAGTTGCTTCAACATCTACATGCTGTCTCTATAGCAACATGTTTACAGGGTCATGTATAATTCTGTACAATAATAGTTTTGGCCTATATTGCTAACATCTTTTATTTTCATGATGCACATTTAAATAATATTATACAACAGTTCGGTAATTAATCTTCTTAACCTCCACAGAAAAGTACTGTCACGGCTCCGGTGAGTTTGTCGGTTTGTTTTGTTATCTCTCTCCCTCATGTTTTGCAGGCACTGCTGGCATGCATGATCAGTGTTTCCATGGGAACACTGATTGTTCCCAGGGGAATGCTGATCATGCCACTAATTAGCGTGCTAGCAGCACCTTGTTCTCCGCTGATTCACTCCCTACTTAATCCCTTCATGTTGTCAGTATCTTGGCTAGATTGTTGTTTGGTGTGAAGTAACTTATCTCACTCTCTCTGCCTAGTTGGTCCTGTCTCGTGTATCTGTTTGGTTGGCCATCTCTGCCCGCATGTCGGGAGTGTGGTTGCCTTCCAGTTTGCTGTACGCTTGTTCTCTGTGCTCACGAATCTTCAACGGAGGATTCCTCATCTCTGCCCACGTGTCGGGAGAGTGATTACCTTCCAGTCTGCTGTGCGCTTTTTCTCTGCACCTCACACCACTTCAACGGAGGATTCCTCACGAATCTGCTCCTGACTACCACGATGCACACACTCGCCTACGAACACATTATTCCATTGTGCGGCCAAGGCACACACACATCCACAAACTTCTCCCCTGCTACTGCAGCCGGTCCCAGGTTCTCCACTCTTCGCCAGCACAGCTTAAGTTGTTATTTATTGTTAATAAATCCTTTGATGCTGGTCTCACTCAGGAAGCACCCTCACCAGCTCCAGCGGTTCCCCATGTATCTGGGCGCTCAGAGGCTCATATCCCTCCTCCAACCTCGTTTCCAGGTGAGGCAGGATCCTGTAGCACATTCCTTTCACAGTGTTCCTTGTTCTTCACGTTACAGCCATCTGCTTTCCCATCAGAGACAATGAAGCTGGCTTGCGTAATCACACTCCTCACTAGAAGGACCGGTGAATGGGGGACAACCATGTGGGACAACAGACATCCCTGTTGCGCTTCATTTCACGCCTTCTCCACGGAACTCTGCAGACCTTGATTGCTTGGCTCAAGGTCGAGAGGCGGCGAGGCTCTTATCCAGACTGTCTCAGGGAGATCGGCGAGTCTCAGACTACGCAATTGAGTTCCGCACCCTGGCTGCTTCTTGTGAGTGGAACAATTACGCCATGTGGGACCAGTTTCTGCATGGGCTTTCCGACGACATCCAGGATGAAATCTATTCTTTGGATCTGCCTCCACGCCTCAATGATTTGGGGATCTGGCCATCCAAGTAGATCAACATCTGGCCCTACCCCGTCAATGCCGCTCAACCCACTTGGGTGGCTGGCCATCCAACCCAGTCCACCGTTTCGGCCAGGTCACCAGAATCACGGCCCGATGCAGAGCCCATGCAAGTCAGGAGAACTCAGATCTCACATAAGGTGAAGCAGAGATGCCTCGTTCAAAGATTATGCTTTCATTGTGCCCAGTCTGGTCATTTCTCTGCTTCCTGTCAGGTAAAAGACACCACTCATCAGTAGGTGGGGGGTTACTGGTGAGCACAACACTCTTGGACAAAGCACCCGGATTATGCACACTTCTTCCGGCTCAGCTGCAGTATGGATCTACCAGTCACATGGTCTCAGCCCTGGTGGATTCCGGAGCCAAAGGGAACTTTATGGACATCGACTTGGCTTCCGAATGGCAGGTTCCTATGGTCCAGTTGGATAAACCTATCACCGCCCACACCCTCAGTGGCACGCCCCTGTCCATCATTGTGTTTCATTGCAGGATGAACCAGTGGATTTATCTGGAGTACCACTGACATACCATGACTTGAGGACAGTGTTCAGTCGGTCCCGCACCACGACCCTTCCTCCTCATCGCCCGTACGACTGTGTGATTGAATTGCTTCCTGGCACTTCACCTCCTCGGGGATGGCTGTATTCGCTCTCTGCTCCTGAGAGGGATGCCATGAACAGGTATATCAATGATTTTCTAACAGACAGTCTCATCTGCCCTTCCTCATCGCCGGCAGGGGCGGGGTTCTTCTTCGTGGAGAAGAAAGATGGCTCACTTAGACCCTGTATAAATTATCAGGGGCTGAATGACATCACGGTGAAGAATTGTTATCCTTTGCCGTTGATGTCCTCAGCTTTCGAACTCTTGCAGGGAGTGTCCATCTTTATGAAGTTGGACCTACGCAATGCTTATCACCTGTTTTGATCAGGAAGGGGGATGAGTGGAAGATGGCTTTTAACATCCAAAGGGGGCACTTTGAATATTTAGTTATGGCTTTTGGATTGGTCAACGCCCCCGCCGTCTTCCAGGGGCTCGTAAATGACGTGCTCAGAGACATGGTTGATCGTTTTGTGTTTGTTTATCTAGATGATATTCTGATCTTCTCCCAGAATATCCAGGACCATTTTCAGCATGTCAAGCAGGTGCTTCAGCGACTGCTAGAGAATTGGCTGTTCGTCAAGGCGGTGAAGTGCCCTTTTCATGCACAGTCGGTTCCGTTCCTGGGGTTCCTGGGGTTCATCGTTTTGTCAAAGGGAGTGTGCATGGACCCTGCCAAGGTCAGAGCCATCTCTGATTGGCCAACCCCAGATTCTCGCAAGGCATTGCAGAGGTTTCTGGGGTTCGTTCATTTCTATCGGAAGTTTATTTGGAATTACTGCCAACTCACTGTGCCTCTGACGGATCTCACCTCCACCCGCACTGATTTTTGTTGGTCCCCGCGGGCCGAGGTTGTGTTTACTAAATTAAAGAAGCGGTTTTCTACAGCATGTATCCTAGTAACTCCTGACCCTGCATGTCAGTTTGTGGTGGAGGCGGATGCGTCTAAGGTTGCTATTGGAGTGGTCCTGTCACAGCGCTCTTCCTCGGACGGAAAGATGCATCAGTGTGCCTTTTTTTTGCACAGCTTAACACCAGCAGAATGGAACTACGACATCGGTAACAGAATTTCTGGCTGTCCGGCTGGCTTTGGCCGACTGGCGTCATTGGTTAGAGGGTTTGGGGGTATCTTTCGTGGTCTGGACTGATCATAAGAACCTAAAGTACATTCAACGTCTGGTGGAGGGGCAGAGGGTTCCAGTACCTGATTGACTAGGAAGGTTATGGACCTGAGGAGAGATGTTGGGTCCCGGCTCGGGACATCCTGGACCACGCCCTCATAGACCAGTTACACCTCTGGCAAAGTAATTCTGCTGGGGACACTAGGAGGCGTCCCTGGGTGGTGGTGGTACTGTCACGGCTCTGGTGAGTTTGTCGGTTTGTTCTGTTTGTTTTGTTATTTCTCTCCCTCATGTTTCACAGGCGCTGCCGGCATGCATGATCAGTGTTTCCATGGGAACACTGATTGTTCCCAGGGGGACGCTGATCATGCCACTAATTAGCGTGCTAGCAGCACCTGGTTCTCTGTTGATTCACTCCCTACTTAATCCCTTCATGTTGTCATGTTGTTGGTGTGAAGTAACTTATCTCACTCTCTCTGCCTAGTTGGTCCTTTCTCATGTATCTGTTTCGTTGGCCGTCTCTGCCCGCATGTCGGGAGTATGGTTGCCTTCCAGTTTGCTGTACGCATGTTCTCTGTGCTCACGAATCTTCAACAGAAGATTCCTCATCTCTGCCCACGTGTCGGGAGAGTGATTACCTTCCAGTCTGCTGTGCGCTTTTTCTCTGCACCTCACACCACTTCAACGGAGGATTCCTCACGAATCTGCTCCTGACTACCACGATGCACACACTTGCCTACGAACACATTATTCACAGAGTCCTCACGGATCACGGATCCATTGTGCGGCCAAGGCACACACACATCCACAAACTTCTCCCCTGCTACTGCAGCCGGTGCCAGGTTCTCCACTCTTCGCCAGCACAGCTTAAGTTGCTATTTATTGTTAATAAATCCTTTGAACCTCTGCTCTTGGGTCTCCTTGTTTCGCTCTTGCTGTGTAACAAGCACAGCTTTATTAAGTCATAAAGCAAACATTTCACACCCCATAATTAATGAAAAAACAACTGCTAATTCAATAAAAGTAAAAGGGAGAAAAGGTTCTGAGCTATTACTCAAAGAAACCAGTGTTGTGATTCTAGTTGTCCTGCAAGCCAATTATTTGAGCTTCTCAAGTAATACCTTAATCTTAAAAAATTATCTGTCTGACATAATTAATGATAGTCTGAACTATTCAAATGGCAAAGTCCCCCTTATCTCTTCAGTGGGCTCTGGGTTTGTGTGTGTGCGTGGGAGCGTGCGTGCTTGTGCACGCTCCAGACAAAACATAATAGCTCTGGCCTCCTGGAGCTATATCCTGGTGTTGAGTTTTGGCAATAGGGAGATTAGACAGGATATTTCAAGGCATTTAATCCCTCTCTCTGCAGTTACACAACGAAGAGGAGATTTGAAATGTTAGCTCAATGAATGCTGGATTTATAAATGAAGCAAAGCCTCCTCTTATTGTGCTGAATCTGTGTGTGTGAGGTCCATATGAGAGTGAAACGAGAGAGGTGGGAGTATACAGAGCCCTGTAGGACACCTAGCATCCTCTTAGATCTGGCCTAGAAGTCCAATTTAATAATTACTGAGCCACTCAATGCCACTGAATGAACATAATAGAGTACTGTTTGCAAAATGGAGATTTTTCAGAATATCAGAACAAAACAGTTCCAAATTTGTTGCATTCTGTTAATTACCTCAATTTAAATTCAGGAATTTATTTGGAATTTATAAGCATTCTCAATTAAGTTCTAAATGAATCCACAATCCTGAGCAGCACAGCAGATTTAAAAAAATAATTATATATATTTGAATGCTTGTAACATTGTACTAACATTGTTCTAGCTTGAACATATTCCCAGGAAGGAAGAGAGGGGAAAAAAGCTATTAACATTTTTCTTTAGTAAAATAATCCATGTGATGTGATCAGCTAATTTCACTGAGAGCAGCAGTGATCATTAAAGGATTCCTGGAGAAAGCAGTCATGAGAGTGGAAGAAGATCTCATCTCATGCATGACTAACAATTAATCACACACTGGCTGATCTAAAACTTTAGAGTCTAATCTCAAATGTATCACCACAAGCTTGAGATTAAGACCCCTATCCTCATATTCTTCTCTTTCACACACACACACATACACATTTTTTCTTACACAGACACACATACACATGCATTTGCAATGACGTTACTACAATAATGTGACTCCACGTGTGAGCAGCAATCCTCTTTGGAGTCAATTAGCAGCTGTTTCACACAGAAAAGCTCCCACTAAGGGTTCTGGAGACCTTTATGCCAAATGCGTTCAGTCGAGTGTCAGCCTTAACTGTGAAAGTGCACTGTTAAATTGAAATTTAAAAGCACATTTTGCATTGAGATTCTTTTCCACTAAATAATTAATTATCTCAGTATGAGTTTTAAAAGAAACAAATATTAAAGGTAAGGTGTGTAACTTTTTCAATGTTGAAATATTTCAGTTAATCTCAGTTTAATAGACAATTATAAGTAAGCCACTCGTTGCTTGAATTCCCTGAAGGGTAACAACAGTTAGTTTCACTCCGATTGTGTTCATACCATTCTAAACTAAAGTGTAAGAGCAGTGCATATGTGTTAAGAGATATGTCTCTTTACATTTAATTTTGTGACCATTTTTGTGTGTAATATGAGCCAGTTGGTGACGTGAAGTGAGTCAGCGTCAGTCAGTGTTTAAATACAACAGCACTCTGTGATCACTCATATTACTACTACACTACTAAAGCTAGGAAATATCTTTAAATGGCTTTAAAATAACAACTTCAGCATTAAGTCTCATCACAGCTGAGAGACACAACAGACTGCTTAATTACAAAAACTCAAGGCACTTACCTCTAACTGGAGTTTCCACATTGGAGAGGAAATACTGTTCAAAATGGCGGAGGAGATTGCGGTTTCTATAGTGAAAGACTCTTGCACACCAGCTACCGCGAAATAGGGAGGAATACCCCTGCTTGGACGGCTATTTTTCCACTGAGATAATAGGATGCATTTCACCAAAATGACATTATCTTCAGAAAGCTGACTAACACACGACAGCATCTCTGCTCAGGAGAGACAACTACACTCCATATCTCTCTCTCTCTCTCTCTCTCTCTCTCACACACACACACACACATACACATACATACATCCTTGTTTCTCCAATAAATTGTTAGAAACAGCTAAAGCATGATACTATTTCTAAAGTGACATTTTTGTATTACTAATGAAGGCTTGGACACATCGTTTGGTTTGAACCAGCAATGGCAGATTCTGATCCATCGCGTAAGAAAGTAGTTCCATGCACAAATGTGTTTTTTGTGATCGTACTCAGTTTGTTTATTGAACTGTGGTATATAAGCAATATCACACTCGCAATCATGATATATGGCCCTAAATCAGCACTGCTGTGATTACCTCGTGCCTGCGGCCAAATCACAGTAGTGCTGATGCAGGGCCATATCGCACTCTTGCTCGTGTGATATTGCTTAAATATATATTCAGTTGAAGTCAGAAGTTTACATACACTTAGGTTGAAGTCATTAAAACTAATTTTTTTAACCAATCCACAGATTTCATATTAGCAAACTATAGTTTTGCCAAGTCGTTTAGGACATCTACTTTGTGCATGATACAAGTAATTTTTCCAACAATTGTTTACAGACAGATTGTTTCACTTTTAATTGACTATATCACAATTCCAGTGGGTCAGAAGTTTACATACACTAAGTTAACTGTACCTTTAAGTAGCTTGGAAAATTCCAGAGAATGATGTCAAAGATCTTACTTTTTGGAGAAATGTCCTCTGGTCTGCTGAAACAAAAATTGAACTGTTTGGCCATAATGACCATCGTTATGTTTGGAGGAAAAAGGGTGAGGCTTGCAAGCCGAAGAATACCATCTCAGCCGTGAAGCATGGGGGTGGCAGCATTATGTTGTGGGGGTACTTTGCTGCAAGAGGGACTGGTGCACTTCACAAAATAGATGGCATCATGAGGAAGGAAAATTATGTGTATATATTGAAGCAACATCTCAAGACATCTGCCAGGAATTTAAAGCTTGGTCGCAAATGGGTCTTCCAAATGGACAATGACCACAAGCATATCTCCAAAGTTTTGGCAAAATGGCTTAAGGACAACAAAGTCAAGGTATTGGAGTGGCCATCACAAAGCCCTTACCTCAATCTGATAGAAAATTTGTGGGCAGAACTGAAAAAACGTGTGCGAGCAAGAAGGCCTACAAACCTCAGTTACACCAGTTCTGTCTGGAGGAATGGGTCAAAATAATGGCAATGATACCAAATACTAGAAAAGTGTATGTAAACTTCTGACACACTGGGAATGTGATGAAAGAAAGAAAAGCTGAAATAAATATTTCTCTCTACTATTATTCTGACATTTCAAATTCTTAAAATAGTGATCCTAACTAACCTAATACAGGGAATGTTTTCCATGATTAAATGTCAGGAATTGTGGAAAACTTAGTTTAAATGTATTTGGCTAAGGTGTATGTAAACTTGTGACTTCAGCTGTATGTATATATATATATATATATATACACGAGTGCAAGCGTATGTGAGTGTGAGCGTGTGTGTGTGTGTGCGCGTGCGAGTGCGAGCGTATGTGTGTGTGTGAGAGCGTGTGTAAATGCGGGGGAGAAGGTGCAGTATGTAAGATTCAGAAACCCTTGTTATTAATGACACCTGTGGCCGTTAAGTGAACTGCAGCCAGCTACCTGTTGCTCGTTCTCACACTTGTGCACACACTCCATAGAGACGCGAGGGAGCAAGCCAGCAACGGCCAAAACAATGACATAGGCTGTGTCTCATTTGGAAGGCTGCATGCTAGGTAGGACGCGTCCTTTGAAGGCTGCAGTATACTGAGTGTCCTCCTTTAAACAAGCCTCATTTAAATGAGATGGCCTTCGTAGGACAAACGGAAACGGAACGTAACATGGTTGCTATGACAGCACGCCACTCTTTAACAAGAGCAAGCACTTTGAGTGAGAAGGGAACAAAGTCCCTTTAGAAAGGAATGTATGAGGTACATCTTAGGAGAGTTATAATGATGTAAAGAGAAAAGAAAATAGATTTTACAGGTGTACTTTTAGTCTAATACTTTATTTTAATTATATATTAATATAATTATACATATTATATACTCTGCACCCATCTACTGAGGTACTTCAACTTGGGAATTAACATTCCTTGCGTTTGAACATCATATTTACCGGCAAATTGGCGTAATTGTTTTTTTAGACATTTCCGTTGAAGCAAAGAATTGTGGGTTGTAAGTGCCCACGAAGGATACACCTCATGCATCCTCCGAATTCCCGTGAAAGAAGGTCACATTCGAAGGCTGCATTCGAAGTGTCCTACTCGCTTTTCTGAAACGATACAGCCTCGATAACCCATGCGGCCGACAAATGCGATCTCCGGAGGACGCAGCCTCCAAACGAGACACAGCCATAATGTACCGTAGAGACTGAACATGATTTACCGGCATCATGCTGACAGATGAGGTAGCGTAATTAAAATTACACAGTTATGATTGTTTTACTACAAACTTTGAGACTAAACTAAAACTACTTATCAGCTAACATAGCATACTGATACATACATACAGCTACATACTGCCGAACTATACCAGACAGTTTACTGTTGCACTGCACTGTTATGTTGCACTATTGTATGTTTTGTGTGTCATATGTTGTACTATGATCAAGAAACCAGCATATTTGTTTAAATTTATCTTGTATACCTGACTTTTAGTATAAAGAGAAGATTGTTTAAATTATTTGAAAGTTGCAAAGGAAGGTAGCTTGCAATTCGTCAGCATTAGCAGGCAAGATCAAGTTAGCTAAAATTACACAGATCAATCCTTATGGCACTATATTTCACATGCTTTGCTGTTATTTAAGCTTACCTGTCCAATAAGAAGAGTGCCAATTCAGGGTCGGTTTTGATCCCGAAAACCAAATGAAGGTGCCTCCAGGAATAAAATGCCCTGCCGATGTTCACTCTAGTTTTCACTTGATCACATTCCCGCTTAGCCAGATGTGATTCAGTAGATAAATGTTTTTTTTTTTTTTTTTTGGCTTACCCTGAGTTTGTGTAGGAGTAACTCCTGTGTAAGTATAAAGCTTAAACGGTGAAGCATGTAATTTTGCACCATAGCATCCAGACTGATCTCACCGTGAATTTGATGACAGTCGGTCAAGTTTACCGGTACAACTAACCAGTAAGTATATATATATATATATATATATATATATATATATATATATATATATATATATATATATATATATATATATCGATGTACCACAAATACGTTCTATATACATATATACAACACAAAAGACATAAATGTCACCATTTCAAAGACATTACACATAACAATTAACATAATTAATGTAAATTCCCTCTCATATAAAAGGTAAGTATCACTGTTCTCCCCTTTAGAACACAAACATGGTTTCGTCGGCTTCCAGTGGCACTGCGTTGATGCGACGCGGGTCTAACGTCATAAATGTCAGCCGCTAGCAAGCGCTCAGGTTAGCCACCGACGCAGCCTCTGTCATCCGATAGATCAACTCCACCAACACTAATATGCAACAGGTAAGTACAAACAAACACTAACACGAAACAGGTAAGTACAAACAAACAATCAACGTCATGTGTTTATGACTGTGGATGTATGAAGACAGAGGGAAAAATCTGTTGGTGCGGGAAAATTTCTGTGCGCTCATGATCAGCATGTGCACCCGTGCCTCCGAAAGCGGATAGCGGTAGGGGAATGAATGGAGTGTTTGGTGTGTGTATGAGTGCCAGCGCTTATTAGCCAACAGGGACGGTCCACTCCGTCACACAAGATTAATACATAACGTACACCCAAGGGCGTAGATTCCAGGGGGGATGGGGGAGGTAAGCCCCCCAATAATCAAAACAAGTAAACCCCCCCCAATATTTATACCATGATCAATGGAAACATGTAAATGCTTCACGCTGCACGCCAAATCTACACCATTGTGTACACCCAACACATTTCATCTGAATGTATCAAACTGTTCACTCAAGCAACACCATAAACTATCAAAGAGTCATGACATTAAATATTCATGAATGAAATTGGTTACTTACAGTTTTTCATCCAATAGTCCAATTTTAACTGCCCCATCTTTCAATAACAGTTCCTCTGCAAAGCTTGAATCATATTGTTTCACAAGTAATTCACACAAAAATCTTCTGAATACACAAACATAATTCAACCCACGGTGATGTTGGGTGCTTCAGCCAGCTTCAACAGGCCAAAGCAGAGACGCTTGTCTTAACATCTCACATTTTCCTGGTTTGTTTACACACAGAAGTGCATGTGTTTCTCCCAGTCAGTGGCAGCAGCAGAATGAGACGTGTTTTTTGCCGCTTTTAAAACTCGTCGCACATCGCCGGAAATGCGTAAAAACAATCAAAAACGTCCATCGAGTGCATGTTTACAAAATACAATTTTTACCATATTTACAATTGAAAATATCAAATCAAATCAAATCACTTTATTGTCACACAGCCATATACACAAGTGCAATGGTGTGTGAAATTCTTGGGTGCAGTTCCGATCAACATAGCAGTTGTGACAGTGATGAGACATATACCAATTTACAATAACATCAAATTAACACAACACAATAGAAACATCTGTTATACACATAATTACACTCAACAGTATACAAATAATAACATACACTGTACAGTATACAATACGCACTATATAGATACACATTATTCAATAAAAATAAAAAATAAAAATATATAAAAAAGTATATATATATATATATAGAATGTACAGTATTGTAATGTATTGACATTCAGGCTGTCGGTTGATAGTCAGTTGTTAAGAGAGAACATAATATAATAATAATAATAATATAATTTATGACAGTCCGGTGTGAGATATAAGAGTAAGGGTAATAAAGTGCAGTGCTGATGTATTTTGATCGTGGGAGATCAAGAGTTCAAAAGTCTGATTGCTTGGGGGAAGAAGCTATCATGGAGTCAGCTGGTGCAGGTCCTGATGCTGCGATACCGCCTACCTGATGGTAGCAGTGAGAACAGCCCATGGCTCGGGTGGCTGGAGTCTCTGATGATCCTCCGAGCTTTTTTCACACACCGCCTTGTATATATTTCCTGGAGGGAGGGAAGCTCACCTCCGATGATGTGTCTGGCAGTTCGCACCACCCTTTGCAGTGCTTTGCGGTTGTGGGCGGTGCTATTGCCGTACCAGGCGGAGATACAGCCAGTCAGGATGCTCTCCACAGTGCAGGTGTAGAACCGTGTGAGGGTGTGGCAGTTCATTCCAAACTTCCTCAGCCGTCTCAGGAAGAAGAGGCGCTGATGAGCCTTCTTCACAACGACTTCAGTGTGGATGGACCATGTGAGTTCCTCAGTGATGTGGACACCCAGGAACTTGAAGCTGCTGACTCTCTCCACTGGTGCTCCATTGATGGTGATGGGACTGTGTTCTCTGTCTTTTCTTCTGAAGTCCACCACAAGCTCCTTTGTCTTACTGACGTTGAGGGAGAGGTTGTGCTCCTGACACCAGTGTGTCAGAGTGTGTACCTCCTCTCTGTAGGCTATTTCATCATTGTCAGTGATCAGACATACCACCGTCGTGTCATTAGCAAACTTAATGATGGCATTGGAGCTATGTGTTGCCACACAGTCATGTGTGTACAAGGAATACAGTAGAGGGCTGAGAACACAGCCCTGCGGGGCTCCAGTGTTGAGAGTCAGTGATGAGGAGATGTTGCTGCCTATTCTAACCACCTGGCGTCTGCTTGACAGGAAGTCCAGGATCCAGCTGCACAGCGAGCTGTTTAAGCCCAGAGCCCGGAGTTTCTCATCTAGCTTGGAGGGCACTATGGTGTTGAATGCTGAGCTGTAGTCTACAAACAGCATTATCACATAAGTGTTCTTTTTTTCCAGGTGGGAGAGAGCAGTGTGTATTGTAGATGCAATGGCATCATCAGTGGGTTGTTGCGGTAAGCAAACTGCAGCGGGTCAAGAGAGAGTGGCAATACAGAGCAGATGTAATCTCTGATTAGTCTCTCAAAGCATTTGCTGATGATGGGGGTCAGAGCAACAGGACGCCAGTCATTTAAACAAATTATTTTTGATTGTTTTGGAACAGGCACAATGGTGGATGTTTTAAAGCATGTGGGGACTACAGACAAAGAGAGGGAAAGGTTGAAAATGTCCGTAAAAACACCAGCTAGCTGGTTCGCGTACGGTCTCATGATGCGGCCCGGAATGCCGTCTGGGCCCGCGGCTTTGCGGATATTCACCCGTCGGAAGGATCGTGTTACATCCGCTACAGAGATGGAGAGTGAACTAGCTTCAGCCGCGAGAGCTCTCTCCGCGACGGCTGTGTTATTTCCCTCGAAACGAGCATAAAAAGTATTTAGCTCATCCGGTAGAGAGGCAGCGGTGTTCATGGCGGAGTTTTTATTCCCTTTAAAGTCCGTGATGATGTTAATTCCCTGCCACATGCTTCTAGAGTTGGTGGTGTTAAACTGTCCTTCAGTCTTACTCCTGTACTGGCGTTTTGCAGTTCTGATAGTTTTTCGGAGGGCATAACTGGATTGTTTATGCTCCTCCACGTTCCCGGAATTAAAAGCGGAGGTCCGCACATTAAGTGCCGCGCGAACATCACTATTGATCCAAGGTTTCTGATTCGGATAGATTTGTACAGTTCTGGTCGGAACGACGTCCTCAACGCACGTTCTGATGAAACACATTACGCTATCAGTGTAAAGCTCGATGTCGTCATCAGAGGCGGACCGGAACATCTCCCAGTCCGTGTGATCAAAACAGTCTTGTAGCGTAGAATCTGATTAGTCCGACCAGCACTGGATCGTTCTGAGGGTGGGTGCTTCCTGCTTCAATTTCTGCCTGTAAGCGGGCAGAAGCAGAATGGAAGAGTGGTCCGATTTGCCAAATGGTGGGCGGGGGAGGGATTTGTAGCCATCCCGGAACAGAGAGTAGCAATGGTCCAAAACCCGGTCCCCTCGTGTGTTGAAACTAATGTGCTGGTGATATTTTGGTGCGACTGATTTTAAACTGGCTTTATTAAAGTCCCCGGTCACAATGAACGTGGCCTCAGGGTGCGTGGTTTCCTGCTCACTTATACTCCCATACATTTCCTTGAGTGCCCGGTCTGTGTCGGCTTGTGGGGGGATGTACACAGCAGTGATAATGACCGCTGTGAATTCCCTCGGTAGCCAGAATGGTCGACACAGAAGCATAAGAAATTCCAGATCAGGAGAGCAGAAAGACTTGATAGAATGTACGTTCCTCTGATCACACCAGGATTTGTTGATCATAAAACATACACCACCACCTCTGCTTTTACCTGAGAGGTCTTTCGCTCTGTCCGCTCGGTGCACGGAGAACCCCGCGGGTTCAATGGCTGAGTCTGGAATCTTCGCAGACATCCAAGTTTCTGTTAGGCAGATAATGCAGCAGTCCCTTGTATCTCGTCAGAAAGAGATCCGTGCTTTCAGCTCGCAGACCTTGTTATCCAGAGACTGAACATTTGCCAGTAGAATAGTGGGTAGCAGGGGTCGATTTGCGCAGTTTCTTACTCTGATGAGAACGCCGGCTCTGTTTCCCCTTTTCCTCCTACGTTTCCGCGGCCGTGCTGCCCAGACAAAGGGCTCCGCTTGCGTGTTTGTAAACAGCGGGTCGGCATTGAGGAATGTGAAGTCCGGTTTACGGTGTGAGATTGCTGAACCAATGTCCAAAAGTGTTTGTCTGTCGTAGACAATAAGGCAGACAACATCCAAGACAAAAAACATAAGAATTGTGAACAAAACGAACAAAACAAACAAAACATTACTATGTTGTGTCGGAGCTCGCAACGCAGCAGCCATACTCGGCGCCATCTTGAGTCCTCATTGGAGAATAGCACAGATATGTGAAAAAAATGGTCCAGGATGCCTTCCAAACAGCACAACAGCAAGACAGTGCAGCTGAATGAAACACAATGGGGGTCTTCATTTTAGAGTTATAACTTGACATCGCATCTTTTAAAAGTGGCATGAGATGTATGATAATGGTCAGAGCATTCATCTAGTGCTCGTTTATGTAGAAAAACATTTAAATCCAGACAGGCACATGACAGGCCCATCTCTCAACTCTTCACTTGTGTGACTGACTGAGCACCAGTGGGCGGGCCAAGGGTGCAATGACGGAAAAATAGGCATTGTATATGCAGATGTATTTGGTCCTTGTAATGTCACAAGTTCCACAAATTCCAAACGAGCCATTTTTGCAGCTTGGTTTTAATAAATGCTATTTTTCTACTGAGGAAGTTTTCAGTTCTGAAACTTACAGTATGTTTTATTGTACAATGACCTCTTAAATGTCAAAAGTTGATTCCTCATGTCATGACCCCTTTAAAGCTTATTTAACAAACGTTAGTAGAGACAGGTGTTCAAAACATGGTAAATTATACTATCTTTTGATAATCGTACACCTGTAGCACAAATACTAACATTGCAGAATTGTTTATGAATTGGGTTGCTAGGAGACATCTCTGGTGACAGTCGAACACTAATGGGAGCATTACAATTTTGTTTCCTTAAACGTCATCTTCCGAGCATCTGGCAATGGGGTGCATATGGTCGGAGATTGGAGATATCAAGTAGGAATATCCCACATCCGACTTGAATGGAACACGGCATTAATACTGGCTTATTGTGATAATTGATTTTAGTGTGTTTTTAAGCAATATTTATTTGATCTCTGTACAGCACTTTGGTTTACTTTTGTGGTTTTAAATGTGCTTTGTAACCCTTTTGTTCCCTTACAAATAATCTAGAGTTCTGGCAAACTAGCCACAAACTTGGCACAAATTTGCCACACATTATTTTCACATGCAAATTAACTTGTGATTTGCCACAAATGTTTGCCAGAAGTTTGCAGCTCTTCACCGGTAGTGGTGAACTTGCAACAAACCTTAGGCAACAATATATAATTTGCCGGAAATTTGCAGCAAAGCTCATTTGCATGTGAATAGGATCAGTGGCGAAATTTGTGGCAAATTTGCCATGAATTCTCGATTTTTGAAAGGGTTGAGTTGTGTTGAGCTTGTGAGCTAACTGAAGAAAACAGTACAGAGAAATGTTTAATTTGACCATTTATACCTCTGGTTTAATAATATGATAAGTGACATATAATTTAAAAGTTATTCTTTGCTATATTTACATAGTTAAGATACCATGAATCATACAGCAATTGGCTAGTTGCATATGACGGCCATATTTGATTACTGGTTTAGTGAGTGTGGTCATAGCCACTTCCGGTTTTCTTACAAAAATCGTGAGTTCGTGGCAAATTTGCCACTGATTATTTAAACATGTAAATGAGCTTGGCAGCAAATTGTCCATTGTTGCCAAAGGTATGCTGCAGGTTCACCACTACCAGTGAACAGCTGCAAACTTCTGGCAAACATCTGCAACTCATTTGCATGTGAAAATAATGCCAGAACTCTAGATTTTTTGTAAGAGGGTCCAGACACCACTGAAAATGGCATTTATAATAAAGATCACGCACATTCAGAAAAGGTTTTTAGCTGAAATCGGTCTCTGCTTATCAAAATTAAAACTCTGGCCCCAGTAGCCAAAGCTGGAAGTGTTGTTGAACATATGGGCACGTGTGAGCTCCAGTTTCCAGGTGAAATGTCCACCACAGAGTGATGCTAAATGTGACTTGTTTTCAGCTGTTATGAAATACAGTCAACAACAATGCATATTTCATAAACCATATGCCCTAAACCCTAAACCTAACCGTTAGTGGAGAAAAAAGGTAAACTTAGAGGGAAAATGCAACCTCAGAATTTCACGCCATTGTTTGAGCCAATTGTTGATATATTGGGCTGGATAGAATGCACAAACAAGCATATATATAAAATCATGATTACTTAGGTGAGACGAAGAGTACAGTTGTATACGTAACCTTATAAAAGCTCTTTTGTTCTACATTGAGCAAGAGTGCCTCATGAAGTTAGCCATGTTACTGTCACATGACCAGCTGAATACTACTCACTTAATCTCAGTAACTGCCCTGTTATTGGACACTTTCACTCAAGGATTTCATTGATCCCGTTTTACTGTGCATAGTGACTTTCTACAATGGCACTGGTAACTGAAAACTACAGTGTTTGAATGATGTAGCATCCAGGCCACTAGGTGTCAGTGTAAGCCTTAAAAAAAATTACTGAGTGCACCTTTAATTAATTGTGAAGCTGGATAGGAGAAATTATTTTTAACCGATCACCTTTAAACAATGAAAAACCACCTCTGACCATTACTTTTATGCAATTGAATGCATCTTGATTAATAAAATGATAATCAAAACACCAAGATTCGCTGGCCTACCTATCGTCTTGATGGACATCTGTGTAGATTCTACAATGTCCTGGTGGCATGGCTTCGGCCTGCAGCAATTTCTGTGTCTCTCTTTTCCCAGCAAAGCCCTCCAGCAGATGAAGTTCATCAAAGTTGCCATCCACACACTCAGACTTTCTGCGACCTGCCCTGCTGGTGTGACCCTGGCCTCCGGTTTGTGACATTTCCACCTCTATATTACTCTTATTCTCCAGGTACATCTTCATTCAGAACAAGAGCTGCAGGGGACAGGAAAGGAACATTGAGGTTAAATGATCTTACTGATGCAGCATATCATATTTTATATTTATGATAACTAGCATCACATTCAGTAGAGACAGGTCTTTTGAGACTTACAGATTAAAAATGTAAGACAAATGTATGTTAGCCTCATACAGTACAATGAATCATAGAAAGAAATTATTAGATAAAGTGCTGCATATCATTTTATTCCATGCACATGCAGCTGCCCCCTCTAGTGTGTCATGTGCATATAGCAAACCAAATTAAATCATGTTTTCATGAAGAACTCATTGGATTGACCAAGACACCTTAGAAAGTATGAATGTACAGGATAAATGTTAGATACTATACACACTAGACCCTTTAAAGTGCATGGTCTAATTTTTGTAGCCCCACAGTCCCTGTGCAATATCAAGTATCTGAGTATCTGAACTGTAAAAAAAAAAAAATTTCATCATTATTCTATCAGAACATTTTTATTTTCATCCATTTAACTGTTTTTTATTTTTTTATTTTTATTTTTATTTATCTTTTTTTGTTATTTCTTCTTTTTTATGCGTTTTCAGAGTTTGAACTTGTCTCTGGAACCATTTTTATTCATTCTACTTAAAGGAATATTCCAGGTTCAGTACTAGGAAAGCTCAATCAACAGTATTTGTGGCATAATTGTGTTACTCCTCTGCTTTTGGCCCATGAGTTATTTTATTATTATTATTATTTTATTATTGTTGTTGTTTTACTGTCATTTATTGTGATACATTTGTGTTGTTGTTCGTATTGTAAAGCAGCCTTGGGTTTTTAGAAAGGTGCTATATATATATATATATATATACGTACAACCCCAATTCTGAAAAAGTTGGGACAGTATGAAAAATTCTAATAAAAACAAAAAGGAGTGATTTGAAAATTATATTTACCCTTTGCTATATTGAAAGCACTACAACTACACATTATATGATGTTTTACCTTGTGAATTTAAATGTTTTTTTTTTTTTAATGTACAGTAATTTCAAATCAGATGATTGCAACATGCTCCAAAAAAGTTGGGACAGTTGAGTGTTTACCACTGTGAAACATCACCATTTCTTTTAATAACACAAATTAAGCATTTGGGCACTGAAGACACAAGTTTGTTAAGTTTAGAAAGCGGAATTTTGGACCTGATACATAATAACAGCTTGGATGGCCCTTTTCCTCTTTGGCCCGGATAACATGATGGCTGTGTTTTTCAAAAACTTTTTTAAATGTGGACTCTTCAGACCAAAAAACACAGTTCCACTGTTCTACTTTCCATCTAAGATGAGACCGAGCCCAGAGAAGTCGGCAGCGCTTCTGGATAGTGTTGATGTATGGCTTCTGCTTTGCATAGTAAAGTCTTAACTTGCATCTGTGGATGCAGTGGCGAGTGGTGTTGACTAACAAAGGTTTACTAAAGTTATCCCAAGCCAATGTTCATGATTTCCATTACAGATGAATGACTTTTTTTAAGACAGTGACGTCCGAGGGATCAGAGATCACGCGCATTCAGAAATGGTTTTCGTCTTGCCCTTTACGCACCAAGATTTGACCATATTCCTTGAATCTTTTAACTATATTGTGCACTGCAGAGGGTGAAATGCCGAAAATCCTTCCAGTTTGTCTTTGGGGAACATTGTTCTCAAAGTGCTGGATTATTTGCTGAAGCATCTGTTGGCAAATTGACAAGTCTTAAATGATCCTTGCTCTTGAAGGCCTAGGCTGTTTTTGGAGGCTCCTTATACAGTATACAGTATTATGACACAATTGCCTCACCTGTTTAACATCTCCTGTTTCACGGCGCCTTGTCATTTCAACTCGTCAAATTGTTATTAGTCTTAAATTAACCCCATCTCAACTTTTTTGGAGCGTGTTGCAATCATCTGATTTGAAATTACTGTACATTTAAAAAAAAAAAAAAAAAAAAAACTGAAATTCACAAGGAAAAACATCATATCATGTGTAGTTGTAGTGCTTTCAATATAGCAAAGGGTGAATATAATTTACAAATCACTCCTTTTTGTTTTTATTAGCATTTTTCATACTGTCCCAACTTTTTTGGAATTGGGGTTGTATAAAACTTATTATTATTATTATTATTTTGATTACCCAAAATTAATGTTTTCTTAAAAAAAGGCAATCAAGGTTACAGTGAGGAATTTACAATGGAAGTGAATGGGGCCCATTTTTGGAGGGTTTAAAGGCAGAAATTTAAAGCTTATAATTTACAAATGCACTACATTAATTCTTCTGTTAAAAGTCGTGTATTATTCGAGCTGTAAAGTTGTTACAAGGGTCGTTTTAGGGATGACAGCATTACATCGTCATGGCAACGAAGTTGTACTATTGTATGCAATTTTATGCAGAAAAGGTTAGAAAGCGAATTATCACACTCAAATCAGTTTAACACGCACATAGTTTACGACTTGTGGCTATACTTTTGAAACAGTGAGTATTTTAACTTTTACTGATTTGCGCCATTTACTTCTATTGTAAGTGTCTCACTCTAACCCGGATTTTGGCTGGGACAAATCGAAATTAACTTTGAATTGCTTTGCGATCCAAGGTGGGCATTACTTGAAGTGGGCGTATCTTGTAGTGGGTGTCCCTTGTTGTCTTGCGGGATACACTTGAGTTTTTCAGCTGAAACACTGCCCCCAGTGCCCGAAACTGTAAGTGTTGTTGAATTAATGGGCATGTGAGCTCCAGTGAAATGTCCACCACAGATTTGTGCCAAAAGTTAGTTGTTTTCAATTGTAAATGATGGAATACAGTCAACAGCAATGCATGAACCTAACTGTAATTTAAAGGCTGGCACTTAAAAAGTTACAGTATCGCTAGATATGGCTCCATCCCTCCAATATTGTAAGTACTGTATACATTTTTATTTATATTTTTAATTTGAATGTTTAGCCTGTTTTATCGTCTGCTGATACGAAAATTTCAAAGAGTAATTTCACACCTCTCCTCAACAAGTTTTGAGGTATTATTCATGCCATATCACAAATAGTGTGTAATGAGTTATGCAGCAAACCATAAATATGAGCAGCAGCCACTGATAGTTAATAGTGACGTAATAGTGATGGTTGCCTTAGGTTTGCCTGAGTCTGACTTTATTTAAGAGCTCCCCCTAATGGAATTCTGAAACAAAGCAGGGCATTAAAATAGCAAATCAATCTCCAATTTTGCTAGCAGACTGCCTTCTGGAGGAATTCTCCAGAGCAGCTGATCGAACTTACTGAATATTTATTTTCAACAAAGCAAGGCCACAATACAGAAACAGATTGTGACATCAACTCACACACGTTCCCTTAGGGCTATATCTGCCTATGACCAATCCTTTTGATTTGTTTGCACAGAAAATAGAGAGCCATTGTGTTCTTGAGACAACCACCTATGTTTGTACTCCAGCAAACTCTTTCTTCAACCTCAGGAAATTAGTATATTGAAAAAAAAACAACAACAAAAAAACACAAGAAACACCAGACATGGTTGTCGTTTTATGGCTCAACTAATCAATGAAAAGCTAAAACAATAATATTTAGGGAATAATAAGATAAAGCTTCGCTACAATTTCCAGGGTAATTGGATTAGGACTGGAGGTGGCCCTTTTTTAACAGAGCTGTCGTGTGTTACAGTGCAGTAACAGAGGAAGGTGAGTGTGTTGAATGCTCAGGGACTGCATGAATGGACACCTACTGGGCATATCAGTGACCTGTGACCAAGGACTAGTGACCGGTGCTTGTTTGATTTCTGTTTGTCACTGCTGCCAAATCAAACTAGCTCCATTGTACAACTGGTTAAAACAAGGTTTTCACTGTAAGTGTGTTAGGCCTGCCTGCAGAGACATGTAATCTGCTGTAGCGTGTAGAGTGAGTGAAATGGATTACTCTTTCTCCACCTATTCAAATTTTAACTTAGGTGTGGATGACATTGAATAACATCAACGTAGGTGTGGATGACATTGAATAACGTCAGCTAACATGGCTCAGAGTGAGGTATTCTGCAAACTTCTGGTATTTGAGAGAGAAAGAGAGAAAAAAACACATTAAATCCTCTTTTGAATTATTGTCCAACCTAGTTCAGACTCTCAAAATTAAATAGGCTGTGTTTGCCAAGCTACCTTAATATAAACTTTTCCTTGTCAAACTTTGTCATGTCAAGCCAGTGGTCCTGACTTTTATTATTTTATTCCCTTGTTTTATTTCTCTCTATCTACTGAATTGATTATTAATCTATTGATTAATAATTTAACTTTGGTATATTATTTTACTATATTGGAAAATGTTTTATACTCAGATCAGCTAAATACTAAATTTGCACATGGCATTATCTCTCTCTCTCTCATATATATATATATATATATATATATATATATATATATATATATATATCGCACTCTTGCTCATGTGATATTGCTTAAATATATATTCAGTTGAAGTCAGAAATTGACATACACTTAGGTTGAAGTCATTAAAACTAATTTTTTTAACCACTCCACAGATTTAATATTAGCAAACTATAGTTTTGCCAAGTCGTTTAGGACATCTATTTTGTGCATGACACAAGTAATTTTTCCAGCAATTGTTTACAGACAGATTGTTTCACTTTTAATTGACTATATCCCAATTCCAGTGGGTCAGAAGTTTACATACACTAAGTTAACTGTGCCTTTAAGCAGTTTGGAAAATTCCAGAAAATGATGTCAAGCCTTTAGACAATTAGCTTCTGATAGGAGGTGTACTGAATTGGAGGTGTACCTGTGGATGTATTTTAAGGCCTACCTTCAAACTCGGTGCCTCTTTGCTTGACATCATGGGAAAAGAAATCAGCAAAGGCCTCAGAAAAAAAATTGTGGACCTCCACAAGTCTGGTTCATCCTTGGGAGCAATTTCCGAATGCCTGAAGGTACCACGTTCATCTGTACCAACAATAGTGCGCAAGTATAAACACCATGGGACCACGCCGCCATCATACCGCTCAGGAAGGAGAAGCATTCTGTCTCCTAGAGATGAACGTAGTTTGGTGCGAAAAGTGCAAATCAATCCCAGAACAACAGCAAAGGACCTTGTGAAGATGCTGGAGGAAACAGGTAGACAAGTATGTATATCCACAGTAAAACAAGTCCTATATCGATGTTGGGCCTCATGTCCTCAGACAGGAGACAAAGGCAGGCCTACACATAATCATAAAGCCTGACTGAGGCCTGTAGGAACACTCAAAGCCAAACAGCACCTAAATCAAACAAAGGGAGTCCAAACAGGCTACAGATCCCATCAAGCCATGCTCACTTTACGCCTAGGTGTAAAATTCTGAAGGATCAAACTCTCAACTCCTATTGGATGAAACACATGACAGAACGTGTCCCTCAACCATGATGTCATCGAGAGTATAAAACCCTGGAAATTCCTTCTAAGCCTTGAACAGTATTTCAAGCAACAGTATTCACTTCGTCTAGTTGCAGCCCTGCTGCTCCCAGGTGTAGCCTCGCTGCCCAAGGAAGTAAGGTACGTACCTGAACTTTGGCCATACAATCTCCATCTCACCAGACGAGCCGAGATTCTCCGTGTTCCACCGAGCATGCTAACGGATCCGAAGGAGACCGCTGAACAATCCGCGTCTCACCCTTTTGCCTGCAGCAGAAAGAAGATTTCTCTTCCTTCTTCAGCCGAGTCGACTTCGCTGAATTCTCCGCCAACCCGCTGAGAATCAGCTGCCGTACCGCCCGCCAACAGAGCGAGGAAACCACCTCCCGTCATCACCCGAGCTTCGAGGAACTGAGTTGGAGTCAAACGATGGACGAACACACATTCTACCCGTGTCCTCACGTGACTTAAGTAAAAGGTTTATGTCTGGGCCAGTGGTGGACTGGCCATTGGGAGAATTGGGGCTGCATGGGCCGCCGTGTTATTCAGAATGCACCACAAAACGGTGCTGCGATATGCGAAAGGGGGCAGCGATATGCAGAAAAGGACAGCAACCTGCCAAATTTTCTTCCCAGTCCGCCCCTGGTCTGAGCAGAGATAGATTATTATAGTGTGTTATTCTTGTGTATCAAGGTTATTGCTTGTACAGTTTACGGACCGCCGAGTCTGCTCATTGCTGCTAATAATACTTAAGGTATTACTGTAACTTACTGTTACCATGAATGAGATTTGTTGTGTTGTCGTCCAACCACGTTGGGCTGTTTGTGCATTTCCACCATCGCGGGTGAGACCGGCACACTGAGTTTAACCATTAAAGAACCAACGACCGCGGCTGACAGATTACGAGCCGCTCACTGTGTCTCTGAGTGATAAAACTAACAGTTGCCGTCTCTCCCACGATAGCTAAACCGGCATTGGTGCTGTCACCCTGTTCTCTCTCTCTCGTACTAACTGCGCACACACACACGACCCCTTACAAACATACCTGCACACACATTTGGCGAACAGATAACTTGGCGATAGAGCCCAGCTTTGTCCCTAAGTTATCGTACCAGCGGAGACACGTGTTAAATGGGCAGATGCCATTAACCAGTCTTTCCGCCCACATTCGCGGCCACATTCTCTGGCTGGAAACCTCGTGTGATACATTCTCCACAAGAGCCAAACCCACCATTTTGTGCACTCCTTCTCTCCTTACACACACACATACAGGTGCATCTCAATAAATTAGAATGTCGTGGAAAAGCTCATTTATTTCAGTAATTTAACTCAAATTGTGAAACTCGTGTATTAAATAAATTCAATGCACACAGACTGAAGTAGTTTAAGTCTTTGGTTCTTTTAATTGTGATGATTTTGGCTCACATTTAACAAAAACCCACCAATTCACTATCTCAAAAAATTAGAATACATCATAAGACCAATAAAAAAAAACATTTTTAGTGAATTGTTGGCCTTCTGGAAAGTATGTTCATTTACTGTATATGTACTCAATACTTGGTAGGGGCTCCTTTTGCTTTAATTACTGCCTCAGTTCGGCGTGGCATGGAGGTGATCAGTTTGTGGCACTGCTGAGGTGGTATGGAAGCCCAGGTTTCTTTGACAGTGGCCTTCAGCTCATCTGCATTTTTTGGTTTCTTGTTTCTCATTTTCCTCTTGACAATACCCCATAGATTCTCTATGGGGTTCAGGTCTGGTGAGTTTGCTGGCCAGTCAAGCACACCAACACCATGGTCATTTAACCAACTTTTGGTGCTTTTGGCAGTGTGGGCAGGTGCCAAATCCTGCTGGAAAATGAAATCAGCATCTTTAAAAAGCTGGT
Source organism: Myxocyprinus asiaticus (assembly GCF_019703515.2). Taxonomy (NCBI): domain Eukaryota; kingdom Metazoa; phylum Chordata; class Actinopteri; order Cypriniformes; family Catostomidae; genus Myxocyprinus; species Myxocyprinus asiaticus. The sequence continues at coordinate 18,379,579 of NC_059352.1, forward strand.
CAGCAGAAGGAAGCATGAAGTGCTCCAAAATTTCTTGGTAAACGGGTGCAGTGACTTTGGTTTTCAAAAAACACAATGGACCAACACCAGCAGATGACATTGCACCCCAAATCATCACAGACTGTGGAAACTTAACACTGGACTTCAAGCAACTTGGGCTATGAGCTTCTCCACCCTTCCTCCAGACTCTAGGACCTTGGTTTCCAAATGAAATATAAAACTTGCTCTCATCTGAAAAGAGGACTTTGGACCACTGGGCAACAGTCCAGTTCTTCTTCTCCTTAGCCCAGGTAAGACGCCTCTGATGTTGTCTGTGGTTCAGGAGTGGCTTAACAAGAGGAATACGACAGCTGTAGCCAAATTCCTTGACACGTCTGTGTGTGGTGGCTCTTGATGCCTTGAGTCCATTCCTTGTGAAGTTCACCCAAATTCTTGAATCGATTTTGCTTGACAATCCTCATAAGGCTGCGGTTCTCTCGGTTGGTTGTGCATCTTTTTCTTCCACACTTTTTCCTTCCACTCAACTTTCATTTAACATGCTTGGATACAGCACTCTGTGAACAGCCAGCTTCTTTGGCAATGAATGTTTGTGGCTTACCCTCCTTGTGAAGGGTGTCAATGATTGTCTTCTGGACAACTGTCAGATCAGCAGTCTTCCCCATGATTGTGTAGCCTAGTGAACCAAACTGAGAGACCATTTTGAAGGCTCAGGAAACCTTTGCAGGTGTTTTGAGTTGATTAGCTGATTGGCATGTCACCATATTCTAATTTTTTGAGATAGTGAATTGGTGGGTTTTTGTTAAATGTGAACCAAAATCATCACAATTAAAAGAACCAAAGACTTAAAGTACTTCAGTCTGTGTGCACTGAATTTATTTAATACACAAGTTTCACAATTTGAGTTGAATTACTGAAATAAATGAACTTTTCCACGACATTCTAATTTATTGAGATGCACCTGTACACCCATTCACACACACACACATCTACCCTCCTCTCATGTATTATAGGCTTATCTGTTACCATAACTAATCATGTTACTGTTTAGTTGGAAGTCGGAAGTTTATCGACTGCATTGTATTGACAATTAATTGATATTACTGCATCGATAAACTTTGTTATACTTTGAAGAGAAGAGTTTTGGTATTGTTCTGCATGCACCTGTGCCAAGGGTTGGCAGGGGATGTCAGTGCTCAGATTCAAGCCTTCATTTTTTCCCTTTTGAATGTTGATGTTCTCCGGACGTTGACTTTCTTAAGAGAACAGTCCTATATTGAGACTGCTATACTGTCTGGTTATAAGTCCCTGATTCCAGGATGGTGCCCCGGCAATATTTACTAAATATTCTATTGATTTTGATAATTGATAGTTATCTTTGATGATTGTTGATTTGAAGGATTAATAAGCTAATGTTGATTCTAATCAATGTTCTATTGATTTTAATAATTATCAAAGATAATTAATTATTGCTAATAACCAAACCCACTCCTGAATGAAGCCCCAACATCGATATCTGCTCAGCAAGAAAGAAGCCAATGCTCCAAAACTGCCATAAAAAAAGCCAGACTACAGTTTGCAAGTGCACATGGGGACAAAGATCTTACTTTCTGGAGAAATTTCCTCTGGTCTGATGAAACAAAAATTGAACTGTTTGGCCAAAATGACCATTGTTATGTTTGGAGGAAAAAGGGTGAGGCTTGTAAGCCAAAGAACACCATCCCAACCGCGAAGCATGGGGGTGGCAGAATCATGTTGTTGGGGTGCTTTGCTGCAGGAGGGACTGGTGCACTTCACAAAATAGATGGCATCATGAGGAAGGAAAATTATGTGGAAATATTGAAGCAACATCTCAAGACTTCAGCCATGAAGTTAAAGCTTGGTCACAAATGGGTTTTCCAAATGGACATTGACCCCAAGCATACCTCCAAAGTTGTGGCAAAATGGCTTAAGGACAACAAAGTCAAGGTACTGGAGTGGCCATCACAAAGCCCTGACCTCAATCCAATAGAATATTTGTGGGCAGAACTGAAAAAGCGTGTGCGGGCAAGGAGGCATACATGCAAACTTCTGACCCACTGGGAATGTGATGAAAGAAATAATAGCTGAAATAATCATTCTCTCTACTATTATTCTGACATTTCACATTCTTAAAATAGTGATCCTAACTGACCTAAAACAGAGAACGTTTTCTACGATTAAATGTCAGGAATTGTGAAAAACTGAGTTTAAATGTATTTGGCTAAGGTGTATGTAAACTTCTGATTTCAACTGTATATATACACATTTATAATACAATTTATCTTCAAAACATTTTAAATCAAAAATGTAGTTTTGTAATTAAATGCATACATAAAAACTATTGATATTTCTCTAAAATATATATATATATAATAATTTCAAGCATTTAAGCATAAATTCAGATCAAGTAAATTCAGTAAAGTCAGTCAAGTGTGTCCAAATTTATACTGATCATTTATCTTAAATGAATAAACAGACAGACTATAGAAGTGTTTTAATATAAAAATAACTTTTTCCCCAATTTTATATATATATATATATATATATATACACACACACACACACACTCACAAAATTAAAAAGCATCAGAAATTTGCATTAATTCTCATAATTTCAACTGAGTGCTGAGGCAGGGAGTTTTTACAACCATTAGGCTTTTCCTCTGAAGCAGAGCGATACTAATCTGTAATGCTTAAAGAACCTTAACACACAAAGCACTCACACACTCTCTAGACTTTACTATACATTCCTCGCTCCCCTCCCTTCCCTCCTCTCCTAGTGTGGGAAGAAAAAAATCAATCCGCTGAAAACTGCATCCAGTAAAAATGTGAAAATGAAACCATTTCAAATCAAATTTAAAATGCAAGGTGAATTTTATGTCAGCAAAGAAAAATCCATCACAATGATATAATACATACAAATGACATGTAGCCTACTGAAATCATCTTCTATGTTGAAATTATTACCAAAATCAAATTTTTAAGCCTGTTTGCAAATTTGACTTAAATACACTTCACTATTGTAAATTTGCATCAACTTGGCATATTTGCTTTAATTCTTCTTAATAGTTTTATAACTTATTTGAAATATTCTCTCTTTATCCTATATACAGAAGTTTAAACTTCTATGAACTGAACTCCTTACCTGCCAGTGCAGAGTATGAAAATGATGATGTGAGGAAGACACCAAAGATGAAGATGATGATGATAAGATTATAAAACTAATCTCTGAAGAAAATTAACTTTAATAAAAAATAAAAAAAAAGTTGAAATGAAGTCCACACACTGGTCTGGCTGGCTCGCGAGTGCCACACACCGGCAAGAGGAGGAGGAAGATGCTCAGTGTGAAATAGCAGGAAGATGAGGACTCAAAAGTGTTGCTCATAGACTCCTTCTAGGAGGTGGAGGGAGTGACCCACAGCAAACTCTGCACGCAGACAGGAGAGAGTGAACAAACTGCCCTCCCTCTTTCTACTCAGACACCTTGTGGAAGTGGACATTCATTAACCCTGGTGTAGTGTTTTACAGGCCTTCCCAATTCCCCCTCCACCCCTTCAAAACAAAAACACAATACACATGGAATTCCTCCAAACACCGACCCTTAAACA